>NC_056623.2:116118982-116444607 GCF_002870075.4 Lactuca sativa
TACTAATGGTAAGACTAGCATTTAGTTATACATATATATATAGATATTAATCTTGTAATATTATATTAGTATAGGGTTGAATTTTAAACTTGTAAAACTCTAGGGTTTGAAATTTAAATTGTCTAAATTAAACTTTTAATCACAAAACATAAATTTCAAAACTTGAGGGCAAGTTTTAAACTTTTCAAAACATAAAGGATCAAATAACAAATAATATAAATTAACAATTAATCACATAATTATCCATATTTGATTTATTTAAGATTTCTTGAAAAACAATTTACCAATTTAATCAAAATAATTAATAATTATCATATAAGGAAATTAAATATTTTATTAATTGATAAATATCATCAACTAGATCAAAAATATAGTCATATATATCATAAAATCAGATTTGGGTTGATCTAATAAGATAAAGGTAAGTTTCCATAAGATAAATATCAAAAAATCCCGATTTTGGCTCTTCCTGATGCTCGGACTCGCTGAGTCAGGCCAACTCATCGAGTCCACCATGGGACTCGTCGAGTTCATGACACAGATTCACAAAATTCAAATTTTGCAAGTAGAAAACAAACAATCATGCAACAATTTAATAGAAACCAATCTAGGCTCTGATACCACTGATGAGTTTTGGCCATATGAACATTCCTATGTGCACATGCAAACCCTAATGCTTGGATCTAGGTTTCTCTAATTAAGCATGCATTGAATCCAAGACTTCTAATGACTAATAAGGTATATAAACAATACAAAATTAGAGTTAGAAGTTTACCTTTGAATCACTTGATTGATCTTGTTGTCTTGGAGCTTTAGAGTCACAATTGTCACTCCTTTAATGGCTTACAAACACCAACTAGCAAGGAAGATGATTTGAGAGAGAGGTTAAGGAAAAAATCGGCCAGGGTTTCCTTACTTTAGAAGAGATGTCGATTTCCCATGCCCTAAGGGTCTATTTATACTTATAATGCTCCTAGGGTTTCACCCTTAAACCCTAATTGGATAACTTTGACTCAAAGCAATCCAAATCCTTTCCAAGATAAGCCCTTGGACGATTTCTGGCTTATCCTAGCCCTAGAAATTGTCCAAAACCTATCCCTTAAGGATTTACATCCCAAAGTGTAACTATCAAACAATTGACAGTTTATACCCTCTTATTTAATTAATCTCTTTAAGTCACCAAATTAATACTAATTAATCTATGACTTATATTAATCAAATAACAATATTATTATTCCTTATATTATTCTCATAATATATTAATAATATCTATTCTCTCATAATAAATCATCCTATCAAGTTGCTATGGTGAAGGCAACCCAAAAGGACCATGCACAATCGGGTCAAATACTTGCCTAATATAGTTGCAGCCTTAGATACTATTCCAACAGTGATTAGAATAGTGAGGCAGATAAGAAGCTGCTTTCAGACATGCTTCGGTGGTATATGGTTTTCAGACAAACTCTTCTTGCCATCACACCAAGACTGTTTAAAGTTGTGAAGCGAACTTCTCAACCTCCTCCGAAGTGAAGTCTCGCCTCAATTGACGCAAAGGGGGAGATTGTTAAGTCTAGTGTCTTGCGTCTTTGGGCTCGGTTATCTGGCCCAATTTTTTCACCGGTTTGGGCCTGTCCAACCATGTGTTTTCTTTATAGGGTTTAGTATATAATGTGCATACATGCATCCTTATCATTTATCGCTTTAATTAATATCTCATTGATTGTATTGTAAAACTCTAGCACACCTCTACAGTGGAAGTTCTTCATCGAGCTCTGCTGAGGTGTGACTATATTGGAATCATTAAGCTCTATTTTGATTCATTCTTGTCTTTAGAGTTTTGTTTGTTAGTTTCTGTTAACCTGTTTGAAGTTCTAATCAATATAAAGAGTTTTTCAACTCATCACCTCCCTGCCATGGACAATTTTGAGGAGATCCAGAAGGATTATGGAAGGCTCCTGAATCAGATAAGGAAACAAGATTTGTATATATTTTAAAATATTATTATTATTATTATTTTGGAAATGGAAAACGAATGAAATGGAAGCCTACTCGTAATATTTCAACGAGCAACCTGGGTTCGAGCTCCTTTAAAGGGCATACCCAGGCCCTAGAGGGATATCCACATAAAATTCCCCCCATATGGTGTAAGGCCTGTGTTTTTGGGCTAAACATTAATGATGATGTAATAGTCTAGGTTAACCTTTGTAACTCATTTTGAAATAAAAAAAATGTATTATTTGAGTATTATGAGTTTTATGCTTAATTTTTGTGATTTAATTAAATGAAGGATAAAATAAGCATAAAAATAAAATATTAGATAAACCCAATATCGATACATGAAGTTGTAGTGGTCGTGAAGAGGATCCCGGATATATAAAGAACGCTGAAATTCGAGTTATAACAAAAAACTTATAACCTGCCAAAGTTTTGCGACAAAACCGGTACGACACTGCGTGACGTAAGTAGTGAAATCACGATAGATTGATATTTAGCCTTATTAATCTAAACAAAAGTCATAGTATACGTTAAACCGAGAGCGTACATAAAAATAACGTTTAAATCTGACATCATATGAGGAAGTTATGATTATTCGAAGTTTTGACTTAATAGTATACAACCCAAAGTTCGAATATGAGATCGAGTGATTTCTTGCCGAATCAATCTAAACAAGAATCGAAGATCTCGTCGATAGTAGTGCAACGGTAAAAAGACAGATGCAAACGGATGTCAAACGAAGAAGTTATGAATTTATAACGGATTTTTCATGTCCCGGCCTACTAAAAATAATATAATAAAAGATAAATTCAAAATTAGCCAACAAAGTCTAAATGAAAGTTGTAGAGCATAATCTCACCTATGCGTGGGTATAAAGAACGTCAAAAAAGGAGTTCATATGTGAAACATATGAATTTCTGAAGTTCGGAACACAAACTTTGAGATTAGAAAGGGTTCACGACGTGAACCTGTTTCTCATGACGTGGAGCAGGCAGTGGAGCAGCACTACGTGGTGTCGCACCCAGAGCACTATAAATAAAGGCTCGGGGCTGCCTCATTCTTCACACCTTCAACCTATTCTTGCACTCTCTATACTCTCTCTAGCCATATGGAAGTACCCCTGAAGCCCCGGTATCATCCCGAGACCCGAAGTAAGTTCCGAAGATCCAGAGAAGAAAAGAGTTTCAAGCTGAAGCTCTGCTTGCAAGAAGCCCGGTGTATGAAGATATTCTAGTTTCATCAAAGAATACTAATTAAAGAGCCGTAGTGCTGTCTGATAATCATCTTATCAAGTGAGTGTATATTCCCTTTCTTCTAACACACAGATATGAAGTATCTCTATAAAATACATGTTATGTGTTTATTTATATCTTATCTTTTATCTGGTTTGAGTATTGAATGATATATTATATGTGATTTGATATTGTATATGTATGTTTAAATATATATGTTATCTCCAAAACTGTTGGGTATAACATGGGTAGATAGTTGATGTGGGAAATATAATGATGAGAGGCCACGATGTTGTTGCTGTTAATCTAGTCATCTAGCGGAGTATGGATGACGACCACAGAGTCTTTCTAGAATGTCTAGTGAAACACTGGCAGGTTCGCAACCTGTAGGTGTTTGTGAACGATGTGTTCACCGGTGTACTCTATTTCCCTCATGATTGCCTTTAGGACATTTATTGTTGAGGAAACCCCTTTGCATTTGTGTCCATCCTGATGAAATTCCTTAGACTAGGTCCCTTGTAATAGATGTTGTTTTAGGGATGTAAAGTGAGGATAACAGGAATGGGTAATAGGGTTATTATCGGTTGGTGAAATTAAAAATAATTATTTATTGTGGGTTGAAAGCCCTATATGCTCACCAGGCTCCCAAGCCTGACCCACTCAGTTTTATTTGTATTACAAGTAGTTGCGCGAGAACATAAGTTGTACGAATCAACAAGTTATTTTATTGATAAGTCTGTGGTTGTATAAATTTGTTGTATGGCTTATAATGTGCCGTTTATGCTTTTGGTCTGTATCGGAACATGACATCCCAAGTTTTATAATAAAAATACATTTCTTTAAGAAATGCTTTGATAAACCTTATTTAATCATATTTTGTTTTGGGAACAAATTCCGTAACTCTTTTTAAATCAAAGGATTTACTCTGATTTTATTTTAAAAGCATAAATTAAAACCGGTCTTCTCTGGCCGTGAATTTGGGGATGTCATAGTTGGTATCAGAGCATTAGTTTAATCAAACTAGGAATTTGTAGGATTTCTAGACTTAAAATTAGACTGCTGAGTAAAGATTTTGGGATGTGTGTCTGTTATATTTTAGACACGAAACCTAGTTTATTTTAGGAAAAATGCCTAAAATGCTTTTATGTGTTAAATGTTATATGTTTGCCATATGTGTTGTTATTTGTTCGGATCTATGGTCTGTTGCCGACCGGATCTGGAAACCGTATGTGCTAAGGATTCTAAACATACGACTACGATATTAGAACTAACATATAAATGTTTCAGAGTGATAAGAATGATTTAAACGTCTATCCTAAAATAAAGATCTAAATTCACCTTATTCGGCGTATAGATAAAAAATGGCAAGAACAAGAAGTAAAGTTGGAAACGCAACGAAAATGGGAATCAAACACCTGTTATAGAACAAGTAGTTGTTGCAGCAGCAACACTTAAGCCAATGATAATGGCTGGAGTACAATAGATGATTCAAACAATGTTGGATCGTCAGATGGAAGAAACTAGACGTCTTCTTAGGCAGAATCATGAAGAACATACAATACCACGTGAAGAGCTCGAAGTGAATGAAGGGAAGTTGGAAGGAGGAAACTTCAGTGGGATGGTTGGTCAAGTCAACCCACCGTTGGTTAGGCAGATCAACTAGGATGGAGGAAATGATAGTCGTGGATGCAAGTACAAGGATTTCATGGCATTCAAACCACCATGTCTATCCGGAAGCCCGACGTCGGTAGAAGTGATTAACTGGATCTCCGAAATGGAGATAATTTTTGAAAGTTGTGAATGCAACAACAAATAGAAGACCGCTCTTGCGATCCCTCTGTTAAAATATGGGGTATTGAGCTGGTGGAAGTTATTAGCCGATTCGATGCCCAAGGGAGAAGCTAGCAAGATGTCTTGGGAAGATTTTGTGGAACAAATGAAATTGCAAAACTGCTCAGAGCAGGACCTTCTGGAAATCAATAATGAGTTTCAGAATTTGAAGAAGGGAAGGATGAGCGTTACTGAATACGCTGCAAGTTTCACTGAAAAGATGAAGCTTATTCCATATATAGTTCCAACTGAAATAGAAAAGGACAACAGTTTGTTCGTGGATTACCAGCAGACTTTGGTCCACTGGTTAAGCAAGAAACGACTTTGAAAGCCCCATCTGGGCTGCTAAAAATGTTGAGACCCAGATCGGGGAGAAGGGTCTGGAGAGATCACAGGTTGGTGAAATGAGGAGGTTTGATGGGCCTTCAGGGTCCAACAAGAAACATGAAATCTCGAAATCTGTTTTGAGTGGAGGTGGAGGATGTGAAGCGAAATGGTGCGACAAGTGTTCTGGTTCCGGGTTTAAAAATTTTCTTTATCCGGGTTCCGGGTAATCCGAGTTTGGGTCCATCGCGTCCAGGTAAACCGGGTCTAAAAACCGGAACTGATGTTTGAAACCGGAACCACTTTAAGGGACGGAACCGAATTTTGTGAAACATTTAAAAGATGCATATCTCATCCGTTTCAACTCCGATTGACATGCGGTTTTTTACAACATGTAGTTTACAGTTTCTACATGATTTTAGACTAGAAATTTGCCAGTTTTAGTATTATATTCATTGAGTTACAGTCCTCCAAAGTCGAGATTTTAAAGCTGGAAGTTTTTAGTTTTTCAGTTTTTTTGTATTCGGTGAAAGTTTTAAAACATGCATATCTAATTCGTTTGAAGTCGGATTGACATGTGGTTTTTTCCAACTTTTAGTTTACAGTTTTACATGACTTTAGACTATAATTTTGTCATTTTTGGTTTAACATTCAATGATTTAAAGCCCTCCGAAGTCGGGATATCAAAACTGAAAATTTTCAACTTTTCAGCTATTTGTTTTTGTACTTTATATTATGTGAAAATGTTAACACATGAAAATCTCATTCGTTTAAAGTCGGATTGACATGCGGTTATTTCCATAGTGTATTTTAGAGTTTGTACATGATTTTAGAATATAATTTTGTTAATTTTGGTTTCATATTCAATAAGTTACAGTCACCCAAAGTCGGGATTTAAATATGAAAATTTTGAAAGTTCAACCCACTAAATAGTAAGTAATTACCAAAAATTCCGGTTTTTCTGATTCTAAACCCACTTTATCTGGTTCCAACCTACCCATTTTGACGTTTCTGCTTTTTCCAGTTCAAGACCCACTTTACCCGGAACCAAACTGGAACCAGTTCCTATATACCGGTCCGGTTTCCGGTTCTACAAAATCCTGTTAACCGGTTCCGGGTTTTCTGGGTCCAGGTCCGGGTTTGGACCCACTTTCATCCTAAGCGAGGTGAGTTATCCTTACTATATCGACATGGTCTATGGCACCAAGGCCAGCCCTTTAGATTGCTATTCTGTTTATGGTATGTGTGTACGATGTTATGATCTGTTAGATCAGTACCTTATTAGACAGGATGTTGTCATGCTATGATGATCTGTTAGATTGGTATGCTAGTTACTTGGTTAGTTCGGTATTATGGTTATAGGAGATTACTATTATTGATGATCTGCTAGATTGGTATATCTGATATACGTTATTTATGTGCACATGGTTATTGGTTGGTTTTTGGGTTGAGGCGGTCCTGCTTTGTGCTGAAGGCCAACACAACCGATGAGCGGTCCGGGTAGGTTGTAGGCGTGCATGGCGGTCCAGTCACACCGAAGGCTCGGGACAGGTCCAGATAGACTGTAGGCCTTATGAGGCGGTCCAGTCAAGCTGAAGGCCCAATATGCATGTTGTTGTTATTTGTTATTAGATATGGTATTATCAGTGTGGTATTCGTATTTTGGGGGTAACTCACTAAGCTTTCAGGCTTACAGTTTCAATTTATTGTTTCAGTTACATCAGGAGATCATGGCAAGGCAAAGGCGTGACCGTACCGCTCCTCATCCTTATGATTTTGTTTCTAGGACACTCTGATGAATAATATTTTGAAAACAATTTGTGTATCATTGGATGGTTTTTAATGGGTTGAAAAGTTTAAATTTTGGCACAAATTTTTGGTTGTTATAGAAGCCACGACAGGCCCCGTGTCTGCTAACTGGAAGGAGGCTATGGACAGCGAGATTCAGTCCATGTACGTGAAACGACCCAAAATACGACCCAAAAATTTTTTGTTTTAACATTACTAAAAATCATATCATCGGATATCATAAATAATAAAACCATAGAAATAACTCCAATGTCATAATAACTGTGTCTAAAAAAACTGTATCAATCATAACATTATCCGAATAAAACTCCCAGGATAAAACTGAGGCAGTGGTGTGTGCGAGGCCATCATCCTGAGCTCTTCCCCTTTCTAGCGGAAGTACCTAAAACCAAAATATGAAAACTGTAAGCACAAAGCTTAGTGAGCTCCCCCAAACTACCTCATACCATGCAATGACATATAAGCAAATACTGGGCCCCGCCCACTGCATCGGGCCCCGCCCGGCATCGGACCCAAGTTCGAAACTAGCTTGGGCCCCGCCCACTACATCGGGCCCCGCCCGACATCGGATCGAAGTCTGGAATTAGCTTGGGCCCTGACCACTGCATCGGTCCCCGCCCGATATCGGACCGATGTCTGGAACTAATTAACATAGAATAAACATATATCTTAAAAACATATACCATACCGAGCCCCGCCCGACATCAGACCGAAGTCTGGAACCTATAACACATAACATAACTGAACATAACATGCATGAATCATGAAAACATCAATCATACGTATCTACTTCTCGGGACCCTCCCGGTTTCGGACCTAGGTCCAGAACTACTATCTAAACGGGCCGGCATTGTGGCCGTAGACCCGTTACTACTGGAAGGAAACTCACCTCGTAACTGTGGCTGCTAAGATGCTAAATCTGGAACTGGCTGACTGCTGCTCCGGAACTCCCCGACCACAATTCCCAAAAACACTAAATCAGATTACCGATAACTGAACTGAGGTAAAATGACTATTTTTCCCCTGGTCAAAGTCAACTCCCTGGTCAAAGACAACTTCCAGTTGACTGGACTCGCCGCGTCAGGGCGCAGACTCGCTGAGTCCCTCCTCTACTAACTATGACTTTAACTCACCGAGTCCCCTTCCCACTCACAATTCACCCTGAACTCAAAGCTCGAAGAAAAACGAGGACTCGCGACTCGACTCGTCGAGTCCGAAGAACACTCGCCGAGTCCTATCGTGCAGATTCGATACTATCGAATTCTAATCCATTCCAGGGCATCTAACTCGTAGGTCTAAGTCCTTGGGACCATCTGAACACGTAAAATTGCTAACTTTACATGGAACTACGAAGGAATGAAGCCCTTTCAATCAAAAACTACTTTTCTCGGGAAAACTCATCCGACTCACCGAGTTGTAGAACAACTTGTCGAGTCTAAATCAATCTTCATCGGACTCGCCGAGTTACTCATCCAACTCGTTGAGTCCACGGTTATCTTCATATGACTTGCCGAGTCAGATTTGGGACTCGCCGAGTCCATTCAGTCCTTTTTCCATACAAACCTAATTTGAGCCATGCAACGGCTCCAATTCACAGATCCAAGATTCTAGGGCATGCTTATGACGTAAAGTTGCAAACTTTACGTGCATGCATGGCTTTAAAGGCTTCCAATGACAAAAGTAAGCTCTTAATGGGGTTCTAAGCTCAAGAGGTACCTCAACCGCAACCAAGACTGAAACTTTACATTTCATTACCTGAATGAAAAACAGATGCAAGCTAGCTTCTGGATCTTCCTTCTCTTCTATGGACCCTCTTCCCCTTCCAAAGCATCCAAGCTATCACAAACACACTTAAACTCAACAATGGGGGCTAGGGTTTACAGGGGAATGGTTCTGAGAGTGATAGAGGTGAGGTTACGGTGTATAAGTGTGTTTAAATAAGGTGCAAACCCTTAAAATTAGGGCTTCATCCAGACAGGCGGACTCGGAGAGTCCAGCATATGGACTCGTCGAGTCGCCAGCTTAAATTGCGTGATCATCCCATCTCTACTCGACGAGTCGGGCTATAGACTCGTTGAGTACCCCTCAAGAAATGAAAAACTTATTTAAATCACATACCAGAAATGGGGTGTTACAACTCTCCCCCACTTGTCTTAGACTTCGTCCTCGAAGTCTGCTGCTGCGGCTGCTGTGTCTGAAAATAACTCTGGATAATGCTCTCGCATCTCCCCTCGGACTCCCACATCCACTCTGAACCCTTTCGGTGCTGCCACTACACCTTCACCAACTGAACCACCTTGTTCCTCAAGGTCGCCGCCTTTTGATCTAAGATCGCAACTGGTCTCTCGATGTAATTCAGGTTGCTATCAACCTGAATATCCTCCAAGGGTACAACTGCAGCCTCGTCCACCAAACACTTTCTCAACTGAGAAACATGGAAAGTGTTGTGGATTTGGCTAAGCTCTGCCAGAAGATCCAACCGATAAGCCACCTGACCCACTCGGGCCAAAACCCTAAAAGGACCAATGAACCTGGGGCCCAGATTTCCCCTTTTCCGAAACCTGATAATGCCTTTCCATCGTGATACCTTCAGGAGGACCATATCGTCCACCTGAAACTCCAGGTTCGAGCGCCTCCTGTCGGCGTAACTCTTCTGCCTACTCTGCACAGTCTGCAGCCTGCTACAAACCTGCTGAATCAACTCTGTGGTATTGAGCACCACCTCAGTGCTCCCGATGACTCGCTGACTGACCTCGCCCCAATAAATAAGGGTCCTGCACTTCCTTCCATTGAGCATCTCGAAAGGAGTACGGTCAATTCTAGAGTGGTAACTGTTGTTATACGAAAATTCCGCTAGTGGAAGATATGTATCCGAACTGCCACCGAAGTCTAGAACACGTGGCCGGAGCATGTCCTTGAGATTCTGAATCGTCCTCTCGCTCTGACCATCCATCTGAGGGTGGAAAGCGGTGCTAAAATGAAGACGAGTCCCCATCTCGTCATGAAACCGCTTCCAAAATCTGGAAGTAAAACGGACGTCTCGGTCTGACACTACCGAAACAGGCACTCCGTGGCGTGCCACTACCTCGCGCACATAGATGTCGGCTAGCTTCTCAGCCGATATACTCTCCTGGATCGGTATAAAGTGTGCGCTCTTAGTCAGCCGATCCACTACGACCCAAATCGAATCCACTCCCCGCGCGGTCCTGGGAAGCTTAGTGATAAAAACCATGGTAATGTCCTCCCATTTCCATACGGGAATGTCTAACGGATGCATCTTGCCGTAGGGTCTCTGGTGCTCTGCCTTAACCTTCCTGCAGGTCAGGCATCTCTCCACATACCAGGCGACATCCCGCTTCATGCAGGGCCACCAATAATCGGGTCGAAGATCTCTGTACATCTTCGTCGCCCCTGGGTGGATGGAAAATCGAGACTTATGGGCCTTGTCCATCAACACCTGCCGTACTCTGCCCCAGTATGGTACCTAAACACTCCCATGAAGGGTCAACAATCCCCGACTGTCATAATCAAAAGAAGCTACTCGGCCCACGATCCTCTGCCACAATGGAGTAATCACTGTCATCCTCAAGCATATCTCCCAGATCGGGGCCACTACCGTCTTGCGGCTCAGGGCTTCGGCCACTACGTTGGCCTTCCCCGGGTGATAAACGATCTCACAATCGTAATCCTTCACTACATCTAACCATCGATGCTGCCTCATGTTAAGATTCGGCTGGTCCATGAGGTATCTCAGACTCTTGTGATCCGTGTAGATGGTACTACGGACCCCATAGAGGTAATATCTCTAAATCTTGAGGGCGAACACCACTGCCCCCAACTCCAAATCGTGCGTTGGATAGTTAGCCTCATGAGGCTTCAACTGTCTAGAGGTGTAAGCTATCACATGCCCCCGCTGCATCAACACTACTACCATACCTGTGATTGAGGCATCACAGTAAACTACAAAATCATCCACTCCCTCTGGCAGGGTCAGAATCGGTGCCTCACACAATCACTATCTAAGGGTCTCAAATGCCGCCTGCTGCTCAGGCCCCCAACGAAACACCACCGACTTCTTGGTTAGTCGGGTAAGTGGAAATGCTATCTTGGAGAAATCCTGGATGAATATCCTGTGCTAACCTGCCAATCCTAGGAAGCTCCGAATCTATGATGGAGACCTCAGGACCTCCCAATTCATCACGGCCTCGATCTTGACCGGATCCACTAGAATACCCTTCTAGTTGACGAGGTGACCAAGGAAGTGCACCTCGCGCAACTAGAAATCGCACTTGGAGAAATTCGCAAAAAGTCTCTCACTTCTTAGCGTCTCCAACACTTCTCTCAAGTGTTCCTCGTGCTGCTCCTGAGTCTTGGAGTAAACTAGGATGTCATCAATGAATACTATCATAGAACGATCCAGCATCGGTCTGCATATGCGGTTCATGAGGTCTATGAACGCGGCTGGCACATTGGTGAGCCCAAATGGCATCACCACAAACTCATAATAACCATAGGGGGTCCTAAAAGTTGTCTTCTGAACATCCTCTCCCCTGACCCTCATCTGATGATAACCGGAGCACAAATCAATCTTGGAAAACCACGATGCTCCTGAAGCTGATCGAACAAGTCATCTATCCTCGGGAGTGGATAACGGTTCTTCACTGTTACCTTGTTCAACTCCCGGTAATCTATGCACATATAGTGTGACCCATCCTTCTTCTTCACGAACAGGATCGGGGCTCACCATGGTGAACTACTCGGTCTGATGAAACCCTTATCGAACAGATCCTATAGCTGCATAGACAACTCCTGCATCTCTGGAGGAGCCAACCGATATGGTGCCTTGGCTATCAGAGTCGCACCAGAAACTAGGTCAATCCGGAACTCAACCTCTCTCTCCGGAGGTATCCCAGGCAGATCCTCCGGGACTACGTACGGGTAGTCTCGCACTACCGGTACATCATCGACTGTCGCCTTGCCCTTCTCCCGAGCATCCAAGACATAGGCGACGAACCCTACGCAACCCTGCTGGAAGTAACGCCTCGCTCTCGCTGCTGAACAAAGAATTGATCCGTGCTGTGGCCTTTCGCCCTGAATCACTAACTCTCCCCCGCTGGGATTGCGAACCTTCACTAGCTGCAACTCACAATCAATCACCGCCGTATTAGGGCTCAACCAATCCAAGCGTACTATGACCTTGTTCCCTCTCAAAGGAATAGGGACCAGGTCTACTAAAAACTGCTCATCGAATAACTACAACGAGCATGCCTTATGCACTCTCGCGACCCTGACGGTCCTATCATCGACTATCTCCACCTCGAGTGCGCAATCCAGCTCTCCTAGAGCTCTGCTAAACCTCTTGCTAAGCGCAAGAGAGACAAACGATCGGGTAGCCCCCGAATCAAATAACACTATAGTTGAAATTCCGTTCACTAAGAACGACCCAATACGCAAACATATATCATTAGCAACAATCAATAATAAATGCAGAGATAAAAGGAAAATACATACCCACCACCACATCTGGAGTGGCTCTCGCCTCCTCTGTTGTCATATGAAAAGCTCTAATCTTCGCCGCTGGCGCCTAGGCACGACCCTAACGACCTTCCGTAGTCCTCAATGTAGCAGTGGCAGGCGCCGACACCTTCCCTGCTGTAGCTAAGCTCGGGCACTGGGACTTTTTATGTCCCCTCTGATTGCAATGGAAGCAAATTAGATATGATGCTACGGTGGCGGTGGTAGAAGCTGTACAGTCTCTGCTCATATGCCTAGTCTGGCCGCACTTAAAGCAGCCAAGACTCCCTGCCTTGCACACCCCATCGTGAACTCTCCCACACTTGCCACACCGACTGTGGCTCTGCTGTCCCCTGGACCTATGATCTGACACCTTGGGCATTTTGCCCAAACCCCCTATACCTTCCGTCTCTAGATCTATCTCTCTCTCTTTAGAGCCCTCACAATCATATCATCCAACGTCTTGCAGCTGGATCGGCTCACAAACTGGCGGATATCACTCTGCAACATCTCATGATAACATGCCTTCTATTTCCTCGCCAGTCGCGTATTGAGAAACAAGAAGCGCCCTCTCCATGAACTTAGCGGTAATGTCCGCCACTGTCTTTGTGGTCTGCGTAAGATCCTGGAACTCTTTGGCTAACTGTTGCACCTCAATAACAAGTGCAAACTTGGCTGTGAACCTGGTAGTAAAATCAGCCCAAGTCGTGGCATCAAGTGCTGCATCATCCCCGATGACATGTCCAACCGCTTCCCAACAATCACGTGCCGTGTCCTTCAGAAGTCAGGACGCTAATCTGACCTTGTCCCCCTCGGGACATCTGCTCACGCGGAACGCGTTGGCAAGATCTGCCAACCACCTAGTACTTGCAATGGGGTCCCGCGCCCCATGGTAGTCTGGAGCTCCACAGGCCCAGAACTCCCTAAAGGTGAGTGTGCACGACCTCATCATGGCTGCCATCTTAGCACAGAAGGTGCTCAACTTCTCATCCATCAACTCTAAGATACCCTCCTTGATCGAACCAAAGATCACCGGAGTCTGCTCTAGTATGATACGAGTAACCTCTAAAGTGAAAACTCCTTAATCTGCTCATCTAACTACTTGGCCCCCGAGCCTGATCCTGATCCCTCCCCGGCACATGAACTGCCGCCTGCTGGTCTAGGGCGCAAAAGCCCCATTCTGAAAACACATTATGATAAACATCAGAAACACTGATATATCTCGAGGGATCACTACTACTACAGGTTTCCGGGTCTCATCTCAGCCTTCCTTGATTCAAGTACGGATCCACTGCTTCTAGTAGTATGGGCCCCTACTACCTTCCATATCTATCTGTAGCTTCCTCAAGAACTGCCTCGACTCCACCAAGTCACTACTACTGCTACTGATCTCTGCTACTCTCATCCTAGGCTTGCCCTAGGGAAATCTCTGACTTAACCCAAACTATCCCTCAGCCGCTGAAGGCCTCCTTGTAATGCCAATTAGTCATCACCCGAATACCATCTTATATGGCGAGGCTTGGATAATCATTCGAGTAAAAGACTCGTCCCTACAACGGTTAGACTCAAACAAGAGCTGCGCAATAGGGCCAAATCCAGCACTCTGAGATTATTCAACCTTGATCACATGTAATGTGATGTATTCACCTAATGGCTAACTCCCATTACTCGGAGTCCCACAAAGCACAAAGCAAGCATCATTCTGACACAGGAAACTACTCAAGCAATTCTATCCTCATAACGAGGAACTGTACTAGCATATAATGCTAAGCTCATACTATCACGCATAACCTAAACAGGCTATCCTACTACTGTCTACTCAATACTAGCATGCAATTATCATAAAGCTGAAATACATATAGCAGGCACATAAGGCATCTTCCTAGATCCTTAGTCCTATTCTAGCATGCTGTTCTACTAAAACTGAAACAGATAATCATAGTATAAACTTACATGGGTAACTTAGGAGTACTTACTTGAGCTCGACTGATCGCATGCACCACACCCCTTTTATGTTTTCAAAACTCTTTTCTTTTTAAGTTTCTTTCTCAAAAATTCTTTTGAAAACAGTTCTCTTTCAAAAATCTTTTTTTTTACTATTTCATTAGTTTGAGTTCAGTCACACCCATAAGTGTGCCTGAATCCCTCAAACCAAGGCTCTGATACCAACTTGAAATGACCCAAAATACGACCCAAAAATTTTTGTTTTAATATTACTAAAAATCACATCATCGGATATCATAAATAATAAAACCATAGAACGAGTAACTCCAATGTCATAATAACTGTGTTTAAATAAAAACCGTATCAATCATAACATTATCCGAATAAAACTCCCAGGATAATACTGAGGCTGTACTGTGTGCGATCTCATCATCCCGAGCTCTTCCCCTTGCTAGCGGAAGTACCTGAAACCAAAAACTGAAAACTATAAGCACAAAGCTTACTGAGCTCCCCCAAACAAACTCATACCATCCAATGACATATAAGCAAATAATGGGCCCCGCCCGACATCGGACCGAAGTCTGGAACTAGCTTGGGCCCCGAGCGGAATCGAACCGATGTCCGGAACTAGCTTGGGCCCCGCCTACTACATCGCGCCCCACCCGGCATCGGACTGAAGTCCGGAACTAATTAACATAGAATAAACATATATTTTAAAAACATATACTATACCGGGCCCCGCCCGACATCAGACTGAAGTCTGGAACCTATTACACATACATAAGTGAACATAACATGCATGAATCACAAATACATCAAGCATACATATCTACTTCTCGGGACCCTCCCGGTATCGGACCTAGGTCCAGAACTACTATCTAAACGGGCCGACGTTGTGGCCGTAGACCCGTTACTATTGGAAGGAAACTCACCTCGTAACTCTGGCTGCTGAGATGCTAAATTTGAAACTGGCTGACTGCTGCTCTGGAACTCCCCGGTTACAATTCCCATATACACTAAATCAAATTACTGATAACTGAACTGAGGGTAAAATTACTATTTTACCCTTGTTCAAAGTCAACTGCCTGGTCAAAGTCAACCTCCAGTTGACCGAACTCGTCGAGTCAGGGCGTAGACTCGCCGAGTCCCTCCTCTACTAACTCTGACTTTCACTCATTGAGTCCCCTTCCCACTTAATGATTCACCCTGAACTCAAAACTCGAAGAAAAACGGGGACTCGCAACTCAACTCGTCGAGTCCGAAGAACACTTGCCGAGTCCTATCGTGCAGATTCCATACTATCGAATTCTAATCCATTCCAGGGCATCTAACTCGTAGGTCTGAGTCCCTGGGACCATCTGAACACGTAGAATTGCTAACTTTACGTGGAACTATGAAGGAATGAAGCCCTTTCATTCACACACTACTTTTCTCTGGAAAACTCATCCGACTCGCCGAGTTGTAGAACAACTTGTCGAGTCTAAATGAATCTTCATCGGACTCGCCGAGTTGCTCATCCAACTCGTCGAGTCCACGACTATCTTCATATTACTCGCCGAGTCAAACTTGGGACTCGCCGATTCCATTCAGTCCTTTTTCCATACAAACCTAATTTGAGCCATGCAATGGCTCCAATTCACAGATCCAAGCTTCTAGGGCAAGCTTATGACGTAAAGTTGCAAACTTTATGTGCATGCATGGCTTTAAAGGCTTCCAATGACAAAAATAAGCTCTTAATGTCAAGAGGTACCTCAACGACAACCAAGACTGAAACTTTACATTTCATTACCTAAATGAAAAACAGATGCAAGCTAGCTCCTGGATCTTCCTTCTCTTCTATGTACCTTCTTCCCCTTCCAAAGCTTCCAAGCTATCACAAACACACTCAAACACAAAAATGGGTGCTAGGGTTTACAGGGGAATGGTTCTGATAGTGATAGAGGCGAGGTTGGGGTGTATAAGTGTCACACCCAGAAAACCGAAGACGGAAACGTTTCCGGGGTTGACTCCACGTTGAGTATCAAATCCAATGCACATAGTAAGTAAAGTAAACAACCATTACATTACATATATTAAAATTTACATTTGTTTCAAAAGTAAAGTTGTACAAGTGTGATACATAGTATATATAAACAAAAGTTAGACGATTCTTCCACGCACCCCGTCTTCGCCAAAAGGAATCATCGGGTACCTGTCTAATGCGGACCTGAGAATACAAGCACTTTAAAAATCAGCATAACGCTGGTGAGTTCATAAGCGGTTTTGTTTTTGTGAAAATGTATGAGTTCCTTTTTGTTTCTGAAAATGTCACACACCAAGAAAATCCCATATTTTCTTAAAAGTTGGTTGTTGAATCCCAAAATGTAATGTAAAGATGTACACTGAAAACATGTTTACCCTTGTGAAATGTAAAGTTAGGTTATCTGGTTTGTTACACTATTCTGGTTATGTACAAATGTTTCCTCAGGAAAATCTCATATTTTCCTGAAGGTTGGTTACCAAATGTGAAAGATGTATACTGAAAACATGTTTACCATTGTGAAATGTAAAGTTAGGTTATCTGGTTTGTTACACTGTTCTGGTTATATATAAATGTTTTCCCAGGAAAATCCCATATTTTCCTGAATGTTGGTTACCAAATGCGAAAGATGTATACTGAAAACCCGGTTGTCATTGTTAAATGTATTAGTTTTAACACATATATAAAACTAACATATACAAAGTAATTGAATTAATTTATTCATTATTACTATTAAGTAAATCTCTATTATCCTAATTGCGAGTTCCATAACCATACGATAGACTAGATATGGCAATAAGTAGTCCGCATCACCTTATGACTTTCTTCACCCTTGAACCTTTCGGTTCGGCTGTAGCTAGCAGGCAGGTGTGGGGTAGTCAGCCCCGTATGGATCTATACACTCAAGTCACGCTCCCTATCTAAGAGATTCTGGTTACGGGTGCGGTCCTCCACTCGCGTATCTCTGTGGAGTGTTCACTGAGGACGTGTCTCCAATTTATAGGTAGAACAAATTTACTAGTAATAATACAGAAAGATCCTGTTATGAACAATAATCCACCACTCGCGTATCTCTGTGGAGTGTTACCGAGGACAAAACAGTGTACTAAGTTTTAAGTTCAGTATTCAAATATCATGCTTTTAACTGATATAATGTGGAAAACCATTTGTGAAAATATAAAATACAACATTTTATAACATGTTTCACAAATAATATGTTTATGTGTTTTGTGTGTTCAAACGGTTATCTGTTATGTCTATCAGTATTAAAAGCATATGAAATATGAAACACACACATGTTAAACAAGTTTTGAGTACAAGTATCCCTTGTACTTTGCTTGTATTTCCCCCTGAAAACAGTGAAAAACAGTGAAAAAGGGTAGGGGTATGAACTCACCAGACGAGAAAACGAGTCGGTTTGGATACTAGGCGTTGGTTCGGGGCTTGATAATGTGCGAGGTTCCTATGTAATATGAAATGATATACAAATGTATCTAATTAGACTTTGAACCACTAATTAGACATGAATATGCACTCCAAGACGTGAAAACACTTCAATTCAAGTGTTAGGAGTGATCCGGGTAGCATCTAATGGTGTGTAGGGCCTAAATATGGAGTTCACTCTTCATGAGTAAACTCCTTGAGGAGCTTACGGCCCATTGACCATATCCTCATGATTTTACGGCCGTAAACGCATGGATGGTGGGTTCTTGGATGCTAAATGGTCAAACTATGCACACAGGAAGTTCTAGGGTTTATTCCATGGCTTAGGGATTGATCGAGACTTGAAATGGCCTTAGGAAATGATTTTAAGGTCTAAGGAGATGTTCTTGGGGAGTTTACTACCTTCAAGTCATGAGTTTACAACCGTAAACTCATGTTTGTCCATGAATCAAGGGCTTTGGTGGTTGTAATTCAATCATATGTGATTCTAGGTCCAAAACCAAGCCATTCAAGGGGTTTAAGGAACCTTAACACCCTTTGGGGGGTGTTTACGGCCTAAGGAGGTGGTTTTATGGTCCAAGAATTTTCTTGGTCTATAAACTCGAGTTTGATGCATTTGAGGATGTTTTGGTGCATCACATGAAGGTTTATGAGGTTCTACACTCCCGTGGAAGCATTTTGAAGGTGTTTAAGGGCATTTTGACTCATTAACATGAGTTTATGGTCTAAGAAGATGAGTTTACGGTCTAAGAATGTTCTTGGACCGTAAACTCAAGTTTGTCCCATTTGTGCATGATTTAGTGCATTTCTTGAAGGGTTACAAGGTTCCATGCACTCATGGAAGTCCATTGGAGGTGTTTAGGGGAAAACTAACACCCAACAAGGTGTTTAAGGTCTATGAATGAGGTTTTATCGCCCAAGCATGTTCTTGGACCGTAAACTCATGTCCATCCTCATTTTGTGTAATTTTGGGGTCCTAAGTTCTTGCATGCAAGTTTCTAGGTCGAATCTAAGCCCTAGAAGTGTTTTGGAGGGGTTTTGAGGCTTCAAAACCCTCTTTAGAGGAGTTCACGGTTTTGGGACGGTCCCCAAACAGTGAACACATGTTCATCGGTGTTTTGGGTGATTTCAACATGAATTTGAATGGTAAACAAGCTAAGAAACATGCTAGGATAGATTTCTTACCAAAATGAAGCTTTAATTGAGGATTTTTGGACCAATTTTTGAGTTCTAGAGAGAGAGTAGTGAGAGAAAGTTGTGAGATGGGAAAAAGTCTTCAAATGTTGCCCACACAACCTTTTTATAGTGGTTGGATTTGGTACTCGGTGGAATTTTACCCGATACTGACGATATACAATGCTTTTGGTCGCACCCGATAAAGTTGTCGCAACTCGTTATGGTCGAAACTAAAAATTTACTAATATTAATTTAGAATTATTTCCTTGAGTTATTATTATGTTTGAGCATCCATTAAGTCATAATAAACAACCCAAATATTATGACTTAATTTAATAACGAAAACGGAAATAATTCGAAAACGACGAATTTATTAACGGAACGAGTTACAATAATGGAAAGAATTTTCGGGTTGTCACATTATCCCCCCGTTAGAGGGAATTTTGTCCCGAAATTCAGGATTAAGATACAAATCATGGATTTGGAAAGAGATGCGGATACTTCTGTTTCATCGAGTCTTCACACTCCCAAGTGAATTTCGGTCCCCGCTTGGCATTCCAACGAACCTTCACTATCGGGATGCGACTTTGTTTCGTACGTTTGATCTCTCAATCCATGATTTCAATCGGTTCCTCCACGAAGTTCAAGTTTTCGTTGATCTCGATCTCATCAAGAGGGATTATACGGGTTTCATCGGATAAGCAATTCTTGAGATTTGAAACATGGAAGACGGGATGGATGTTACTGAGCTTATGGGGTAAAAGAAGTTTATAGGCTACCGGACCGATCCTGGCGAGGATCTCGAAGGGTGCAATGTACCTCAGATTAAGTTTCCCACGCTTTCCAAAGCGTACCGTGCCTTTCCAGGGCGAGACCTTTAACAGGACACAGTCTCCAACCTAGAACTCCAGAGGTTTCCGTTGGCTATCAGCGTAACTCTTTTGGCGATCTCTTGAAGCTCTCAATCGTTCCCGGATTTGGATGATCTTTTCGGTGGTTTCGCGGATGATTTCAGGACCAGTGAGAGCACTGTCGGGGACTTGACACTTAGCTAGCTGCGTGTCCCCTACCTCGGCCCAGCACAGAGGGGATCTATACTTGAGAGCGTAGAGGGCTTCAAACGGGGCGGCCTTGATGCTGGTGTGGTAACTGTTGTTGTACGAGAATTCGATCAAAGGTAGATGTGTGTCCCGCGACTTTCCAAAATCAATGACACATGCTCTAAGCATGTCCTACAGGGTTTGGATTGTTCTCTCACTATATTCATCGGTCTGAGGATGATAAGTCGTGCTCATGTCTAGTTTGGTTCCAAGAGCCTTCTAGAGAGACTGCCAGAATCTGGAGGTGAACTTGCTATCTCGATCAAAGATAATGGACGCAGGTACACCGTGCAGTCGGAGTACCTCTTGGATGTAGACTCGCGTAAGTCTTTCCATCTTGTACGATTCTTTGATCGGAATGAAGTGAGCGGATTTTGTCAAACGATCGACAATTACCCAAATGGTGTCGTACACACTCGGACATTTGGGTAACTTGGTGATGAAATTCATGGTTATCATCTCCCATTTCCATTTGGGTATCTCGGGTTGCTGCAGCAGACCCGAGGGTTTCTGGTACTCGACTTTCACCTTGGTGCAAGTCAGACACTTGCCCACGAATGTAGCGATCTCGGCTTTCATGTTGGGCCACCAGTATTATTTTTTGAGATCCAGGTACATCTTGTCTGAACCCGGGTGAACAGAGTATCTGGTCTTGTGTGCTTCCTCCATGACAATCTCCCCGAATCCTCCAGACTTTGGAATTCAGATTCGATCCATGAAACAGTAGACTCTGTCACCTCTGATCTCAAGTTTCTTATCCATTCCCCTCAAGGCTTCGATTGACAAGTTCTTGGGTTTGAGGGCTTCTAACTGGGCTTCTCAGATTTGCATGGATAAGTGGGAATGGATGGTCATCGTCAGGGTCTTCACTTTTCGGCTTGAACTCTCCTTTCGGCTAAGGGCATCTGCTACCACATTGGCCTTGCCGGGATGGTAACGCATTTCACACTTATAATCATTGAGTAGTTCTACCCATCACCGTTGCCTCATGTTTAAGTCTTTCTAATCAAAGATGTGCTGCAGGCTCTTATGATCAGTGAAGATCGTACACTTGGTTCCGTAGTGATAATGTCTCAAAATCTTCAGTCCAAAGACTACGAATCCTAACTCCAAGTCATGCGTGGTATAGTTGACCTTGTGTGCTTTCAGCTGTCTAGAGGCATAAGCAATTACTTTTCCTCTTTGCATAAGCACACAACCTAAGCCCTGATTAGATGCATCGCAATAGACAACGAAGTCCTCTGTCCCTTCGGGTAGGGACAGAACAGGCGCGCTGCACAAGGCTTTGTTCATTGTCTGGAATGCGGTTTCTTGCTTTTCACTCCAACAAAAGGGTACACCTTTCTATGTCAGAGTGGTTAAGGGTTTGGTGATTCTGGAAATGTTCTGGATGAATCTCCGATAATAGCCGACGAAAACCAAGAATTGCCAGATTTCTGTGCGTGTCTTCGGTGCCGACCAATTCTCTATTGCTTTAATCATGGAAGGATCCAAATGAATACCCTCCTCACTTACCACATGACCGAGGAAAGTTACCTTTTAAATCCAGAATTCACACTTGGAAAATTTCGCGTACAACTTCTCGGATCTAAGGGTTTTTAACACTAGCCTCAAATGTTGTTTGTGATCATATTCGCATCTGGAGTAGACAAGTATGTCATCAGTGAAAACAATGAAGAAATTGTCCAGATAAGGACGACACACACGGTTCATCAGGTCCATGAACACTGCCGGTGTGTTGGTTAGACCGAAGGCCATCACTACGAACTTGTAGTGTCCATATCGAGTCCTAAAAGCTGTTTTGGAAACATCACTCTCATGAAATCGTAGCTGATGGTATCCTGACCAGAGGTCTATCTTAGAAAAATAGTTGGCTCCCTAGAGTTGATCGAAGAGTTCATCTATTCGCGGAAGAGGATATCGGTTTTTGACGGTCAACTTGTTCAGCTCTTAATAATCGATACACATCCGAAAGGATCCATCTTTCTTCTTTACAAACAATATCGAAGCTCCACAGGGTGAGGTACTCGGTTTAACGAATCCTTTACTGAGCAACTCATTGAGTTGACTGGATAACTCCTACATTTCTGCTAGAGCTAAGCGATACAGAGATTTCGCTACGGGGGTAGCTCCAGGAATTAGGTCAATGTGGAAGTCGACCTGACGTTCAGGAGGAATTCCTGGAAGCTCTTTGGGAAACACATCGGGAAAGTTACAGACTTCGGGGATGCTCGTGAGGTCTTTAACTTCTTGCTTCTCATTGATTACATGTGCTAAAAATGCCTGACACTCCTTACGCAGGAGCTTTTAAGCTTTGATGCAGGAAATGATGCGAAGATTGGAGTTGAGTTTATCGCCATAGATTATGAGAGTCTGACCTGAAGAAAGGTTGAGACGGATGGATTTTTCGAAACAAAGAATATCAGCATGATTGGGAATCAACCAATCGATGCCAATTCATCAAATCTCGTTATGGAAACCGGCATAAGATCGATGAGAAATGAATGATCGTTCAGGGTAAGGGTACAACCTACGATCACCTCGCTGGCGCATTCCTTCTCACTGTTAGCCATCTCGACGGTAAACGTTTCAGTTAATGGTTGGGGATTAGGTTTAAGATTATGTTTGAATGTATGACTAACAAAGCTTCTTTCAGCACCCGAATCGAACAGAATACTAGCATATGAGTTGTCGAGAAGGAACGTACCTAAAACAACGGTGGGATCGACGACTGCCTCCTCTCGTCCCATGGCTAGGACTCTTCTAGTGTTATCGACTGTAGTCTTTTTGGGGTAGTTAATTTTGAAATGCCCGACCTCTCCACAGTTATAGCAGGCTTGACCAACGCCTGCTTCAGAAGATTGATTTGTAGATTGGGCTGGTGCTTTGTAGAATCGGACTGTGTGCCCCTTCTTACCATAATTGTTGCATGATAGTTCGCGGAAGGGGCCGGGGTTGTGGTGGTATTTGCACTTGTCACACAGGGGAAGGTGACCAGCATACCTGCTAGTAGTAGTTTGAGCTGTAGATCCTACAACAAAAGCAGCAACAACGGGGGTAGTAGCAGCATGGACTGCTACAGTCTGTTGTGTCTTTGAGGATCCTTGAGAATATTGACCCTTCTTCTTCTTCCAAAATTTCGTTTTCACACCACTCCTCTTGGTCGGTTCAGGAGTGGTGGTTGCCTCCTCAATGTCATCGATATGGTCAATCAGGGTTTGGGCTAAGTTTTTGGCACTATCGTATGTATCCGGCCTCGTAGCTAAGACATTTCCCTTGGTTGGCTGGGTCAGACCCCAGATGAACCTCTCTGTTTTCTTACTCTCCGAGGTAACCATTCCCGGACAAAGGAGTGCCAGATCATCGAATCTGGAAGTGTATGCAGCAATATCGGAACCTTTTATCTTTGAGTTCCAGAGCTCCTGCTCTAATTTCTGCATTTCGCCCTGAGGGCAGTACTCAACTAGGAGGAGTTCTTTCTGATGGGTTTTAGCCATAAGAACTTTCCTATGTGCGCATGCAAAACCCTAATGCTTGGATCTAGGCTTTCTAATAAACATGCTTTGAATCCAAGACTTCTAATGACTAATTAGGTTAAATAACAACATTGAAATAGATCTAGAATCATACCTTTGAGTTCCTTGTTGATCTTGAGGTCTTGGAGCTTCTAGAGTCACAAATGTCACTCCTCTAATGGCTTACAAACACCAATATCAAGGAAGATGATTTAGGAGAGAGGAGAGGGGAGGAAATCGGCCAGGGTTCTCTTGCTTTAGGAGAGGTGTCGATTTCCTTATGCCATGGGGTCTATTTATACTTGTAGACTCTTTAAGGGTTACAACCTAAACCCTAATTGGATAATCTTCTCTTAAGGCTATCCAAATCCATTCCTTAGATATCTATATGGACAATTTTAGCTATCCTAAAACTCTTAGAATTCGTCCATACCATATCCATATGGATTTACAGTCTAAAGTTTAACTATCAAACAATTGACAGTTCATACCCCTTTATTTAATTAATCTCTTTAAGTCACAAAATTAATTCTAATTAATTCTATGACTTATATTAATCAAATAACAAATATATTATTCATTATATTATTCTCATAATATATTAATAATATTTACTCTCTCGTAATAAATCATCCTATCAAGTTGCTATGGTGAAGGCAACCCAAAAGGACCATGCACAACCGGGTCAAATACTTGACAAATATAGTTGCACCTTAGACACTATTCCAACAGTCTCCCACTTGGATAAGTCTAGTAACTATATTCACAAGTACAATTCGGTTTGCAATCGTAGCTCTCAAAGACGCTGTCAACTCTGATCTAATCAATCTTGTCCTTTAGATAAGGGAACGTACAGTCCTCTGTTACATATCATGCTGACAATCCTATGGAATGGTTAGTCAAGCATTTAGGTTTCTCGGTCTCTGATTTATTTGACATAGAACTTAATCGAACACATCAATTCAGTTCTGACCGGGCCCGACACATAAGTCAAATCAAATCATCGAGCGGCCAAGATATCGCTTTTACCTTCTTAGATAAAAGTTACAGATAAACTTCGACTTATATGCATTTACTTATTCATTAACCAACTATACACAACAATACGTTTTATAACACTGAGTTACTGATGCGTTTTCATATTATCAATGTACAATTAATTAACAAATAACAAATCATATATCTAGGTTTTAAGACCATATGATATTATCGTCTTGCGATCACCTTTTATATCGTATTCCATAAGGTGATTCCAGCAAGCGCGGGTTTATTCCAATGCTCAAAACTAGTTCATAAGCACTCATGAACATTGCAGCAATCCTTTGCTATGTCTAACACTATTTAGACATTCTACACACCAATTCATGACAATCTTCATTCATATCTACTCCCAACATATGAACGATTGTGGACCATTTGAACAATTTCTTTTATTCTTAATAATCTTAATTATTCTGGAAGTCAAAACATGCAAAATGAAACAATAGCTAAACGATTAACATAAGATAGTAACATTACTCATAAATACTCTTTTATTTAATCATCAAATGTCAATTACATTTATCTATTACACGTTTCTAATACTATCTAATCTATGCTAATATCATCCTTCAGCCCAATACTCCTAGCATGCTGCAAGTGCTTAACCCTACTCAGTCCCTTTGTAAGCGGATCTGCTGGGTTATCTTCTGATGATATCCTCTTCACTACGAGTTGTCCTTCTTCTACACGATGTCTAATGATGTGATACTTTCTGTCGATATGTCTTGATCTACCATGATCCATCGGTTCCTTGGTCAAGGCAACCGCGCCTTCGTTATCACAGAAAATCTCCATTGGCTCCTTTATGGCAGGTACAACTCCAAGATCACCGATGAAGTTCTTTAGCCATATTGCCTCTTACGACGCTTCGCTCGCTGCAATGTACTCTGATTCGCACGTTGAATCAGCTACGGTTTCCTGCTTGGAACTCTTCCATGTCACTGCTCCTCCATTTAGGGTAAAGACCTAGCCCGACTGCGAACGATAGTTGCCCTGTCTGTTTGAAAACTGGCGTCATTATACCCTCGCACCTTCAAGTCATCACTCCCTCCGAGGACTAAGAACCATTCCTTCGTCCTCCGAAGGTACTTAAGGATGTTTTTCACCGCAATCCAATGTGCTTTGCCAGGATTCCCTTGATATCTGCTAACCATGCAAAAAGCGAAGGCTACATCAGGGCGAGTACAAGTCATAGCGTACATGATTGAGCCAACTGCGAAAGCGTATGGTACTCGGCTCATTTCTGCTATCTCAGCTTCGGTACTCGGACTTTGAGTCTTACTCAATTTGGCATTACTTTGTATTGGTAGTTCTCCCTTCTTTGAGTTTTCCATACTAAAACGTTTTAGTACCTTCTCTAAGTAAGTATTTTGACTAAGTCCAATTAGACTCTTACTTCTTTCTCTTACTATCCTTATTCCCAAAATGTAAGAAGCGTCTTCGAGGTCCTTCATAGCGAAGCACTTCCCGAGCCAGGACTTAACCTCCTGCAGAGTCGGGGTGTCGTTTCCTATGAGTAATATGTCATCGACATATAGAACGAGGAAGCTTACTATACTCCCACTGGCTTTGACATATACACAAGATTCGTCTTCGCTTCGTACAAAACCAAACTCTTTGACTTTCTCATCGAAGCAAAGATTCCATCTACGAGACGCTTGCTTAAGTCCATAAATGGACTTCTCAAGCTTACACACTCTATTCGGATGCTTCGGATCCACAAACCCCTCTGGCTGAGCCATGTAAACATCCTCAGCCAACTTTCCGTTAAGGAAGGTGGTCTTGACATCCATTTGCCAAATTTCATTATCATGAAATGCGGCAATTGCTAGCATCACTCTAATAGATTTAATCTTCGCAACTGGTGAGAAGGTCTCAACATAGTCAACTCCGGGAGTTTGAGTAAAGCCCTTCGCGACCAATCGCGCTTTATATGTGTGTACGTTTCCATCCACGTCGGTCTTCTTCTTGAAGATACATTTGCACCCAACGGTCTTATGTCCGGGCACGTAATCAACCAAATTCCAAACTTGGTTATCATACATGGATTGGATCTCGCTATCCATTGCCTCTTTCCACTTTGCAGACTCCGGGCTTGCCATAGCTTCCTTATAGCTATTAGGTTCATCAAGATTTACTAGTGTACCATCACTAATATACGTGTCCCCTTCGGTAGTAATATGAAAGCCATAAAACTGGGGATGAACCCTAAATCTATCGGAACGTCTAAGAGGTAAGGATTCGTCAATCGGTTCAACCGGAGTTTCCTCCTCGGGTTGAATGCCAGCGGTAGAGGTTCCTTCATCTATCGACTCTTGAATCTCTTCAAGTTCGATTTGCCTCCCACTGTCTCCTTGGCTCATGAGTTCTCGCTCTTGGAAAACTCCTCTCCTCGCAACGAAGACAACATTGTCCTTCGGTCTATAGAAGAGATATCCAAAGGATGTCTGCGGGTAGCCGATGAAAATACATCGCTCACTTTGAGGTTCGAGCTTGTCGTGAGTATCTCGTCTTACGAAAGCGTCGCAGCCCCCAACCTTGATATGTGCCAACGAGGGAGCTTTCCCTGTCCACATCTCGTGAGGTGTTTTGGCAACCTTCTTAGTAGGGACTCGGTTAAGGATATGGGCGGCAGTCTCTAAGGCATACCCCCAAAAAGAGATAGGTAGTGAAGCACGACTCATCATAGAGCGAACCATATCCAATAAGGTTCGATTACGCCTTTCTGCCACACCATTTAACTGCGGTGTCCTAGGAGGCGTCAATTGTGAAACTATTCCACACTCCTTGAGATAATCATGGAATTCAAGACTTAGGTACTCTCCTCCTCGATTGGATCGAAGCATCTTGATTTTCCTGCCCAATTGATTCTCCACTTCATTCTTGAACTCTTTGAACTTTTCAAAGGTGTCTGACTTTTGCTTGATTAAGTAGATATACCCATATCTACTATAGTCATCGGTAAAAGTCACATAGATGCGGTTCCCATCCTTCGTGGTTGATCTAAACGGTCCACATACATCGGTATGTATTAGGTCCAATAGACCCTCGCCCCTTTCACATGTACTTGTGAAGGGTGACTTAGTCATCTTCCCAAGCAAACAAGACTCGCATGTGTCATCTTCCCTAAGGTCGAATGACTCCAACACTCCATCCGTTTGGAGTTGGACTATGCGTTTCTTGTTGACATGTCCAAGACGACAATGCCACAAGGATGCTTTATCCATACTAGTGGAAGAATCAATATTCAAAACATCATTTCCGAAGTTATCAACAATCATAACGGTTTCATATATTCCATTACATGGTATAGCTTCAAAGTAAAAGACACCATTTAGATAAGCCAAAATAAAACCATTCTCATTATTAAAAGAAAATCTAAATCCTTGTCTATATAAACCATGAAATGAAATGATGTTTCTAGCCATTTCTGGCGAATAGCAACAATTGTTCAAATCTAAAACCAAATTATTCCTAAGCACTAAAGAATACACTCCAATCTTGGTCACAGGCGACGATCTTCTATTCCCCATGATTAGATTGATCCTTCCTTGCTCCACATCCCTACTTCTTCTTAGTCCCTGCACATTATAACAAATGTGATAACCACAACCGGTATCAAGAACCCAAGAAATAGCATGATTAGAATCGTTAGATTCGATTGTGTATATACCTGCGAAAGATGGCTTGATCTTTCCCTCTTTGATTGCTTGCAGGTAATCTGGGCAGCTTCTCTTCCAATGTCCTATCTTGTGGCAGTGGTGGTACTCTGCCTCCTTTGGGTTAGAGCAGGGCTTAGCGGGATCAACTTTGGTCCCACTAGAAGAGACACCATCTCGGGCTTTCACCTTGCGATAGTTCTTCGATGAATCTTTCCTCTTCTTTCCATTTCCTTGACCAATAGCCAAGACAGGAGCAGCGGGCGGATTGGGAGTAGGTGCAACAGACTTGTCCTTGAAGTTGCTCTCAGCGACCCTCAAGAGACCTTGGAGTTTGCTTAGGGTGACCTCTTCTTTGTTCATGTGGTAGGTCATCCTAAATTGGTTGTACATCGGAGGCAAAGAGTGAAGCACCATATCGATCGCCAAGTCTTCACCGAAGTCAACATTTAACTTGCGAAGGCGGTTGAAATACCTTTGCATCTTTTGCAGGTGCACGGTAAGAGATTCTCCATGACCCATCTTAGCGGAAATCATGTTGGTGAAAAACTCATAACGGTCTTGTCTCGCGTTTTGGTGGTATCTCTCCAATAAGTCTTGGTGCATTTCGTACGGGTACATGTCCTCGTAGGACTTTTGGAATTCGGAGTTCATGGTAGCGATCATGATGTAATGTACCTTCGTTGCATCTCGCTCATGAGTTTCAAAGGCGGTGATTTCGGCGGGAGTAGCAACTTGGGGGTTGATTTTCTCGAGCTTCTCATCGAGGACATACTCCTTATCCTCATAGCGAGCAATGGTGCGAATGTATCTTATCCATTCGCTAAAGTTCGTTCCATCGAAGGTGACCTTTTGGCAAAGGCTCATCAACGTGAAAGAACTAGCAGCAGAGTTGTTTGTGTTCGACATCTACAATTAGAAAGGACAAAGATAGATTAGAATAAGAATCCCTAATTATCACCCAATAAGAAAAATTAGGGCTAGGATCCAACAATAACATTTACATACTAGAAAAGGGATGCCGTAATCTAACATGAAAATAAATTGAAGGTAAGTGAATGACGATTCACTAATTCTCCATCTCAAAACTTAAACTATTAGTCCTAAGTGTTTTTTGAGAATTCCTAGGTTCGGATGAGATTCATTGAAACTATTCAATGGCATGTTTAAATCTCGATATGCCCCTCTTGTTTGTGACTGGGATACCGAGGATCACAAAGTGGGTGTGAATTACCATGCAAATTCACATGGTGCCTTCATTGTAACGATCACCTATTCGATGTGCCGGTAAACCACACACGCTTCATCGAACTATGATAAACAATGAATCACCCTTTGCCACCTTCGCTTAGAACCAATTAGTGTGCCGGTAAACCACACACGCTCCACTAACTTCTTAGCAAGGTGTAAAGTGTAATTTCATGGGATTGCATCAATTCACTTTTCCTAAAGTAACTAGGATTGGGAAATTTTTAAAATATGTGTAGTTACTTTATATTTCTTATTATACTTTTAATGAGAGGATGAGGTTGCCCTATCCTACCTGTTCGGCTAACGACCCTCCACCAATCAAGCAAGCTGTAGGTGTGAGTGTACACCCATTAAGCGTCATTTTATAGGCCGCAACCTTATACCCACCTTATAGATCGGCTTCGTGAATGAGGCCTACTAACGGTAAGACTAGCATTTAGTTATACATATATATATTATTCTAGTAATATCATATTAGTATAGGGCTATATTTTAAAACTTTTAAAATCTAGGGTTTTGAAATTTAATTTGTCTAAAATAAAACTTTTAATCACAAATATAAATTTCAAAACTTGTGGGTAAGTTTTAAACATTTAAAACATGGAGGATCAAATAACAAATAATTACAATTAACAATTAATATCCTAATTATCTATATTTGATTTTATTCAAGATTTCTTTGAAAGATAATTACCAAAATAATTAAAATAATTAATTAATTATCATATAAGGAAATTAAATACTTTATTAGTTGATAAATACCTTTAACTAGATCAAGATAATAGTCATATATATCAAAAAATCGGATTTAGATTGATCTAATATGATTAAGGTAAGTTTCCATAAGATAATTATGAAAAAATCCTGAATCTGGCCATTCCTGACGCCTGGACTCGCCGAGTGCACAAGGGAACTCGCCGAGTCAGGCCTACTCGCCGAGTCCACCTTGGAACTCGCCGAGTCCATGACTCAGAAAACTAAAAATCGAATTTTGCAGGTTTGTTTCAGTTAATCAAGCAACAATTTAAAGAAAACCAAGCTAGGCTCTGATACCACTGATGGGTTTTAGCCATAAGAACTTTCCTATGTGCGCATGCAAAACCCTAATGCTTGGATCTAGGCTTTCTAATAAACATGATTTGAATCCAAGACTTCTAATGACTAATTAGGTTAAATAAAAACATTGAGATAGATCTAGAATCATACCTTTGAGTTTCTTGTTGATCTTGAGGTCTTGGAGCTTCTAGAGTCACAAATGTCACTCCTCTAATGGCTTACAAATACCAATAGCAAGGAAGATGATTTAGGAGAGAGGAGAGGGGAGGAAATCGGCCAGGGTTCTCTTGCTTTAGGAGAGGTGTCGATTTCCTTATGCCATGGGGTCTATTTATACTTGTAGACTCCTTAAGGGTTACAACCTAAACCCTAATTAGATAATCTTCTCTTAAGGCTATCCAAATCCATTCCTTAGATATCTATATGGAGGATTTTAGCTATCCTAAAACTCTTAGAATTCGTCCATACCATATCCATATGGATTTACAGTCTAAAGTTTAACTAACAAACAATTGACAGTTTATACCCCTTTATTTAATTAATCTCTTTAAGTTACCAAATTAATTCTATGACTTATATTAATCAAATAACAAATATATTATTCATTATATTATTCTCATAATATATTAATAATATTTACTCTCTCGTAATAAATCATCCTATCAAGTTGCTATGGTGAAGGCAACCCAAAAGGACCATGCACAACCGGGTCAAATACTTGCCTAATATAGTTGCAGCCTTAGACACTATTCCAACACTTTCATGGCTTCCCAACCCATGGCATTGGCTACAGGTAGGGTCAAGGATTTGACTCAGCCGTTCCACCAATTCAGGGCTTTATCAATGAAGGTACAGGCTGCGGATTTCACTTTATCGGATTCCGAACAGGCACAAATTTCAAAGATGGATTCGATCTTCTCGAACCATCGGGAAAAGGGAAATGAGACCTCCAGTGCCATCAAAGGATGTAGGCTTTGCATTCATGAAGTCCTTATAGGAACCCTCCTTTCGGTGTCCCTGACTGCTTTCTTGGTTTTGAGTTTGAGTACCACCCCCCGAACCATCGGTGTTCAATTGAGACATAGCAGCTACCACCGCGGCGGTAACAGTTGCCTGGAATACCACGGGGTCAATTTCAGGAGGAGGTGGTGGCGGAGGGTTGTTGGTCTTTGAGCTGGGTCTCTTTCTGGGAGGCATCTTGATCTAATAAGATCAAGAAAAAGAGGATGGTGAAGGAAAGATTTCTACAAATATATATATTCCGAATAAGCGATAAAGCAGGAAAGATTTATCGAAGCAAATAAATTATCGCTAACGGAATGATGAAGGAATAATGCGTGAATAAGGATTTCTACAAAGGATTGACTCTAGAAATACTCCCATAGTATTTCATGATTCGCTATGACACTGGCTCGATGTTTGTGGTATTAGGGTAAGTTTTAGGCATGTCGCATACCACAGTCACTCCCAAGCACATGTTAGCCGTGTCTCGAATAAATATAGTTGGCCAGGCTATATTGATCCTAGACACGACTACATAACTGCCCATGTTTAACCACAGTACACAACACCCATTTACTTATGTTTTGTTCTACATGTAGTTACGGATCTCGACGGTTCGGTATACTTGTATACTTTTGAAAATACTTATGTTTTGAAGGATACTTTTAGTTCAGGGCACTTAGGCCCCTTAGTGTTTATAGTATTATACCATGTAAGGTCTGGTATACTTTATTCACTATAATCAAGGGCTCTGATACCAATCTGTCACACCCCGAAAATTGAAGGCGGAAACATTTCCGGGGTTGACTCCACGTTGAGTATCAAATCCAATGCACATAGTAAGTAAAGTAAACAACCATTACATTACATATATTAAAATTTACATTTGTTTCAAAAGTAAAGTTGTACATGTGTGATACATAGTATATATAAACAAAAGAGAGACGATTCTTCCACGCACTCCGTCTTTGCCAAAAGGCATCATCGGGTACCTGTCTAATGCGGACCTGAGAATACAAGCACTTTAAAAATCAGCATAACGCTGGTGAGTTCATAAGCGGTTTTGTTTTTCTGAAAATGTATAAGTTCCTTTTTGTTTATGAAAATGTTACACACCAAGAAAATCTCATATTTTCTTAAAAGTTGGTTATTGAATCCCAAAATGTAATGTAAAGATGTACACTGAAAACATGTTTATCCTTGTGAAATGTAAAGTTAGGTTATCTGGTTTGTTACACTATTATGGTTATGTACAAATGTTTCCCCAGGAAAATCCCATATTTTCCTGAATGTTGGTTACCAAATGTGAAAGATGTATACTGAAAAGATGTTTACCATTATGAAATGTAAAGTTAGGTTATCTGGTTTGTTACACTGTTCTGGTTATATATAAATGTTTTCCCAGGAAAATCCCATATTTTCCTGAATGTTGGTTACCAAATGTGAAAGATGTATACTGAAAACCCGGTTGTCATTGTTAAATGTATTAGTTTTAACACATATATAAAACTAACATATACAAAGTAATTCAATTAATTTATTCATTATTACTATTAAGTAAATCTCTTTTATCCTAATTGCGAGTTCCATAACCATACCATAGACTAGACATGGCAATAAGTAGTCCGCATCACCTTATGACTTTCGTCACCCTTGAACCTTTCGGTTCGGCTATAGCTAGCAGCCAGGTGTGGGGTAGTCAGCCCCGTATAGATCTATACACTCACGTCACGCTCCCTATCTAAGAGATTCTGGTTATGGGTCCGGTCCTCCACTCACATATCTCTGTGGAGTGTTCACCGAGGACGTGTCTCCAATTTATAGAAATAGCAAATTTACTAGTAATAACACAGAAAGATCCTGTTATGAACAATAATCCTTCACTCATGTATCTATGTGGAGTGTTACCGAGGACAAAACAATGTACTAAGTTTTATGTTCAGTGTTCAAATGTCATGCTTTTAACTGATATAATGTGGAAAACCATTTGTGAAAATATAAAATACAACATTTTATAACATGCTTCACAAATAATATGTTTACTTGTTTTGTGTGTTCAAACGGTTATCTGTTATGTCTATCAGTATTAAAAGCATATGAAATATGAAACACACACATGTAAAAAAAGTTTTGAGTACAAGTATGCCTTGTACTTTGCTTGTATTCCCCCTGAAAACAGTGAAAAATGGTAGGGGTATGAACTCACTAGACGAGAAAACGAGTCGGTTTGGATGCTAGGCGTTGGTTCGGGGCTTGATAATGCGAGGTTCTTATGTAATATGAAATGATATACAAATGTATCTAATTACACTTTGAACCACTAATTAGACATGAATATGCACTCCAAGACGTGAAAACACTTCAATTCAAGTTTTAGGAGTGATCCGGGTAGCATCTAATGGTGTGTAGGGCCTAAATATGGAGTTTACTCTTCATGAGTAAACTCCTTGAGGAGTTTACGGCCCATTGACCATATCCCCATGAGTTTACGGCCATAAACTCATGGATGGTGGGTTCTTGGATGCCAAATGGTGAAACTATGTAACAGGAAGTTCTAGGGTTGATTCCATGGGTTAGGGAGTGATCGGGACTTGAACTGGCCTTGGGAAATCAGTTTAAGGTCTAAGGAGATGTTCTTGGGGAGTTTAATACCTTAAGCTCATGATTTTACAACCTTAAACGCATGTTTGTCCATGAATCAAGGGCTTTGGTGGTTGTAATTCAGTCACATGTGATTCTAGGTCCAAAACCAAGCCATTCAAGGGGTTTAAGGCACCTTAACACCCTTTGGGGGGTGTTTACAGACTAAGGAGGTGGTTTTACGGTCCAAGAATGTTCTTGGGTTGTAAACTCAAGTTTGATGCATTTTAGGATGTTTTGGTGCATCACATGAAGGTTTATGAGGTTCTACACTCCCATGGAAGCATTTTGAAGGTGTTTAAGGGCATTTTGACTCATTAACATGAGTATATGGTCTAATAAGACGAGTTAACGGTCTAAGAATGTTCTTGGACCGTAAACTCAAGTTTGTCCCATTTGTGCATGATTTAGTGCATTTCTTCAAGGGTTACAAGGTTCCATGCACTCATGGAAGTCCATTGGAGGTGTTTAGGGGCAAACTAACACCCAACAAGGTGTTTAAGGTCTATGAATGAGGGTTTACGGCCAAAGCATGTTCTTGGACCGAAAACTCATGTCCATGCCTCATTTTGTGCGATTTTGGGGTCCTAAGTTCATGCATGCAAGTTTCTAGGCCGAACCTAAGCCCTAGAAGTGTTTTGGAGGGGTTTTGACGCTTCAAAACCCTCTTTAGAGGAGTTCACGGTTTTGGGACGGTCCCCAAACCGTGAACACATGTTCATAGGTGTTTTGGGTGATTTCAACATGAATTTGAAAGGTAAACAAGCTTAGAAACATGCTAGGATAGATTTCTTACCAAAATGAAGCTTGAATTGAGGATTTTTGGACCAATTTTCGAGTTCTAGAGAGAGAGAGTAGTGAGAGAAAGTTGTGAGATGGGCAAAAGTCTTCAAATTTTGCCCACACAATGTTTCTATAGTGGTTGTGTTTGGTACCCGGTGGAATTTTACCCAATACTGACGATATACGATGCTTTTGGTCGCACCCGATAAAGTTGTCGTAACTCGTTATGGTCGAAACTAAAAATTTACTAATATTAATTTAGAATTATTTCCTTGAGTTATTATTATGTTTGAACATCCATTAAGTCATAATAAACAACCCAAATATTATGACTTAATTTAATAACGAAAAAGGAAATAATTCGAAAACGACGAATTTATTAACGGAACGAGTTACAATAATGGAAAGAATTTTCGGGTTGTCACAATAAGTGTGTTTAAATAGAGTGTAAACCCTAAAATTAGGGCTTCATCTAGACAGGCGGACTCGCCGAGTCCAACATATGGACTCGTCGAGTCGCCAGCTTAAATCGCGTGATCAACCCATCTCTACTCGATGATTCGGGCTACAGACTCGTCGAGTACCCCTCAAGAAATGAAAAACTTATTTAAATCACATACCCGAAATGGGGTGTTACAGTATGACAATCAAGTTTGGAACTTTATTGATGATGTACCAGGTCGTAAGACATTTGGGTGCTACTGGATCTTCAAGAAGAAGACCGACATGGATGGGAAGGTACCCACTTACAAAGCGCGACTAGTGGCGAAGGGCTTTACTCAAACTCCAAGAGTTGACTATGATGAGACCTTTTCACCAGTAGCGAAGACTAAGTCTATTAGGGTTTTACTGGCCATAGCTGCATTTCATGATTATGAAATATGGCGAATGGATGTCAAAAATGCTTTCCTTAATGGAAAGTTAGTTGAGGATGTTTATATGAATCAGCCAGAGGGTTTTGTCAATACTAAGTACCCTAATAGAGTGTGTAAGATGGAGAAATCCATTTATGGATTGAAACAAGCATCTCATAGATAGAATCTTTGCTTCGATGAGAAAGTCAAAGAGTTTAGCTTTTCGAGGAGCGAGGATGAGTCCTGTGTATATGTTAGGGCTAGTGCCAGTATAGTCAGTTTATTGATATTGTATGTGGATGACATACTTCTAATAGGAAATGACATCCCAACTTTGTAGGAGGTTAAGTCCTGGCTTGGGAAGTGTTTCGCTATGAAGGACCTTGGAGAAGCTGCCTATATCCCAGGGATAAGGATACTGAGAGAGAGGCGTAAGAGACTAATTGGACTAAGTTAGAGTACCTACTTGGATAAGGTGTTAAAAAGGTTCAACATCCAGAATTCTAAGAAAAGGGACTTACCGATCTAGCACAATGCCAAACTGAGTAATGCTCAGAGTCCGAGTATAGAGGCTGAGATAGCTGAGATGAGTCAATTACCATATGCTTCCGTTGTTGGCTCGATCATGTATGATATGACTTATACTTGGCCTGATGTGGCCTTTGCTTTGAGCATGGTTAGCAGATATCAGGGAAACCCTGGCATGGCTCACTAGACTATGGTAAATAATATTCTCAAGTACCTACAGAGGACTAAGGACTGAGTCCTTACCCTTGGTGGGAGTGATGACTTGAGAGTGGTTAGGTATAGTGATGCTATTTTTCAAACTGATAGGGATAATTTCCACTCTCATTCAGGCTGGGTCTTCACCCTCAGTGGAGGAGCAATTACCTGGAAAAGTTCCAAGCAGGAGACAGTAGCTGATTCAACTTGCAAATCAGAGTACATAGCATCAAGCGAGGTAGCAAAGGAGGCGATATGGCTAAGGAACTTCATCGGAGACCTTGGAGTTGTACCAGATATAAAGGAGCCTATGGAGATTTTCTGTGATAGAAATAGTGCGGTTTCCTTAGCCAAGGAAGCAAGAGATCATGGTAGATCCAGACACATTTATAGAAAATATCACTTCATAAGACACAAGATAGAAGAAGGACTCCTCATGGCAAAAAGGATATCATTAGAAGAGAATCCTGTAGATCCCCTCACAAAGGGACTGACTAGGGTTAGGTATTTATAGCATGCAAGAAGCATCAGGCTGAGGGACGATGTCAGTTATAATAACTAGATAGCTATTTATGAAACTAGTAAAATGTAATTGACATTTGGTGATTAAATATAAGTTGTTGTTTATTTATGAGTAAAGTTTTACTATCTTATGTTAATCGTTTACTATTGTTTCAATTTTGCATGTTTTGACTTCCTAAATAATTGTATTATTCAAACTCTCCACAGTCAGTCATACTTTAGAAGTAGGAATTGAATTAAGACTGTCATGAACTGGGCTTGTAGATTTGTCTAAGGTGTATTAGACATAGCAATGGTTGCTGCAACATTCATGGGTGCTCATAATGTATGAGTATTGGATTAAACTAACGCTCACTTGTATCACGTCATGGAATTTATCTCGAGTGATCGTGAGATGGTAATATCATATAAATCTTCAAACGTAGAGATATGAGTTGTTGACTATAAGTTGGTTATCCATTGATTGTACGAAAATGCATCAGTAACTTGATGTCATAAAACGTGCTTTTATGCATAATTCAACAAGTATTTAGTACAAGCATATGAGTCGAAGTATATCTGTTCCTTCTTAGATTAGAAGCGATATCTGGGCCCCTCGATGATTTAGTTTTGACTTATGTGCCAGGCCCGGTCAGAACCTAGTTGATGTTTTAAATTTAGTTCTATGTCAAACAAATCAAAAGATCGAGAAACAAACTGCTGGACAATAAACACGACATTATTCTATGTATTTGTCCGACTGATATCTTGAGAACAGAGGATTATATGATCAATTATCTAAAATGGCGCTTCATAGTTCAACAGAGTTTAAAAGAGCTATGATTACAGATTGGTTCTTGATGTCATACTTGCAAATATAGTTATCAGACTTATCCAAGTGCGAGACTGGTGTCTAAGTCCGTAACTATATTTGGTATGAACTTGACCCGACTCGGCATGGTCCATATGGGTTGCACTTCACCAAACAATTTGTATGGATATATTTTTTAGAATAAGATATATACGATGTATTAATATATTATAAGTTATAATATATTAATATGAAATCATGTTGTTTAATTAGTATTGATCAAAAATTAATTTGGAATTAGTTTAGTGATGAAATGAGGCTAATTGAATATCGACTCTTACATATATATGGATTGGGCTAAGAATTATTTAGGATAGGCTAAGAGTATATGAAGTCCATGGATAGTCTATGGAGCTTTTAACCCATGGATCCTATGTAAATGAAAGGTCATGGGTAATAGGGTTTACATGGATGTAACCCTAATCCTTTATACTATATAAAGGGGTTTTTAGTACTTGAAATGGCACTAGTATGTGAGAATAAAAGAGTGTGGCTGATTTCTACATAGTGTTCTTATTCTCTTAAGTTTCCAACTTGTTTTTGGTGATTTGTGACACCACTTGAGGCATCCACACTATTGGTGCTAGGCTCATAAAATCCAAGCTACTCACTACAAGGAAAAGGTATGTAGTTCTATCTAAAATTTTTTGTTATTCATGTACCTAGGATTGCATGATAGATATGATAAAGCTTTGGAAATCATTTTGCATGTATAATAGAGAAAACATAGTTCCAAAGCTTCTAGGGTTGTATGTGCACCTTAAGGTTGTTAGGATGCTCAAAACCCATCAAATTTGAATAAGTTCCTCAACCAGATCCACTCGATAGGTTACCCTACTTACCCTCGCCACTACTCGAAACGTTCTAATAAATCGGGGCCCCAACTTTCCCGTCTTATTGAATAGTATTACACACTTCTAGGGTGATACCTTCAGTAAAACCATATCGCCAACATGAAATTCCAACTTAGATTGATGTCTGTCGGTAGAACTCTTCTGCCAACACTGAGTTGTCTCTAACCTTTGTATGATCTGTTGAATAAGCTCTGTCATCTAAAGGACTGCCTCGGTCTTCCCTATAACCCTATGACCGCCTCCCCCAACAAACAGGTGTACAATATTTCCTCCTATAAAGAAGATCAAAAGGTTGCGCACCAATGCTAGAATGATAGTTGTTATTGTATAAAAACTCTGCTAGGGGAAGGTAGGAGTCCCAACTCCCAATGAAATCTATTACACAGGCTCTCAATATATCCTATAGCATTTGGATGGTCCGCTCACTCTGACCATGTCCTACCTAGTTCCTTGTGGAACCTCTGCCAAAATTGTGAAGTAAAATGAACATCCCGATAAGATAAAATGGAGACTAGTGTACCATGTCGAGTGACGATCTTGCGCACATAAACATCAGCCAATTTCTCGGCCGAGGAACTCTCCCGAATAGCCATAAAGTGGGCACTCTTAGTCAGACGATCCACTATGACCCATATCATATCAAATCAGTTATCCATCCTTGGTAATTTGGTAATAAAATCCATGGTGATCTATTCCCATTTCTAGATATAAACCTACAAAGGTTGTAACTTTTCGTTCGGCTTCCGGTGCTCGGCCTTTACCATGTATCTCTCTACATACCATGTTATTTCCCTCTTCATACAGGACCACCAGTAACTAAGTCTCAAATCATGATACATTTTTGTGGCTCTAGGGTGTATCGAAAATATGGACTTATTTGCCTCCTCCATCACGATCTGCCTAAGCCTACCAAAATTTGGAACCCAAACCCGACCCCACCGAGTCATAGTCCACAACTGTCGGTAGAAAACCTATCAATCTCACCCTTGATCCTCTCCTGCTTCAAATTTTAATTCTTTACCCCCTTTGCATCAGCCTATTTGATCTAATCCATAAGTGGGGAATCGATATAAATCCTTATACATAGAATCCGAACAAAAGTATAGGCCGCCTTGTGGCTTAAAGCATCAATGACCACATTCGCTTTCCCGAGATGATATAAAATCTTGCAGTCATAAGCCTTGACAACGGCAAGCCCTCTACGATGTCACATGTTTAGATTTTGCTAGTCCATGAGATATATCAGACTCTTGTGATCTGTATAGATGGTAAAATAGACCATATATAGATAATGTCGCCAAATCTTGAAGGCAAACACCATCGCCCCCAATTGCAGATCATGCCACAGATACCGAGCCTCATGAAGCTTCAGCTGCCTAAAAGCATATGGAATAACCCTCCCTCTTTGCAAGGGTATTTCCCCCAATCCATTTACAGAAGCCTCACAATAGACAATAAATTCCACCAATCCCTCTAGAAGGGTGAACACCGAGGCCTTACAAAAATTCTGTGACATCCCAAAATTTAGGGAATAGACTCCAAATGACTGAATTACAATAAATCTTTTGTAATTTAACTCATTTAGTTTTTGTGTATCTAATGTAAAATAAATGAGTTCATTTCAAATATTATAAGATGTCAGATGATACTTTAGTTCCAAATGTGTAAACTGTTAAATGAATCAAACAACTCAAACTGCAACACTGATTAACGCGTTTGAAAAACTGAAATTTCGTACTAAGCAGTTTTGAGCTAAGGCTCACATAAGAGTTAATCTCACATCCATAAAATTTCATAAAATTTAAACTTTTCAAAACAAACCTTTTTCTATAGAGGTGTTTACAAAAAAACCGTTGGTTCCAAACATTTGTTTAAAATCAGAATCCCTTTAAATCATAGTTTTCAAAACATTGACATTATCATAGTTTCCCAGAAATCATAAGTCCAAAACGCGAGGATGTGTATGGTCACACCTTCGCCTAGCCAAAAAGATCTGAACCACCTGAAACAATAAACTGAAAAGCGTAAGCACGAAGCTTATTAATTTTCGCAAGGTACTAATACACAAACAGATAACATATACCAACAGACAACATACTATGGGCCCAATCAACCATTGGGCTGCAATGCCCCACGCCCTCAACCATCGGGTTGGAATGCTAACATACTATGGGTCCAATCATCCTCGGGAGGGTATACCCTCGGCCCACAATAATTGGGTTGGAATGCCTACATACTATGAGTCCAATCATCCTCGGGATGGAATACTCTCAGCCCACAACCATTTAGTTGGAATGCCCACATACTATGAGTCCAATCATCATTGGGATGGAATACTCTCGACCCACAACCAACGGGTTGGAATACCCGCATACTATGAGTCCAATCATCTTCGGGATGGAATACTCTCGGCCCACAACCATCAGGTTGGAATGCCCCAGTCTATTGGCTTATGCACAAAGTAGTAAAGCCTCAACCACCAATCATATATGCACATATATCAGATAACCACATACATTCTATAGACAGTCAAACCGATCTATTGATCACTAGGCATAGCAACATCCTATCTACCAGAATACTGATCTAACAGATCATAATAACACAACATCATCCCATCTACCGGGATACAGATCTAACAGATCATAACAACACAAAATCATCCCATCTACCGGGATACAGATCTAACTGATCATAACAGCATAAAAACACCCTATCTACCAGGATACCAATCTAACATATCATAACAACATAAATCGAGATAACAATCCAAAGGGTCGGCCTTGGTGCCATAGACCCTATCAGTACAGTGAGGAAAACTCACCTCATAAGTCGTGCCGAACCGATAAAATCAAATCCAACTCATAGCTCCGAACTCAACTACCTCCAATTGGTTGCAATAATAGTGAAGCTCCCATATCTAAGACCTTCTACTCGAGCCAACCTCTTCAAGCTTCTAGTTTCCTCCAAAAGAACTCAAAATTTACTCTCCAACGCTCACACGCTCAAGAAAGTAGTAAAGCACCACTAGGGTTTCTCTTTGGACAATGAGGTGATAAGGGTGGCCGGTAATGGGACTTAAGGTCCTTTAAATAGGGTGCAAACCCTATAAATTAGGGTTTTCATGCACAACCTTCAACTCGTCGAGTTGGGGCCATCCAACTTGTCGAGTAGACATTGAAATATACACGACCTTCTTAACTTCTACATGACGAGTTGGAGCCTGCAACTCATCGAATAAATTTTATGAAATGCTTAAAATCCCTAGAACTTCATTCCTGGAAATCAGGAGGTTATAGTTAAGGCTCACAAACAATATAACTTGTTCGAGATAAACATCAAAAGAAAATACAACAAGTTTGATCTGTTTGTTTTAGACTTGCAAGTGACTCAGGTGTGTTGCATTCCTTAACCAAGTTTGAAAACAAAAAAATCAGACTGATAGGCTGTATTTAAAGTTCAACCCCGTAGGTGAACTGATGTATGTGAAAATCATCCTGAGAAAGACATTGCTTTCCAAGAAGATAAAGTTGAATAAAATGAAATCATTATACCAACTACAACTGAAACATACAATTATGATGATCACGACATGTGAAGTAGCAATTCAGATAATGAAAATAACATTGATGAAGAAAGTGAAATTCATGAGGATGAAAATAATGGTATCCCTGACAGCGATGGAATGAAGAACAAGAGGACGAAGAAGAAGAAGAAGAGGAAGAAGATATTGACTACATGTTTTTGTTTCTTTATAAAAGGATGCTTACATTGTTTAATTTTTAGTTTTTGTATGCTAATTGGTAAATGTGATGTTATGTATTAGTGCCCTTCATGAGAATTAAATAAAATGATATTTTATCATTCGTTGGTACGTTGAAAGCATTTACTAAAAGAGGACACGTTTTTTTGAGATATTTGTATGTACAGTATTTTCATTAAATATTCAATTTAATAATCGTTTATGTTATAATCCAGTTTCTTTACATTGAAATGGTAAAAAATTATTCAAGATAACATAAACATAATAACAAATGTTTATTCTTTCATGTACTATTAAAGACATATAAAATTCAATAAAACAAACAAGATAACAATTCAAAAACATATCATTCAAACCATAACTTACCAATTCCGTTGATCATAATAACAATTCCTCCATTGACCATAAATGCAGTAAAACAAATAAAATAACAATTAAAAAAACACATCATAATAACAATTCCTCCATTGATCATAATAACAATAAGAAAATTAATTAAGCATACAACATCCCAACAAAGAAAAAAAACCAAACACACCATCATGAACTTCATAATTCCAACTTTACCACCTTCAACTCGAGGGCCATTACCATGTTCATTAGTATCTTCAATAACAACTTGAGTCAGAGTTTCATTGACATGAAACTTGACAGGAGCGTTGGGGGGGGGGGGGGGTCTAAAACGACATCTTCACCATTGGCTTTAGCTCTCAACTCAAACATCTTCTCTCTCTATACCACTTGTTCGGTAGTTGTGGGTCAATCCAACGGAAAAATTTTCACAACTAGCATTTTTGCTAGGAAACTCTACTCTCATGCAAACACCATCTATTTTAAAACTGGTAGTCTAACCAAATATCATACTCTATGCTCATCCAAATACATCTCAAATGCTCAACTAAGGGCCGAAAGCCATAGAAATCCTAGTTCAAGTTCTTTATGGACTAAGATTTTTTTTACTGGGCCTAACGGACCAATAAGCATTCAATTCGACTAGAATGGGCTTAGAACCCGTATATGGGCTCTAAATGAACCCACATTCATAAAACTTAATATTTTGGCCATAATGAGCCTAAAATGGATTAGTTTACCCTAATGGGCCTTATTGGACCATAACAACTCCAATTAACCCTAATGGGCCTAAACCCCATCACTTTATCTTATGTTAGGCCGTAAGTACTTCAAAGGGCCCAATGGGCCGAAAGTTTTCTCTATAAACTTCATAATTTCGAACCAAAGAAAGAATTGGGCCAAACTAATTCATCCTCCTTCCTCCTAACCCAAATCTCGGCCCATGTATTATAAAAAAAACAGAAAAATGGCTAATAAATCCACATCATGACTTATCACTTTTGTTTAAAGGGTAACCAAGCTTAATGCATCACATACATCTATACAAGTTCCATATATCCATGCACACTCTCCTCACCCTCTCTCTTCTTTATATCTAGGCCAAGAGTAAAGAACACACACACACAACATCAAACTCTCTCAAACACTCTCAAGAATCATTCTCCTTCTTTCTTAAAATCTCGAAAATTTGCTTGTGTTTCAAGAGGGTTTCACAAGAAAATCATCATTCTTTGGTAAACTTTTACATATCCAAGTTATATAAATCCTTTCTCATGTTAGATCACTCCTTCTAAACAAGCTTTTGGTGATCATACTCCAAGAAAACTTCTTAAGCTTGATATCTACATCAAGGTGTTGCTAGGACCAAAAATCTCTTCATCTCTTCTTCAAAACCGAGAACAACAAGCAAAGGTGAGTTCATACCCCTTTATTTTGGTTTTCATATGATTTTGGGGGAGAATAAAAGTTTTTTTGTGTAGACCTATGTGTATATGCATGACTATGTGTGTTTTCCATGAATTATTTGGTGATTATGTGTTGTTTACTTCATTAATCTAAAAATATGTTAAGAACTTGAAGTTTATCACTTGGATCTTCATAAGAACCTTGAGAAAAGTATGTTTTATCACATATGTTACATGTAACCTTGTAGATATGGGATTTACCCACATAAAATAGCAAAAATGAGTGTCGTATTCAAAGATCTATAAATTATACTCATAAAACAGCCATTGACAGAAAATTTTTGGTCCAATACGTCAATACAAACACATTCATATCTTGAGGAAAACTCATCCGACTCGCCGAGTTGTTCTACAACTCGTCGATTCTATGGCAATCTTCATCGGACTCGCCAAGTCTTTCATCTGACTCATCGCGTTCACGGCCATTTTCATGTGACTCGCCGAGTTCCTTCAGTCCTTAAGCCATACAGACTCATTTTTAAGCCATGCAATGGCTCCAAATTACAGATCCAAGCTTCCAGGGCATGCCTTTCACGTAAAGTTGCAAACTTTACATGCATGCATGGATAAAAAGGCTTTTAATGCCAAATCTATGCTCTTAATGGGGTTTCATGCTCAATGAGGGCCTCATCCATGACCAAAACAGAAACATTATGATTCTAGAACTTGAGAAGGGTCCAGATCTGAAAGTTACAACTTCAGATCTAGGTCATATCTCGCAATATCACCACATTCAAGCTATAAAAACCCTAGATCTCCACCATATGAGGTCTAGAAAGAAAAAAAAGAATAAAGATGATGACTTGATACCTTCAATGGATGCTAAATGAGGTTGATCTCGGATTTCCACTCCTTCCTTGCTCCTATGCTCTTGCTCTCCAATTTCTTCCTCCCAAAATCCTTCTTTCCAAGCTTACAATGCACAAGAATGAATCACCACACGAGTTAGGGTTTCTATGAGCTCTCAAGGACTGTAAAGAGGCCGAGTAAGGCTTATGCTTCCATAAATAGAGTGCAGAACCCCAGGATTTAGGGTTTCATCTGCCAGCTCCTACTCGTCGAGTCCCTTTATGGACTCGGCAAGTAGGTCACTAATTCTGCGATCCCACGTCGTTGCTACTCGACGAGTAGGGAAACCTCAACTCGTCGAGTAGGACTTAAACCAAAGGAATATTTAAAACAATACCTGAGAATCGAGGCGTTACACCCACATTCATAAAACTTAACATTTGGGCCATAATGAGCCTAAAATGGATTAGTTTACCGTAATGGGCCTTATTGGACCATAACAACTCCAATTAACCCTAATGGACCTAAAATCCATCCTTTTATCTTATGTTAGGCCCTAAGTACTTCCAAGGTCCCAATGGGTCGAAAATTTTCTCTATGGACTTCATAATTTCGAACCAACGAAAGAATTGGGCCAAACAAATTCATCCTCCTTCCTCTTAATCCAAATCTCGCCCCATGTATTATAAAAGAAAAAAAGAAAAATGGCTAATAAATCCACACCTTGACACATCACTTTTGTTTAAAGGATAACCAAGCTTAATGCATCACATACATCTATACAAGTTCCATATATCCATGCACACTCTCCTCACCCTCTCTCTTCTTGATATCTAGGCCAAGAGAAAAGAACACACACACAAAACATCAAACTCCCTCAAACACTCTCAAGAGTTGTAACACCCCAAATTCCAGAGGTGCTGTTGAAGTGCTTATATTGTAGATTAAGGAAGGGAATTGACAAGTAGGCATGCTTACTCGCCGAGTCGGAGCAGGATTGGTCGCGAGTTTAAGTGTTCCACTCGCCTAGTCGGCGGCTTGTACTCGACAAGTTGGTGCTGAAGGGAGAAAAGCCTAATATCGGGGGTTATGCCCTATATAAAGCACATTCTAACCCACCCTCAGCCTCTTTTATACCCTTTTGAGATCCAGAAGCCCTAACTTCGTTTGTGAAGAGTTTTGGAAGCAAATTGGTGTGATTTGTGGAGAGATCTTGAAGACCAAGAAGCTTGGATCAGGGAGACTTGAAGAAATCCGGATGATACTTCAGTGGGAGTTCATTTTGGAGGTAAGGAATCATTATCCTTGGCCTTCTCCTTTCTATTTCAACTTTCATGGAGTTTTAGGGTTTGGTTTGAGAAATATTGATGACATCTTGAAGCATGAGCTAGATTTAGAGTTGAAACTCCAGATCTGAGTTCTATATTGATCATTGTTGCAGAAAGCCTTTCTAGTTGTTATGCAAAAGCCTTTCCCTAAGAGTTAAGTCCCTTTCTAGCTTGGTTTTTGGTATTATGGGGTAAGAAGCACGTAAAGGTAGCAACTTTATGTTTCTAATGGACCTTAGAGACCCAGATCTATTATCTGGAGCAAAGGAGAAGCTCTGTGACTCGAAATTATGGGAATAAATGTATGGACTCGGCGAGTCTGGGAGATGACTCGGTAAGTCGGGCTAGATATCAGACTTTAAGTTGCGTAATAACTCGACGAGTCACATGGGTGGACTCGGCGAGTTGTATGAAGATGGGCAGGAACTCGACGAGTTGGAAGAACAACTCGGCGAGTCTATTGAAGATTGCCTTGCACTCGACAAGTCTGTTCTTGGAGTCAACGAGTATGGTCGCATGACCTCAACCTTCTTTTGGTTAAGCCTCGGATCTGAGAGTCGGTTGGCGACTCAGTGGGTTAGACAGAATGGGACCCAGAGATCATTGAACTCGACGAGTCTTGGAGCGACTCGGCGAGTTGAGTAGTATTTTGAGAATTTCTGAGTTTAAGAACTCGGCGAGTCTACGGGTTGACTCGACGAGTAGAGTCAATTAGGAAGGTTGACTTTGACAAGGACTTTAACCTTAACCAGGGTTGACTCAGTTTGACTTCTAAAGTTCAGTTTGGGACTAAGTTTTATTGATATTGGTTGCTCAGGGAGCTAGAGGAGCAACATTTTGGAGAGTTGCCGATTAGCAGCCAGAGGGTTATCGGCCGAGTTCAACAGTTCAGGTGAGTTTCCTTCCAGTAGGAACGGGTCTACGGCCACAATGCCGCCCCGTCTAGTTAGCAGTAGTTATTGGACTTCGGTCTGATGCAATAGTTCAGTTTGCTTGATGTCTTCGTGATTCAAGTAAGTTTTTGTGTTATGTGATCCGGACTTCGGTCCGAAGCAGTATGCAGTATATGTGTTTATGCTAGTTGGTATGTGTTTTGCTATGCTATGTTCAGTCAGTTCGGGCTTCGGCCAAATGCAGTTAGCTGAACTTCGGTCCGATGCAGGGGGCAAGGCCCCAATAAGTCCGGGCTTCGACCCGATGCAGTTAGCCGGATTTCGGTCGGATGCAGAGGGCAAGGCCACAGTTATTCCGAGTTTCGGCCTGATGCAGTTTCCAGACTTCGGTCCGATGCAGAGGGCTCCGATGCAGTGGGCAAGTCCCACTATGCGCTTTATATGTTATTGTATGGTATGTGGTAGATTGGGGGAGCTCACTTAGCTTCGTGCTTACAGTTTTCAGTTTTGGTTTCAGGTACTCAGATTTTAAAAGAGGAGCTCGGGAAGATTGCAGTGCACACGCCATAGCTAGTCAGCCTGGGATGTCTCACTCTGATAACAAGAATATGTTTTTAATTAATACTCTGAAATTATGTTATGATTTATGATATGGTTTTTATAAATATGGTTTTAGTAATGTTTTAAAGGAAATTTTTAGAGTGTATTTTTGGGATGTTTCAAGTTGGTATCAGAGCCTTGGTTTGAGGGATTCGGGCACACTTTCGGGTGTGTCTGAACTCAAACTAAGGAATTGACATAGGAATTTTCAAAAGGAAAATCAATTTTTGTAAAAAGGAGTTTGAGAAAAAAAAGAGTTTAAAAAAAAGCGAAAAAAAAATAATTTTTGGAAAGAAAGAACTTTGAAAAGAAAAAAAGGGGTGTAGTGCAGGCAATCATCCCAACTCAAGTAAGTACTCCCAAAGTACCCATACAAGTTTATGTTATGATTAACAGTTTCAGTTTCAGTTTCAGTAGAACAGCATGCTAGAATAGGACTACGGATCTAGGAGGATGCCTTATGTACCTACTATATGTGTTTCAGCTTTATGAGAATTGCATGCTTGTATTGAGCAGACATTAGTAGGATAGCCTGTTTAGGTTATCCTGATAGTAGGAGCTTAGCATTGTATGCTAATACAGTTTTGCGTTATGATAATAGATTTGCTTGAGTAGTTTCCTGTGTCCGAATGCTATTTGCTTTGTGCTTTGTAGGACTCTGAGTGATGAGAGTTAGCCATCAGGTGAATACGTCACGTCACATGTGATTAGGGTTGCCTAATCACAGAGTCTAACCGTTTTAGGGACGAGTCTCTTACTCGAAGGATTATCTGAGCCTCATCACATATGATCGTATTCAGGTGATGGCTAATTGGCATTACAAGGAGGCCTTCTGCAGCTGAGGATTGGTTTGGGTGGAGTTAGAGATTTTTCCTAGGGCAAGCCTAGGATGAGAGAAGCAGAGATTAGTAGCAGTAGAAGGGACTTGGTAGAGTCAACACAGTCCTTGAAGAAAGAACGGATAGATGTGGAAGGTAGTATGGGCCCGTACTACTGAAAGCAGAGGATCCGTACTCGATTCAAGAGGGGCCAAGACGAAACCAGGGAATGGTGGAGTATGTGTGAAATCCCTCAGTAGCAGTGAGTATTCTGATAGTTATTGTGATATGTTTTCAGCATGGTGACATTGCGCGAGATACCAGTTGGCAGTTAAGGTGCCGGGGAGGGATCTAGCTCAGGCTCTAGAGCCGGAAAACTTGATGATCAGATAAGAGACGTCATTTTCGCAGAGATTATGTGCAACATCATTGATCAGACTCCTGTGATGTTCGTTTCGGTTAGCGAGGCCATTGTGGAGCTTTTGGACAGTCGACTTAAGGCCTTTAGGGCTGGGACAGTTTCAAGACAGTTTCGGGCTCATCTAGAGCCCGATTCTTATGGATCCCAAGGATCCATCCGGGAGTGGAATCCCATTTTTAGCACTTGTCATCAGGGGTCAGGAGTGGGTGGTACACCTTACCCCCAGGAGGGTTCCTTGCAGGATTGGATTGCTGCGGTGGTTTCGTGGGCCCTCCACGAGGAGACCCGACACCATCGGATGTGTCATTGATGGAGTGATCGACGGGATAAAGAGGCGGACCTCAACTATCCGAGAAGTGGGTGAAATGGTCAGGGTGACCCGGGAGCAGGAGGTGGGTTATGATAATCATTTGAGAAAGAGGAAGCGAGTTTCCGGTCTGGCTCAGCAAGTTGGACAGTTAGACGCTACCATGGATAGTGCTAAGGACCCGAGGAGTCGGGAGGGTTGCTCAAGGAAGGAGGAGACACGGGGTTATGTGCGCAGTAGGTCCAAGTGTGGCAGATGTGTGTGGAATGGTCACAAACGTCAAGAATGCACGTTAGAAGTAGAGTTATGCCATCGTTGTCATCAGCCTGGCCATGTTAGGGCGAACTGTCTCGTTCAAAGGTTGGGACAGCCTCATTTTCATAATAGGCTTCAAAAGATAGGGGGATTCGAGGGTCCTTCAGAGCAGGTTGGGGGTATGTATTTTTCTCTCTCTGTCAGGTTATGTTGTGGTGTTATTGTTATGGTACTGCATCGATGGTAGTAGGTACATATATTGGAGTGCTATATTATCTGCGTGTGATTGAGTTATATGCCATCTGCATACCTTAGATTTTGGAATTGTAGTTGGAGGACGTCCCTATAGATCAGCTTACTACGATGCAGTAACTATAGCAAGTATGAGTGAGACTCGGTAGTATCTTACTGCCATCGGGACGGTGTCGTTTGGATATAGATTGGTTATATTCCAGCACGAGGAGCACCCGAGGGAGGTGCTAGAGACTTTGAGGAGGGAAAGAATTTTGCAAGGTACTCCAAATGTGAGTTCTGGTTGTGCAAGGTGCAATTTCCTGGGTACCTTGTCAATCAGAAGGCTATTCTAGTCTTCTCGGCTAAGTTAGAGGCCGTGATTCATTGGAAGTTTACGAGTTTTCCAATTGAAATTCGGAGCTTCCTGGGTCTAGTAGGTATTTTTCGGAGATGTATTTGGATTCTTGGAAGTGGTGTGATCTTTTGGACTGGTTAGTATTGACACACTAGCAATGGTAAGCATTGTTTTCAGTAGATAAAGGATTGAGGATCCTTCCAACATTGTGTGTTGTAAGACGTTAGTTGAACCAAAGTGGGGGAGAATCACCTAAGGACTCAGAAGTAGGAGCAGTTTTGAAACTGGGATAAATTTCGCATCCTTATCAGAAAGGAAGACAACCTAGGCAGCTGTGTGGTTTGAGGATAGTGTGAGATGGAAGTTTGGAAAACTTGCCAGTAAGGAGATCGCATTCTCGTAATGTTTGCTAGCAAGCCTTAAGGAATCGGGTTGGGGATTCCAATTAGGACATGGGTTTAGTCTTGAATGATAGGTCGTATGTATACTCGTCTTCGGATGTATTCGGATCAGTAACCAGCGAATGAGAGAGTGTTAGAGTGTTGTAAGTCTGCAGGTGTAGCCGTAGCATTCACTAGAAGCCAGATAGTGTCAGAGTGTTGTAAGTCTGCGGGCATAGCCGTAGCATTCACTAGCAACCAGATAGTGTCAGAGTGTTGTATGTCTACGGGTGTAGCCGTAGCATTCACTAGCAGCAAGATAGTGTCAGAGTGTTGTAAGTCTGCGGGTGTAGCCGTAGCATTCACTAGCAGCAAGATAGTGTCAGAGTGTTGTAAGTCTGCGGGTGTAGCTGTAGCATTCACTAACAGCCAGATAGTGTCAGAGTGTTGTAAGTCTGCATGTGTAGTCGTAGCATTCACTAGCAATTAGGTAGTGCTAGAGTGTTGTGACACTTCGGGCAGAGCCGTGGAATACACTTGACTGGTAGGCAACATGAGTGCGTTGTTAGGACGTGGAAGGAACGTTAGCCCCCAGCTCGGGGCATAGCAATTTGGATGTGGAAATCCACGAGGTGGATTTCGGAATTATCTGGATGAATTAGACCTAGTTGAGCCAGTGATAAGACTGTACGAAGGCCACTGCAGTTTTGAGATCAAGGAAGCAATGGATTGCTTCAGGTTACTTGTTATATAAGGCTACAATTGGTCATGTAGCAATCATGTTTAATCGCGGGTTGGTAACATCAGGATGCGACGCTCGGACCCGATAGGTTGGATCAGGAGGTTGTTAGAGCCTCAGTGACATGATAACTAGTGGCAACTAGTTCCAGGGAAGGTTTTGCTCGGAGGTCGTGTGAGGCGATTAAAATAGGGAGTCCTTTGGCTTCGCAGTCGGGTTGGAACCCGATGTCTCAGATGGCTGATGAATAAATTTAGAGCAGGAAGGTCTCGAGAGATGTTGGAAAGCAGCCAAGCAGCAACATGCTGTTTCAGGTAGTTCAGTGATCAAACAGTCCGTGTTTCAGGTAGTTCAGTGATCAGGCAGTCAGTGTTTCAGGTAGTTCAGTGATCAGACAGTCTGTGTTTCAGGTAGTTCAGTGATTAGGCAGTTAGTGTTTCAAGTAGTTCAGTGATTAGACAGTCCGTGTTTCAGCTAATTCAGTGTTTCAGATAGTCAGTGCTCCAGGCAGTTTAGTGTTTCAGGCAGTTTAGTGTTCAGGCAGTTCAGTGATTCAAACAGTCAGTGCTCCAGGCAGTTCAGTGTTTTCAGTCAATTCAGTGTTTTCAGACAGTTTTGGGTCTCAAACAGTAATGGTATTTTGGATTTTCATGGATAGCTTGTGGAGTGGCAAGTCACTCATAGCACGATTATTTGAGTTATGGCCAAGTATAAGTGAATCATAGGGATAAGTGGATCTGCGAATTTTGTTGTTCTAAGTAGGAACCCGAGGTAGTTAGCTTGAAATAAACGGATTCAAGAAGATGGCAGAATGAGTTCCAACCTTGCGAGTTGCTCGGGTTATCGTTATATACAGAAAAAGGGAGGATAGTTTGGCTCTGGGAGAGGATCCAGTGAATTATTATGGTTTATAATTTTCGCAAGTCATGAAAGTGTGTTCCTGCCAGGAAGGGGACAATATCATCGGGTGATACTTGGTTGTTATGTGTTGACTTTGAGGCCGGTGGTTGGCATGGAGTTTTGGGAAGGATTCCACGCGAGAAGAAGTTATTTTAAAAAGGGGCGCAATGGTAGGGTCTGGAAGGAACAAAGTTATTTAGGAATTCGGAGTCTGCATTACAATTGGTTAGTCCGGAAGCGTATTCTGCAGTAGGCTTCGAGGATGAAGCCTAATTTAAGTGGGGGAGAGTTGTAACACCCTAAATTCCATAGGTGCTATTGAATGTCTTAAATTGTAAATTAAGGAAGGGACTCGATGAGTAGGCATGCTTATTCGCCGAGTCGGAGCAGGATTGGTTGCGGGTTTAAGTGGCCAACTCGCCGAGTCGGCGGCTTGTACTCGACGAGTTGGTGATGAAGGGAGAAAACCCTAATCCCGGGGGGTTGTGCCCTATATAAAGCACATTATAACCCACCCTCAGCCTCTTTGCTACCCTTTTGAGATCCAGAAGCCCTAACTTCGTTTGTGAAGAGTCTTGGAAGCAAATTGGTGTGATTTGTGAAGGGATCTTGAAGACCAAGAAGCTTGGATCAAGGAGACTTGAAGAAATCCGGATTATACTTCAGTGGGAGGTCATTTTGGAGGTAAGGAATCGATATCCTTGGCCTTCACCTTTCTATTTCAACTTTCATGGAGTTTTAGGGTTTGGTTGGAGAGATATTGATGACATCTTAAAGCATGAGTTAGATTTGGAGTTGAAACTCCAGATCTGAGTTCTATATGGATCATTGTTGCAGAAAGCCTTTCTAGTTGTTATGCAAAAGCCTTTCCCCAAGTGTTAAGTCCCTTTCTAGCTTGGTTTTTGGTATTATGGGGTAAGAAGCACGTAAAGGTAGCAACTTTATGTTGCTAATGGACCTTAGAGACCCATATCTATTATTTGGAGCAAAGGAGAAGCTCTGTGACTCGAAATTATGGGAATGCATGTATGGACTCGGCGAGTCTGGGAGATGACTCGGTAAGTCGGGCTAGATATCAGACTTTAAGTTGCGTAATAACTCGACGAGTCACATGGGTGGACTCGGCGAGTTGTATGAAGATGGGCAGGAACTCGACGAGTTGGAAGAACAACTCGGCGAGTCTATTAAAGATTGCCTTGCACTCGACAAGTCTGTTCTTGGAGTCAACGAGTATGGTCGCATGACCTCAACCTTCTTTTGGTGAAGCCTCGGATCTGAGAGTCGGTTGGCGACTCAGTGGGTTAGACAGAATGGGACCCAGAGATCATTGAACTCGACGAGTCTTGGAGCGACTCGGCGAGTTGAGTAGTATTTTGAGAATTTCTGAGTTTAAGAACTCGGCGAGTCTACAGGTTGACTCGACGAGTAGAGTCAATTAGGAAGGTTGACTTTGACAAGGACTTTAACCTTAACCAGGGTTGACTCAGTTTGACTTCTAAAGTTCAGTTTGGGACTAAGTTTTATTGATATTGGTTGCTCAGGGAGCTAGAGGAGCAACATTTTGGAGAGTTGCCGATTAGCAGCCAGAGGGTTATCGGCCGAGTTCAACAGTTCAGGTGAGTTTCCTTCCAGTAGGAACGGGTCTACGGCCACAATGTCGGCCCGTCTAGTTAGCAGTAGTTATTGGACTTCGGTCCGATGCAGTAGTTCAGTGTTCTTAATGTCTTCGTGATTCAAGCAAGTTTTTGTGTTATGTGATCCGGACTTCGGTCCGAAGCAGTATGCAGTGTATGTGTTTATGCTACTTGGTATGTGTTTTGTTTAACTATGTTCAGTCAGTTTGGGCTTCGGTCCAATGCAGTTAGCCTGACTTCGGTCGGATGCAGGGGGCAAGGCCCCAGTAAGTCCAGGCTTCGGCCCGATGCAGGTAGCCAGATTTCGGTCGGATGCAGGGGGCAAGGCCACAGTTAGTCCGGGCTTCGGCCCGATGCAGTTTCCGGACTTCGGTCCGATGCAGGGGGCAAGGTCCCAGTTAGTCCGGACTTTGGTCAGATGCAGTGAACAAGGCCCAATATGTGTTTTATATGTTATTGTATGGTATGTGGTAGAATGGGGGAGCTCACTAAGCTTCGTGCTTATGGTTTTCAGTTTTGGTTTCAGGTACTCAGTTTTCAAAAGAGGAGCTCGGGAAGATTGCCGTGCACACACCATAGCTAGCCTGCCTGGGATGTTTCACTCCGATAACAAGAATACATTTTGAATTAATACCCTAAAATTATGTTATGATTTATGATATGGTTTTTATAAAAATGGTTTTAGTATTGTTTTAAAGGAAATTTTTAGACTGTATTTTTGGGATGTTTCAAGAATTATTCTCCTTCTTTCTTAAAATCTCGAAAATTTGCTTGCGTTTTCAAGAGGGTTTCACAAGAAAATCATCATTCTTTGGTAAAGTTTTACATATCCAAGTTATATAACTCCTTTCTCATGTTAGATCGCTCCTTCTAAACAAGCTTTTGGTGATCATACTCCTAGAAAACTTGTTAAGCTTGATATCTACATCAAGGTGTTGCTAGGACCAAAAATCTATTCATCTCCTCTTCAAACCCGAGAACAACCAGCAAATGTGAGTTCATACCCCTTGTTTTAGGTTTTCATATGATTTTGGAGGAGAATACAAGTTGGTTTGTCTAGATCTATGTGTATATGCATGACTATGTGTGTTTTCCATGAATTATTTGGTGATTATGTGTTGTTTACTTCATTAATCTAAAAATATGTTAAGAGCTTGAAGTTTATCACTTGGATCTTCATAAGAACCTTGAGAAAAGTATGTTTTATCACATGTATTACATGTAACTTTGTAGATCTGGAATTTACCCACTTAAAATAGCAAAAATGAGCGTTGTATTCAAAGATCTATAAACAATACTCATAAAACAGCCCTTGACAGAAAAGTTTTTGTCCAATCTCGGACTCTTTTCACCAGTTTATGGTAATAATTTTCATAACTGTTTTACATGGATAACGTCCAAATTTATACCTTTAAAATGACTACTCTCACATTTTCATATGATTTTTTTACAATTTTTGGCGAATTTTACAAAACTGCCAATCATATTTGAAATAAATTCTGACCAACCTGTGAAGGTGAGCAATTTCACACTAGTTTGAGGCCATCAAAAATTATGAGAAACATTGTGAACAAAAGGGACAAATTTTCCAAACTTCCAGAGTTTACGGATTCGACTTTCAACTTACGATGAGTTTTCTACAAATTTTCCAATAACTGTGTCAGAAAAGTCAAAAACCAGGAAAATGTGGATTTTCACAAAAATCAAGCCAAAAATGATATTTTTGACAAAAATGGGTTAGAAATGTTGTCTTTACTTAAAACTAGGCATTAATGCAAGTTTTGAACAAAAAATGGGGACTAACGTTTATTTTTACTAAGATCGGGCCTTAATTGTAAACTTTTGGCTTATTGGGCCAAAAACGTCATTTTACAAAAAGTGGGCCTTTTATGCTATTTTAGTGGATACTTGAACCAAAACCAACGATAAACTAACAAATAGATTAATTTGATCATTTTCTAGGTTATTGGGCCTTAGTGGCCCAATTATATGTTTGATAGGTCCTGTATACTATTTATATGCTTATTGGGCCTCATTGACCTATTAACATGTGTGACGGACCGTGGATACTATTTCCGTGCTATTTGGGCCTGTAAATACCTTACATGTGAAATGGGCCTTAGTTGTCCTTTTACATATATTTCGGGCCCAAGTCATATAAATCTCATTCCTATTAGGTCTTGAAATGACTCAAATGTTTAGCAATGCCCTAGTGGCTCACTTACATGGTTCGTTGGGCCTGTAACGAGTTTTATACATTTTTCTTCACGTAAATTCGATTATGGATCTAGTGAGTTTTGTCGGTTGACACCTATTAAGTGTATATCGTAGCCTATAGTTATAATCAGAGTCTCTTGGAGGGAGAGCATGAGTTTGTGTATAGATCTATACGGGGGTGACACCCCACACATGAGTTGTTCGCTACAGTTAGACTAGTTCAGTCTAGGGTGACAAACCATGTCTTAAACAAGCCAGTGTCTCCCAGACCTCAGGACAGGCGAAATTGTCATTATCAAGTATGGTTGTAAAGGCTCGCTTATAGGCATTAACTTGGTAAATTTACGGGAGACCTTTGTCTTTTCTCTTTGGATTACTCGGGAACAAACTCGTACTGGTACTCAACCTCGAGGGTTGCTACGACAACATTTAATTTTACGGACAACATCGGGTTGTCTAGAGGCATTCTCTTTACATTCTCCTTATCATTTCAACAATATCTTGATACATTCTCATAAACAATAACACACATGCATTAATACAAGATCTGACACAAACATACAAAACTGTTTTCAGAAAATATAGGATTTTATGGTGGTTTCAAAGTCATACAAATCATTTTCACAAACATGCTTATGAACTCACCAACATTTTTATGTTGACCTTTTTAAATTAACTTATATTCTCAGGAAATCGTTGAAGGAGGTTAATCCAATAGACATTACTATTGGTTAACGACCTATATTTGTTTATTTGAATTGAAGGTAAGCCTAACATATGAGGATAAGACGATTACGAGGTCATACTAATTACGTATGTTATTTAAGGTTGTTAGGTATACGAAGGACGCGTTGGCCCGTTTTGCATATGATTTATTTGGACCTTACTAGCAATGCTAATGGGCCACTGAGGCCCAATAACATGTAAAAGCCATTTAGGGTCCCTTAAGCATGTAATTGGGTCACAGGGGGCCAATAGACATTTATTATTATTGCTAGGCCCAAAAGTCATATTAATGGGTCACGAAGGGCCATTAAGCATGATTAGAATCTTTCAAGCCCAACAATTTGAATATTTACTTGTTTTAGGTATAGCATAATTGTCGGAAGGTTGATTGAACAATTGTTAAATCGCAACGGCATGAAGCTTGTCGATTGTTTATAACGATATTTGAAAATATATGTATATTCTTCATTCTATTTTCATAAGTTATAATTTGGTATTTTTGAGCCAAATATCTTAATAATAAAATAATTGACTCAAAAATATTTGTTTGACCTATTCAGCCCCTCTTTAATAAAAATGACAATCTTAGTCCCCTTTTATAAAAAAAATGACATTTTAGGCCCTTAAACTATTTCCTGGACATTTTTGGCCCATAGACTTATTTAAATATTGTTTTTTACTCGAAACTTACTCTTTAACAGTTTCAGCCCCTTTAGTAAAGAATTTTCATTTAAAGTCCAAACTTTTCACAAATTTTACAATTTTGACCCAAAATTCAAAAACTTTGCATTTTTGATCCTTTTTGGCAAAAAAGTCATTTTAACCCCTGAAATAGATTTATTTACCCTTTTACCCACTCTTTTGATAAATTTACCATTTCAACCCCCTTAAAACACATTTTTTCGCAATTTTGGACCTATGGGTCGAAAAGCCCAAAAATCGGCCCATTAGGCTACAATTTACATTTCTAGTCCCTTGAAGATCATCATATTCATAAAAACATCTATTTTAACTGTTTTGACCCCTTTTGGTCCTTATTAAAACCGTGAATGACAACCTTTAACCCAACTTTTGTTTATTTGACAAATATAGCCCAAAAATGAGTTTGTATGTTGTAATATGTTTAATATAACCTTAGAGGTAATTTTTCTTGACTTGTTTAATGTAATATATATTAGATCACGCTTCTTTTCCTCCTTGAGCTATAAATCTCGAGATTTCTTTCCTTTTTGGCACGTATATTCCACATAAACACATGAAATCACACATAACATACACATACACATACATCTACACATTTTACTTGTTGTCTCCACCATAAAACTTGTAAAAACCGAAAATAGAGGAGTATGAACTCACCTTTGCTTGTTGTTTTTGATTTGAAGAAAAAATGGAAGAGTTTGATGTTTTTTTTTGCCCTAGAAAGCTTCTTGAGAGGACTTTAGCTTAGATAGGTTCTAAGAATCATGATCATGAACTTTCATGAGTTAGAAGGACATTTATAAAAGATTCAAGAAGCTAAACCATGTATCTAAGCGTCAACTTACCTAGGATAATGATTTTTGTGGAAGAACCTTCTTGAAATGCCCTAGATCTCGAAATTTTGATGGAGGAAAGGAAAGTGTTCTTGAGAAAACTTGGAATGAGAGTTTGAAGACATGTGTGAGTTTGGTGATTGTCGTCCGTGAATAGAAAGGAGAGGGAGAAGAGAAATAAATTGAGTTGACATGCATGGAAGTATGGGGAGGATGCATGGATGCCCTATGGACAATTATGAGGTGGCACCCTTAAAAGTCAATCCTTATTCCCTTTTTTTTTGTAGATGGGCCGAGAGAGAGAAGGGAAAGAAAGGCTTGGGACTTTTGTGTTAGAGTCCATGATATGGAGCCCAAATTAATGGTTTTTCGGCCTATTGACCCTTTTCGAGTAATTCACGGCCCAATATACATCAAGGTATGAGTTTTATGGCCCAATAAGGCCCATTAAAAATAACCTAGTTCTTTTTAGGCTTATAAGGCCCAAAATGTTAAGTTTCATGAAAGCGGGTCCAATTAGAGCCCATATAATAGTTTTAAGCCCAAAATAGTCAAATTGGAAGCTTATTGGTACATTAGGCCCAATAAGAAAACCCTAGTCCAAAATGGACTTAATTCAGGATTTTTTTCGGTTTCCAACCTTTTGTTGACTATTTGAATGTTTGTATAGTGTATTTGATGGAATCTGGTTGTGTTTTGGGCTATGAACCCTTATGGATAATATGGGGGGATGATTTTTAGGATAAAGATATCTTAAAATCATCCATGGTTATCATCTAGAAGGATCTTTTGGATTGCTTAAAGGCTAAGTTATCCAATTAGGGTTTACGGTGAAACCCTAGGAGCTCATAGTATAAATAGACCCCATAGGTGGTAGAAATCGGACACTATTTGATTGAAGAAACCCTAGGGCCGATTTCACACCTCTCTCCCTCTCCCAAATCATCTTCTTTCTAGTAGGTGTTTGTAAGCCATTAGAGGAGTGACAATTGTGACTCTAAGCTCCAAGAACAAGAAGTTTCAAGCAAGCAACTCAAGGTATTCTTCTAGATCTGATTTCATATGTTATGGATTGATTGTTTACACTATATCTATGAATGAAAGTCTTGGATACATTGCATGTTCGATTAGAGAAACCTAGATCCAAGCATTAGGGTTTGCATGTGCACATAGGAAAGTTCCTATGGCTCAAACCCATCAGTGGTATCAGAGACTTGATTGGTTTCTATTGAATTGATGCATTGGTTGATAGATTGTTGCTTGAAAAATTCGATTTTTGTGGATCTGCCTGGTGAACTCGGCGAGTTCCATAGTGGATTCGGCAAGTAGCACCAACTCGGCGAGTCCATTGTGGTACTCGGCGAGTTCAAGGGTCAGATAGAGCTTATCTCGGGATTTCTTACTGTTTTACTTGAGGATACTTGCCTTAACTGTTTTGGGTCATCAATATCCGAATTTTATGATATATATGAGTATATTCTTGACAAAACAAAAGATAATTACCATTTGAATGAATAATAATTTCCTTATATGATAATGATTGATTATTTGGATTAAATTGGATGATTATCTTGCAAGTAATATTAAATAAATCAAATATGGATAATTATGAAATTAATTGCTTGATTTAAATTATTTGTTATTTGATCCCTTTAGTTTTGAAAAGTTCAAAATTTGTCCTCAAGTATTGAAATTTGAATTATGCGATTAAAAGTTTAATTTTGAAGAATTTAAATTTCAACCCCTAGAGTTTTACAAGCTTAAAATTCAACACTATACTATTATATTATTACAAGCTTAATGAATATATATGTATAATTAAAATGCTAGTCTTACCGTTAGTAGGCCTCATTCATGAAGCCGGTCTATAAGGCGGGTATAAGGTTGATGCCTACAAAATGCCACTTAATGGGTGTACACTCATACCCACCGCTTGCTTGATTGGTGGAGGGTCGCTAGCCGAACGGGTAGGATAGGGCAACTCTCTCTCCTCATTAAACGTATAATGTAAAATATATATTAACTACATGTTTTTCAAAATTCTCAATCCTAATTACTTTAGGCAAAAGTGAATTAATGTAATCCTATGAAATTACACTTTGCACCCTTGCTAAGAAGTTAGTGGAGCGTGTTTGGTTTACCGGCACACAAATTGGTTCTAAGCAAAGTTGGAAAAGGGTGATTCATTGTTTGTCATAGTTCGATGGAGCGTGTGTGGTTTACCGGCACATCGAATAGGTGATTGTAACAATGAAGGCACCGTGTAAATTTGCATGGTTATTCACACCCACTTTGTGATCCTTGGCATCCTAGTCACAAACGAGAGGGGCATATCGAGATTTAAACATTCCATTGAAAAGTTCAATGAATCTCCAAGAAAAATCTAGGAATTCTCAATACATTTAAAACTTAAGGTTATGTTTTTCATGGTGAAGAATTAGTGAATTGTCATTCACTTACCTCCAAATTATTTGTGTGTTGGATTACGGCATCCCTTTTCTAATATGTAAATAATGTTGTTGGGTCCTAGCCCTAATTTTTCATTTTGGGTGTTTAATTAGGGATTCAATTCTAATCAAACTTTGTCCTTTCTATTTGTAGATGTCTAACGCGAACAACGCTGCTGCTAACTCATTCACGCTAATGCGTCGTTGTCAAAAGGTGACTTTCGATGGATCGAACTTTAGCGAATGGATAAGATACATTCGCACAATTGCACACTACGAGGACAAAGAGTATGTCCTCGACGAAAAGCTCAAGAAGGTCAATCCAAAAATCGCTACTCCCGAAGAAATGGCTGTCTTTGAGACCCATGAACGTTATGCAATGAAAGTCCATTGCATCATGATAGCCATTATGAACCAAGAATTCCAAAAGTCCTATGAGGACATGTATCCGTATGAAATGCATCAAGAGTTAATGGAGAGGTACGACCAAAGCGCGTGGCAAGAGCGCTATGAGATCATCACGAACATGATCACTGCTAAGATGGGAAGTGGAGAATCATTAACCGTGCACTTGCAAAAGATGCAAAGATATGTTGATCGTCTTTGCAAGTTAAATGTTAAGTTTGGGGAGGATTTGGCTATCGACATTGTTCTTCACTCCTTGCCCTCATGCTACAACCAATTTTGGATGACCTACCACATGAACAAGGAATAGGTCACCCTAAGAAAATTCCATGAACAACTAAGGACTGCTGAGAGCAACCTCAAGGAAAAGTCTGTTGCACCGACTCCCGCACCACCCGCTGCTCCTGTTTTGGCTATTGGGCAAAGAAGGGGGAAGAAGAGGAAGGCTCCGTCAAAGAGCTACCACAAGAGAAAGTCTGAAGATGGTTCCTCTTCTAGTGGGACCAAGGATGGCCCCGATAAGCCCATCTCTAACCCAAAGGAGGCAGAGTGCCACTATTGCCACAAAATAGGGCATTGGAAGAGATGCTGACCGGAATATGTGCAAGCCATCAAGGATGGGAAGATCAAGCCGTCTTTCGCAGGTATTTACACAATTAAATCTAAGGAATCATCTCATGCTATTTCTTGGGCCATGACCTCGGTGACGCACCTGCTTCGTGCGAGGTGACGTGGCCTCATCTTATCCATGTGAATTGCTCGAGAAATGCACCCAAATCTTCTAAAATCCATAACATTCACATACGAGCTCTGTTTTTGACGTTCTTTATATGCACGCGTAGCTACAACTATGATCTACAACTTTTGTTTAGACTTTGTCGGCTAATTTTGATTTAATTTTAATATTATTATTTTTAACAGCCCGGGAAAGGAAAATCCATTAAAAATTCATAACTTCTTCATCCGGCATTCGTTTTCGTCAGACTTTTTACCGTTGTACTACAAATGACGAGACCTTCGATTCTCGTTTAGGTTGTGTCGGCTAAAAATCACTCGATCTAAAATTCGAGTTTGTAGCTGTCTACTATTAAGTTGAAACTTCGAAAAATCATAACTTCTTCATACGCAGTCAGATTTTGGCGTTCTTTTTATCGGAATTCTCGGTTTAACGAATACTATGACTTTCATTTAGATCACTAAGGCTAAAAAGTAGTTTATCAAAAACTCACTTTTTACGTCATTCAGCGTCGTGTCGGTTTTGTCGCGAAGCTTCGGTTGGTCATAACTTCTTCGTTATAACTCGGATTTCGACGAGGTTTTCGCCTACAAGTTTCTAACGAGATTATTTACAACTTTCAATAATAAAATTTTACTTATTTCAAATTTTATATTTTCACTAAATTTCACTATTTGACTATTAATTGGAATCTCATAAGACTTCCAATATTTTATGAGTGATTCTAAACATATTTTTACTTAATTTCTATTAAAAACCATCTGTTAGAACTCAACACTCAATTTCACATAGTATTTCACAATTTTATTTATTACAAAACACGATTTCAAAACGTGTATGTTACAAATACCTCCTCCTTTTGAGGATTGCGTCCCCGAAATTACATCGATTAAAATAAATGGGGATATTTTTCTTTTATCTCATTCTTATTCTCCTAAGTATAGTTTGGGCCTCGATGGTGTTTCCACTTGAAAAACACCAATTCTACTTCTTTATTGCGTAGCTTAGTTGTTCTTTCATTCACGATTTCTTCAGGCTCTTCAACATATCTTAATATATTATCCAATTTCACCTCGAATATGGAACTGTCTCATCATAGATGCTCAAGCATTTGTGCAGATAACTCACACGAAACACATCATGAATACCTGCCAAATCTTCGGGTAATTCTAAGCGGTATGCTTGCTTTCCAATTTTCTTGATGATTTTGAAAGGACCAACAAATCTAGGACTCAACTTTCCTTTCTTCCCAAATCTTATAAGGCCTTTCCATGGGGATACCTTCAGCATCACGAAATCACCCACTTGGAATTCTATAGGTCGTCTTCTCTTTTCTGTATAGGACTTTTATGACATCCTCATTTTTCACGGCCAGAAAAGACCGATTTTGTTTATGCTTTGTAAAAATCAGTTTACTTCTTTTCATAAAAATGTTGCGGAATTTGTTCCCAGAAAAAAAAAACATGATAAATACGTTATTAAAACATTTTCGTATTTTATTCATTTCAAGACGTTTGGGATTTCATCGTCAATACAGAAACATAAGCATAAATAGAACTTACTTTTATTTACACTAGTGATCTACATCTCTTTAATCTCTCAGTGTAATGTGACTTCATATCAACACCTAAGATATAAATAAGCTGGAGTGGGTCAGGTTGGGAAACCTGGTGAGTACATAGGGTTTTCAACCGTCAATAATATAATTATTATGTTTAAACAATCAAACAATTAAACCCTATTACCTATCCCCATTATCTTCTTTATTCTTTAGGATCTACCCTAAGAATCAACTATTTCTCGTTCATTCATTCCTAAGGATTATCCTAAGGAACATGTACGAATTCCATCATTGTCAATGACACATCTGTCAAGCATTGCTGCTAGTTATGTCACTTAGGCGCAACTGCCAAAATTGTGACATCCTCTACGAAGCGCATCTGCCGGTATAGTCCTTTAGACGCTACTGTCATGGTTATAATGTTCTCTATTAGGCGCAGTTGCCGATACTATCCTTAGAGCCCAGCTGCTAGGATGTTTATCGTAGATCTAAAACATCTACAGATTTTGGAGCAGCTGCCAGTGCTCATCTATAGGGTACTAGGTCCATTGCTGCCAATGTTCACCTATAGGGAACTAGGTCCACACTACTAATGTTCCTCTATTTCAGCCTTCATCCCTCATCAGTCATCTACCCATGTTTTACCCAACATATTTTATAGATATAAAATACATATACAATTTAAATCATTTAAGACATGTATAAAATCGTTCATCCAGCATAGACAGCAACTACTAAGACAATATGCACACGTAGCATGTAATTTATATAAAATACTTCATATCTATGTGTAAGATGAAAGTAACTATTCACTCACCTGAAAAGGTGGTGAATCTGAACTCAGACAACGCTTCGCTTCTTAAAAATAATTTCCTTCGACGAAACCTAGTATTATTAACACTAGAGTTTAGTCAATTATTCGCCGAGACTAATTAATAGTCTAGCTATTATCACTATTATATAAGCGTCAAACAATACTTATATAACCCATAATAATAGCCCAAGTATTTCTTATAAGTTCCTAATAATGTTACTATAATTAAATAAACGATATATTAAAAATAACGTAGGCGTAGCTCACTTACAGTGGGTTTTATAGAAAACTGGGCTTTGCTTGGAGCAGCGTTCCCGAGCCGAAAAGCTCTTCTTCTCGGAGCCTTCGAGCACTCCGGGGCTTCTACCTCGTGCTACGGAGGTTCCCTAAGCTTTTCGGGGGGTTTCGGGGCTAGAGAGAGGTTCTAGAGAGAGAGTAAATAGAAGAAAGAATGAGAAAGGTGTGAAGAAAATGAGGGTGGGAGAGGTTCTATTTATAGGGTGAAAATTGGCTGAACTTGGTGCCACATGTCACCATCTAGTGGCAAGACTTGGGGAGAAAACAATGGCCAAGACTGTGCCACATCACCCATTTTCGCACAGCACACTTCCGACTTCTAAAATCTGTAACTTTCACATACGACCTCCGTTTTTGACGTTCTTTATATCCACGCGTAAATAAAAATAATATATACAACTTTCATTTTTACTCCGTCAGCTAATTCTCGACCGATCTTAAATTTAACAGTACAAGGAGATTATACTGTTAAACGTCCGCGTAAAATTCATAACTTCTACATACGGACTCTGTTTTCTTCTGTCTTTTTACCGTTCAGTTCCTATTAATGAGATCTTCAACTCTAATTTAGGTCACGTAAGTCAAAAACCGCTCGAACTAAAATTCGAGTTTCGGGTCGTGCACTGCTAAGCCGAATCTTAGAAAAATCATAATTTCCTCATACGAAGTCGGATTTGGATGTTCTTTTTATGGATGTTCTCAATTTAACATATACTACAACTTTAGTTTAGATCACTAACGCTAAAAATTCCTCCATCGTAAATTCACTATTTACGTCTCCCGGTGTCATGCCGGTTTTGCCGTAAAACTTCGGCGGGCCATAACTTCTTCGTTATAACTCGAATTTAGGCGTTCTTTATATCCCCGGAATCCTTGTTTCGACCACTAGAACTTTATGTAGAGGTATCGGGCTTATCTCACACTTTAATTTTTGACGCTTATTTTTGTCTTTTATTAATTATATATTTATAATAAAGTAATAAGCACACAAATACACATAATTCACATATAATTAAAATATTTCATCTTTATTACATCAATAAGAGTTACAATAGTTGACCTAGACTGTTACATCGTCAAAAATGCTTAGCCCTGAAAACCGGGCGTTACAATTCTCTCCCCCTTAGGATGATTCTGTCCCGGAATCATGCATCAACAAATAGATGTGGATAACGACTCATCATGTCATCCTCTGTTTCCCATGTGAGATTCGGCTTTCCATCGGACCAGCACTAAGTCAACCATCTTGCATCGTAACTTCTTAGTCTGACGGTCAATAATTGCCTCAGGCTCTTCGATCTGCCTTTTATTCTCATCCATCCTTAACTCTGAGATTGGAATTCTGTCGAGAACTTCTCCCGTGAATTTCCTCAGATAACACACATGGAAGGTGTTATGAATACCATCGAGTTCTTCGGGCAATTCCAGCTTATAAGCTTGTTTCCCAATCTTCTGAAGAACTTTGAACGAGTATCTAACTTTTGGACTCCTTGACTGCAGGCGGTGCTCGGTCTTGCACCAGCTCGTTAGACTTTCAATAATGAACTTCGTGTCACAACCTCATTCCTTATCAGATACTCCTTCTTCTTCTTAACAAACTTAGGATAAGTCAATTTGATTTACTACAATTGACTGATGTGTCATATTCTAATGACCTATCATCGTATGTAGCAACGCTTAGACTCAGGTCTCTTAGAGTCAAATTCTAGAATGGAATATGCCTTCCTTCATGGTCTAATGTGATATAATCACATTTTAACATGTAGCATTTCTAGCTACCAACTTCTTTAACAATGAGCGCGATACTTCTATTGATCGCTTTGATTTCAATCGTTTGGTTTAAGTCGGACGCTACATCAAACTTGGTTCTTTGAACCACGTAACCTACTCATCGTAGTCAGACTCAATGTGATATGACCACTAGGGTCGAGATAACAACAATCTTATTAGTCATTACCGAAACGATGGTAACGACATACTTAAATAAAACGAAATCAATTACTAGCTTCTTGGTAACCTTGTGACTTTCCCTGATCCAAGTGTGAGTCCTGTGCTTCCGGTAGTATAGGCCTCTACTACCATTCACACCTAGTCATACTCGCCCCAAGTATTGTCCCACAGTTTTCCAAGTCACCACACAAGAAAAATCACATAACAGCTTAACACATCAAATATCAAAACGAAGGTTTATTACTCCTTGAAACTATTACATAGGTGTTCAAGTTCACCCTAGACTACGCCTCTAATAGGCTACATCATATGATTCTATGGTTATTTCATAACTCGACCTTCGGATGTCAAGCCTTCACTCCTGAATACTCGCATTGTCATCTGCTTCGTCAAGGATCATTTGAAATGCTCTCGTCTTTGGTTTTGGCGGCACATTTGGCTTTTTAGCCCCCTCTCTCTTTGGGAAACCTTGCTTGAAGTGGCCTTCCTCATTACATTCATAACACACCCTTTTATTGAAATTACACGCATTGGCGTAATGCCCATGCTTCCCACACTTGAAACAAGTCATCTCCTTACCGCATTTTCTAGAGTGTTTCTTTTTGCACTTCTCGCACCATCTTTCTTCACTCCCTTCTCCTCTAAACTTCCTTGTACTAGACTTGCTTCTCTCATCGGGCTTCGCAGACCTCTCAAACTTCCTCTTTTCGCCAACCTCGGTCTTGTTGGCGGCTCTTCCCTTGATCATCTCCTCAACCGACTTGGCAGCCCAGTTAGCTGCCTCCAAAGTAGGTGTCTGACGTACTGGCACTGCATATTCCCATGGAAGTCCTTTTGCATACTTGTCGATTTTCGTCAGCTCATCCGGAACAAGACGTAAGGCAAACTCCATCTTCTCTGTGAAGTTGTTGGTGTATTCATCAACATACATGCTTTCTTTCTTCAAGGTAAGGAATTGGCTTTCTAGCTCGAGCAGATTTTGGGCTGAGTAGTACCTACGTTTGAACTGCACCAAAAACTCTGCCCACGTTCGTTGCAGGGGCTCATTGGGGCTTAGAGTCTTCCCCAGAGTGTTCCACCAACGAACCACGCTTCCTATGAAATGGCGTACCACAAACGTGGTTTGTAGTTTGCCTCTGCAACCACACGTCATGAAAGCTAACTCCATCTCTGAGATCCAATCCATGACCCCTATCGGGTCTTCCTTTCTAGTGAAAGTCGATGGCTTGCAAGTCAGAAAATCCTTGTACTTCCATCCATTCCTCTCGACTCCGTCATCTTGGTTGTTTTGTCGAACTATTGGTGGGTCGACTTGACCATCGGGCCGTTCGATCTGAATAGTCGCTTCCTCTCGATTTTGTTGGAGCAAACGTCTGGTTTCCTCCATTTGACGATCAAACATCATTTGGATCAATGCTTGCACTCCGACCATCGTTATTGGCTTAGCAGCAGCTACCACAAATGGTATTTGCTCAATCACTGGGGGCTGACCTCGGTTCCCATTTGCATTCACGTTTCCGCTATGGGTCCCTACCATCTTGATCTATACACCGAATAAGGTGAATCTAGATCTTAATTTAGGATTGACGTCTTAAATCATCCTTATCACTCCAAAACGTTTATATGCTAATTCTAATATCGTACTCGTACGTTTAGAATCCTAAACACATAAGGTTTCCAGATCCGGTCAGCAACAGACCATAGATCCGAATAACTAATAACATATAAGGCACAAAGCATTTAGCACATAAAAGCATTTTATATATAATTCCTAAAATAATCTAGTGCTCACACCTCACAATCATCGCTTAGCATTCTAAGTTTAAGTCTAGAAATAAATCCATATTCCTAGTTCGCTTAAACTAATGCTCTGATACCAACTGTGACATCTTCATTTTTCACGGCCAGAAAAGACCGATTTATTTTATGCTTTGTAAAAATCAGAGTACTTCTTTCATAAAAATGTTGCGGAATTTGTTCTCAGAAAAAAAACATGATAAATACGTTATTAAAACATTTTCGTATTTTATTCATTTCAAGACGTTTGGGATGTCATCGTCAATACAGAAAAATAAGCATAAACAGAACTTACTTTTATTTACACTAGTGATCTACATCACTTTAATCTCTCAGTGTAATGTGACTTCATATCAACACCTAAGATATAAATAAGCTGGAGTGGGTCAGGTTGGGAAACCTGGTGAGTACATAGGGTTTTCAACCCTCAATAATATAATTATTATGTTTAAACAATCAAACAATTAAACCCTATTACCCATCCTCATTATCTTCTTTATTCTTTAGGTTCTATCCTAAGAATCAGCTATTTCTCGTTCATTCATTCCTAAGGATTATCATAAGGAATAGGTACGAATTCCATCGTTGTCAATGACACATCTGTCAAGCATTGCTGCTAGTTATGTCACTTAGGCGCAACTGCCAAAATTGTGACATCCTCTACGAAGCGCATCTGCCGGTATAGTCCTTTAGACGCTACTGTCATGGTTATAATGTTCTCTATTAGGCGCAGTTCCCAATACTATCCTTAGAGCCCAGCTGCTAGGATGTTTATCGTAGATCTAAAACATCTACAGATTTTGGAGCAGCTGCCAGTGCTCATCTATAGGGTACTAGGTCCATTGCTGCCAATGTTCACCTATAGGGAACTAGGTCCACACTACTAATGTTCCTCTATTTCAGCCTTCATCCCTCATCAGTCATCTACCCATGTTTTACCCAACATATTTTATAGATATAAAATACATATACAATTTAAATCATTTAAGACATGTATAAAATCGTTCATCCAGCATAGACAGCAACTACTAAGACAATATGCACACGTAGCATGTAATTTATATAAAATACTTCATATCTATGTGTAAGATGAAAGTAACTATTCACTCACCTGAAAAGGTGGTGAATCTGAACTCAGACAACGCTTCGCTTCTTAAAAATAATTTCCTTCGACGAAACCCAGTATTATTAACACTAGAGTTTAGTCAATTATTCGCCGAGACTAATTAATAGTCTAGCTATTATCACTATTATATAAGCGTCAAACAATACTTATATAACCCATAATAATAGCCCAAGTATTTCTTATAAGTTCCTAATAACGTTACTATAATTAAATAAACGATATATTAAAAATAACGTAGGCGTAGCTCACTTACAGTGGGTTTTATAGAAAACTGGGCTTTGCTTGGAACAGCGTTCCCGAGCCGAAAAGCTCTTCTTCTCGGAGCCTTCGAGCACTCCGGGGCTTCTGCCTCGTGCTACGGAGGTTCCCTAAGCTTTTCGGGGGGTTTCGGGGCTAGAGAGAGGTTCTAGAGAGAGAGTAAATAGAAGAAAGAATGAGAAAGGTGTGAAGAAAATGAGGGTGGGAGAGGTTCTATTTATAGGGTGAAAATTGGCTGAACTTGGTGCCACATGTCACCATCTAGTGGCAAGACTTGGGGAGAAAGCAATGGCCAAGATTGTGCCACATCAACCGTTTTCGCACAACACACTTCCGACTTCTAAAATCCGTAACTTTCACATACGACCTCCGTTTTTGATGTTCTTTATATCCACGCATAAATAAAAGTAATATATACAACTTTCATTTTTACTCCGTCGGCTAATTCTCGACCGATCTTAAATTTAACAGTAGAAGGAGATTATATTGTTAAACGTCCGCGTAAAATTCATAACTTCTACATACGGACTCTTTTTTCTTCTTTCTTTTTACCATTGAGTTCCTATTAATGAGATCTTCAACTCTCATTTAGGTCGCGTAAGTCAAAACCGCTCGAACTAAAATTCGAGTTTCGGGTCGTGCACTGCTAAGCCGAATCTTAGAAAATTATAACTTCCTCTAACGAAGTCAGATTTGGGCGTTCTTTTTATGGATGTTATCGATTTAACATATACTAAAACTTTAGTTTAGATCACTAAGGCTAAAAAGTCTCCATCGTAAATTCACTATTTACGTCTCCCGGTGTCATGCCGGTTTTGCCGTAAAACTTCGGCGGGCCATAACTTCTTCGTTATAACTCGAATTTCGGCGTTCTTTATATCCCCAGAATCCTTGTTTCGACCACTACAACTTTATGTAGAGATATCGGGCTTATCTCAAACTTTAATATTTGACGCTTATTTTTATCTTTTATTAATTATATATTTATAATAAAGTAATAAGCACACAAATACACATAATTCACATAGAATTAAAATATTTCATCTTTATTACATCAAAAAGAGTTACAATAGTTGACCTAGACTATTACATTGTTAAAAATGCTTAGCCCTGAGAACCGGGCGTTACAACTTCTGTCGATCTTGGGCTGCTTTCATTCTTTCTCGTACGATTTGAATCTTGGTGGTGGTGTCTTGAATCATTTCAGGGCCTCCAAGGATCTTTTGTCCTACATCACGCCAACATAATGGTGTACGACATTTGCGACCATATAATGCTTCATATGGTGGCATTTTGATTGAAGTGTGGTAATTGTTATTGTATGAAAATTCGACAAGAGGCAAATATTTATCCCAGTTACCACCAAACTCCAAGACACATGCACGAAGCATATCTTCTACTGTTTGGATTGTTCTCTCTGTCTGACCATATGTCTGGGGATGATAAGCTGTGCTGAGGGCAACTCGAGATCCTAATTCACGTTGCATGCTTGCCCAAAAATTAGACGTGAAATGAGTATCGCGATCGGAAATGATCTTTAGTGGCACACCATGTCTTGCGATAATCTCATTCCAAGTATACTTGTGCATATTTCTCCATTGGAGCCGTTTCACGCATGGCGAGAAAATGTGCACTCTTAGTCAGGCGGTCGACGGTTACCCAAATGCTATCATGCTATCTAGCAGTCTTTGGCAATTTGGTAATAAAATCCATGGACAGCTCTTCCCACTTCCATACAGGAACCCTAAGGCTTTTTGGAGTTCCGTAAGGCTTTTGGTGCTCTGTTTTGACTTGTAAGCATACTAATCATTCCTGCACGTATCGCCCAATGTCTCTCTTTAATCCAGGCCACCAATAATCAACTCTTACATCATAGTACATTTTACTTGTACCAGGATGTATTGACAACTTAGACTTATGAGCTTCATCTAAAATCTTTTGTCTTAATCCACCAATCTTTGGAATCCATAGCCGATTCTTAAATACTTTTAATCCTCGTGGATCATCAAGTAAAACATCAACATAATGTACCATTCCTTCTTTCTTCACATTTTCTGGCTTTAAGGCCTCAACTTGCCACTTCTCTAGTTCATCAAGAATAGTGAATTTAACTGTAGTGTGAGTAATAGTATAACACATACTGTAACAACGTAAAATTTCCAATTTAAATTTTCATTTTTAAACCACAAAATGTATGTCATATCATAATCTCAAATCCATAAAAACAGTGTTTTCAAAACAAATCCCAAGATCTCTCTAACATGAACTCCATCGATGTGGGTGTGTACAAGTCAAGCCGTCGCCTTCCCACGGTCCTCGCTGGTACCTGAGACATCAAGCACAACAACGGTAAGCATAAATGCTTAGTGAGTTCCCCAAGATACCACATACCACAAATACGCCACTCAAGGCTAAACCCGACCCTCCGGTCAAGATGTCTCAGCGGGACCCTCTAGTCCCGCAGCTCGAAGGACCCTCCGGTCCAGTCATAGCTCATTGGGCCCTCTGGCCCGGTCTGAATCGTCGGACCCTCCGGCCCGGTCTATATAATCATACAGCATACAAATAACACATAGCACGAAATCTCTAATATAACACATAATCTCATAAATAGCACATAAGACCCTTTGGTCAACTCGAAATGCCACTCAAGGTAACGTATAGTGAGAAGACTCACCTCGCGTATCTCGGTAACTTGTAAATCTCGAAATCACTAGTGCTCGATCTCCCGAGCTATCGTCCTCCTATAACACAAGCATATTTCTAATTAATATTACCTCGACTCTGGCTGACTAATACCACGAAGTCAAACCAGTCAACGGTTAACCCGACTCGCCGAGTCTGGCGTGGACTCGCCGAGTCCATACGGGAACCCGATCCATCTGAGTCTCTTCCGACTCACTGAGTCACTCACCCAACTCGGATACTCACTCCCTGGTTCGAAGGCGCGGGACACCGGCCCCAACTCGTCGAGTCTCTCAATGGACTCGGCGAGTGCATTCCATGCACAACTCCAAACGACCTTCTGAGGTCAGATATGCTTTGCTAACCCTTAGATCCAGTCTCCTTAAGCTTATTGACCACGTAAAGTCCAAGTGTTGGTGCTCATTAATGGTGTTTTAGCCTCAAATACATTGATCCTAAACCAAAACCTCCATGGATGCATATAAAGCTTGGGCAAAGAGGTGCTCTGGACCTCTATGGGTCCAGATCCAGAACCTTAACTCGCTAAGGGACCATGAGGATACTAGATCTAGCCACAAATGAGTTCAAAAGCCCTAAATATACATGAACATCACAATAACACAGAATGATTCGGAAGGGTACCTCAGTTGTGATGTTCTGGACCTCAGTTCTTTAGGAATCCACTCCTCTCTTGCTTCCTCTTGGCTAGATCTCCTCTTTCCTTGCTAGGCAATAACTCCAAGATCAACAATGGCTCCTTCCCTCACTTGAATCGCTCAAATGCTCTAGGGTCTCACTCTGGGGACTGATGAGCGCGAATGACGGCCGTAAGGCCCTTTAAATAGCCCCCAAACCCGAGAAATTAGAGTTTCATTAAACAGCGCATACTCGCCGAGTCTACCAATGCGAATCGCCGAGTCCGGGCATTAATCCGGGTGAGAAATCACGTCTCTACTCGGCGAGTCTACGCACCAACTCGCCGAGTTCTTCCACAAAACACAAAATAAAAAGAATAGTATAATATACCTGAAATCCCGGATGTTACAATTCTCCCCCACTTGAATCCGACTTAGCCCTCGAAGTCTCATTCCTGAAATAGCTCCGGATGCTGCTCCCGCATCTCACACTCTGGCTCCCAGGTCAACTCGGATCCCTTCCGATGTTGCCACTAAACTTGTACCAGAGGCACCTCCTTGTTCCTCAGAACCTTGATCTTCCAATCCACAATCACAACTGGTCTCTCCGCGTAGTTCAGGCTCGCATCCACCTGAATGTCCTCTAACGGCACTACCGCTGACTCGTTGGCTATACACTTCCTCAACTGAGACACATGGAAGGTATTATGAATCCGCTCCAATTCCGCATGTAGCTCCAAGCGATACGCTACCCTGCCCACCCTCGCGATCACTCTAAACGGCCCAATATACTGGGGCCCTAGCTTGCCCCTCTTCCTGAATCGGATCACTCCATTCCAAGGAGATACCTTCAGGAGAACATAATCACCGACCTGGAACTCGAGCTCGGATCAACGTCTATCTGCATAAGTCTTCTGGCGACTTTGAGCGGTCAACAACTTCTATCTGACTTGCTGGATCTGCTCTATCGTCTGAAGCACTATCTCCGTACTACCCATCACACGTTACCCCACCTCACCCCAGCAAATAGGAGTACGACACCTCCTCCCATACAACAGCTCAAAGGGTGGCATACGGATGCTCGAATGATGGTTGTTGTTGTAGGAAAACTCCGCCAAGGGAAAATATGCGTCCCAGCTCCCACCAAAATCCAACACACATGCTTGGATCATGTCCTCGAGCGTCTGAATCGTCCGCTCAGTCTACCCGTCAGTCTGTGGGTGGTATGCGGTACTAAAATGCAGCCTTGTACCCAACTCCTAGAGAAATTTCTTCTAGAATCTGGAAGTGAAACGCACATCTCGGTCTGACACGATCGAGATGGGTACTCCATGCCGCGATACCACCTCCCTCACGTATAGCTCTGCCAATCTCTCTGCTAAAGAACTCTCACTAATAGCGAGAAAGTGGGCGCTCTTCGTCAATCGGTCCACTATCACCCAAATCGCATCGACACCCCTTGCCTTTCTCGGCAATTTGGTGATGAAATCCATGGATATCTGCTCCCACTTCCACTCCGGAATCTCAAGTGGCTGCAACATACCATGCGGTTTCTGGTGCTCGGCCTTAACTCTACGACAGGTTAGGCATCTCTCAACGAACCACGCCACATCCCTCTTCGTACAGGGCCACCAATACTCCCTCTTCAGATCCATATACATCTTTGTGGCCCCGGGATGGATCGAAAACTTCGATCTGTGCGCCTCCTCCATCAAGATAGTACGTGTCCCGCCCACAAACGGTACCCAAATCCGACCCTGAAACGTCATAAGCCCTCGACTATCAGTAACAAACCCTGACACCTGCCCGATAACTCGCTCTCTCTTACAGTTCTCCGGTCTCACTGCCTCGGCTTGGGCCCCTCTGATGGTATCCAATACCGAAGTCATCACCGCCAACCTCATATAAATATCTCGCATCGGGGCACCCTCTGCCCTATGACTCAGGGCGTCGGCTACCACATTAGCCTTGCCCAGGTGGTACAGGATCTCGCAATCATAATCCTTCACCACATCCAGCCATCTCCTCTGCCGCATGTTCAGATTGGGCTGATCCATCAAGTACTTCAAGCTCTTGTGATCCATGTATATCGTAGACCGAACCCCATATATATATATATATATATATATATATATATATATATATATATATATATATATTGACGCCAGATCTTGAGGGCGAACACCACAGCCCACAACTCCAGATCATGGGTGGGATATCTCGTATCATGAGACTTAAACTGCCTCGATGCATACGCGATCACATGCCCCCTCTGCATCAACATCACTCCCAATCCCGATATCGATGCATCACAGTACACCACGAAATCCTCCATCCCTTCCGGTAATGCAAGCACGGGAGCTTCGCACAATCTCTGGCGAAGGGTCTCAAATGAGGTTTGCTGCTCTGGACCCCATGAGAAAGTAACACCCTTCCGGGTTAACTTGGTAAGTGGCACGTCGATCTTGGAGAAATCTCTGGTAAATCTCCGATAGTAGCCTGCCATCCCTAAGAAGCTACTGATCTCCGTAGGTGACCTCGACACCTCCCAACTCATCGTAGCCTTGATCTTGGCCGGGTCAACCAATATCCCATTCTGGTTAACGAGATGCCCTAAGAACTGGACCTCCCGTAACCAAAAATCGCACTTGGAGAATTTGGCGAATAGCCTCTCCGATCTCAGAACTCCGAGGAGCTCCCTCAAATGTTCCTCATGCTGCTCTCTGGTCCTCGAATACACCAAGATGTCACCAATGAATACAATTACCGAACCATCAAACATCGGCCTACACACCCTGTTCATGAGATCCATGAACATCGCTGGTGCATTGGTGAGCCCGAATGGCATCACCACGAACTCGTAATGCCCGTAACGAGTCCTAAACGCCGTCTTCTGGATATCCTCATCCCGAACTCTCATCTGGTGATATACCGACCTAAAATCTATCTTGGAGAAAAAAGATGCCCCCTGCAACTGATCGAATAGATCGTCGATTCTCGGTAATGGATAACGGTTCTTGACCGTCAACTTGTTCAACTCCCAATAATCAATGCACATCCGGTGTGAACCATCCTTTTTCTTGACAAAAAGGATCGGCGCTCCCCAGGGAGAGCTACTGGGATGGATGAAACCTTTCCCCAACAACTCTTGCAGCTGTGAGGATAAATCCTGCATCTCTGGCGGTGCTAGGCGATATGGCGCCTTAGCGATAGGCGCAGCGCCGTGAGTCAAATCGATACTAAACTTCACCTGCCTCTCGGGAGGCACACCCGACAACTCCTCGGGGAACATATCCGGGAACTCACGCACTATCGGCACATCATCCACTCAACTTGGCCTCCCAGGGGCCTCTCTTACATCCGTAACATAGGTTACGAACCCCTTGCAGCCCTGCGGCAAACTCCGCCTTGCTCTGGCAGCCGAACAAAATACTGAATCACCACGAGTCCCCTCGCCATAAACTGTCAGAACTCCCCCACTAGGATCTCGGATCGTCACCAATTGACGCTCGCAATCTATGATAGCCCCGAAATGGCTCAACCAATCCGTGCCTACTATAACACAAACATTCGTCATTGCAATCGGAATCAAATCAATCGGAAACTCCACCCCGAAGATCTCCAGCACGCATCCACGTATCACCACGGTAGCATACACCTCACGCTTATCTGCTATGGAAACCTGCAGAGGTCGACTCAACGCCTCTCTCAGAATACTAATGTGCCGACTAAGAGTCACAGTTATGAAAGATCGACTCGCACCCGAGTCGAACAACACTAATGCAGGTACAGAACTCACAAGAAAAGTACCTACGCATAACATATAACAATCACAATAGCATAAACTCATCATAAATTGATAAAGAATGCGTACCCGCCACGACGTCAGAAGCTGCGCGGACCTCCTCCGCAGTCAACTGGAAGGCTCTCCCCCTAGCCTTCGGTGTTTCGGCCTTCGCTGGCCGGGTCTCAGTAGCTCAAACCGCAGGTACAGATCCCTGCACTGACCTCTGAAGTTGGGGGCACTCGGCCTTCCGATGGCCGATCTGGTTGCAATGAAAGCAAAGCGAGAACCCCTTAGGACAATCCCTCGCGAAATGTCCTTCCTTCCCACACTTGTAGCATACCCCAGCCTTGCATGACCCATCATGGCTCTTGCCGCACTTCCCACAAGTGCGGCCCCTCGAACTACTCGTCCTCGAATCAGCGGGCTTTGCCCGCTTGCCAGCCGGCTGCGACTGTACCGGTCGCCGATCACCCCTCTGAGACTTGGTTTCCTCCCTCGCCTGTATCTCAAGCTCAATCTCCCTCTTCCGGGCATTTTCCTAGAGCTCGGCAAATGTCCGGTAAGTCGAGTTCGCCACGAACTCATGGATGTACCTCCTTAGTATACTCAAATAGCGGCTCATGCGAGCCTGCTCAGTGGACACCTGTTCCGGGCAAAACAGCGCCCGCTCATGAACCATCCTCGTAATCACTGTCACCGACTCAGTCCCCTGCTTGAGGGTCAGAAACTCCTGGGCTAAACGTTCCCTCTCCACCTGGGGAACATACTCATCACGAAACATCGCAGTAAACCTCTCCCAGGTCACTGCAGTCAGCTCAGCTATCGAATAGCTCGCGGTTAGAAACTTCCACCAGTCCTTCGCCCCCAAGCGAAGCTGGTTGAGTGCAAACCGCACCCTCAAGTGCTCCGGACATGAGCACTTATAGAAACACCCCTCTATGTCTGAGATCCACCTCATAGCGGCGATCGGATCCTGTGTACCATCGAACTCTGGTGGTTTCGTGTTGTTGAACTCTCGGTACAGCAACGAATCACCACCCTGGGGTCTCGCAGCAGCAACAGCTGCTGTGCCTGCAGCAACAGCAGCATCAGTCAAAGCAGCGTAACACTCGTCAAACGTCTCGATTAGTGTGGTCTTAATAGACCCAAATATCTCCGGAATCTCGGCTCTGATGGCAGCAGCCACCTCCTCATGGATGACCCGATGGATCTCCACATCACTCACCCCACTGCTCCCGATGGTATGGCGTGTCCCAACCATGATCAACCTCTGAAATACAACATAAGAAATATTAGGGACACTCTCGAGTATACTCACACTCAATAACTCAATCATCCTCAACTTATGGTACCCCAAGGATTCTTACTTGGACTGCGCACCAATCCGGTGTCTTCAATAGTACGGGCCCAATACTATCGTCCACACCGAATCAATATGCAACCCAAGTCCTCCTCCTAGGATCCCAAGTCATAAATACTCCACTCTTGCTATGCACTGTCTACCCTCAGTAGACCTCTCATGAGCTCCTAAATGCTACCAACTCACTCTCAAGGTATCTCATAGCAGCAGTAATCTCCTAGGCTAAGGCATCACAAATCAGGCCACTCTAGTCCTAATAGGAGTACCTAGCCTCTCTAACATGCATAACATAATATCTCATAACTCATAACATATAATGTAAGGGTATTTTGGGGATTCACCGTTCGGGCGCTGGCTGACCGTACACACCTTCCACTCTGCTTGATTCCAAACTTCTTTTTCTTTTTAGAAAATTTGTAGTTTTGGTTGTAAAATTTCTCAAATCCTCGGTTTGAGTTCAAATACGCCCGAGGGTGCATCCGAATCCCTCAAACCAAGGCTCTGATACCAACTTGTAACAACGTAAAATTTCCAATTTAATTTTTCATTTTTAAACCACAAAAATGTATGTCATATCATAATCTCAAATCCATAACAGTGTTTTCAAAACAAATCCCAAGATCTCTCTAACATGAACTCCATCGGTGTGGGTGTGTACAAGTCAAGCCGTCGCCTTCCCATGGTCCTCGCTGGTACCTGAGACATCAAACACAACAACGGTAAGCATAAATGCTTAGTGAGTTCCCCAAAATACCACATACCACAAATATGCCATTCAAGGCTAAACCCGACCCTCCGGTCAAGATGTCTCAGCAGGACCCTCCAGTCCCGCAGCTCGTCAGACCCTCCGGTCCAGTCATAGCTCATTGGGCCCTCTGGCCCAGTCTAAATCGTCGGACCCTCCGGCCCGGTCTATATAATCATACATCATACAAATAACACATAGCACAAAATCTCTAATATAACACATAATCTCATACATAGCACATAAGACCGTCTGGTCAACTCGAAATACCACTCAAGGTAACGTATAGTGAGAAGACTCACCTCGCGTATCTCGGTAACTCGTAAATCTCGGAATCACTAGTGCTCGATCTCCCGAGCTATCGTCCTCCTATAACACAAGCATATTTCTAATTAATATTACCTAGACTCTGGCTGACTAATACCACGAAGTCAAACCAGTCAACTCTGGTCAACGGTCAACGGTTAACCCGACTCGCCGAGTCTGGCATGGACTCGCCGAGTCCCTACAGGTATCCGATCCCTCTGAGTCTCTTCCGACTCACTGAGTCACTCACCCAACTCGGATACTCACTCCCTGGTTCGAAGGCGCGAGACACCGGCCCCAACTCGTCGAGTCTCTCAATAGACTCGGCGAGTGCATTCCATGCACAACTCCAAACGACCTTCTGAGGTCAGATCTGCTTTGCTAACCCTTAGATCCAGTCTCCTTAAGCTTATTGACCACGTAAAGTCCAAGTCTTGGTGCTCATTAATGGTGTTTTAGCCTCAAATACATTGATCCTAAACCAAAACCTCCATGGATGCATATAAAGCTTGGGCACAGAGGTGCTCTGGACCTCTATGGGTCCAGATCCAGAACCTTAACTCGCTAAGGGACCATGAGGATACTAGATCTAGCCACAAATGGGTTCAAAAGCCCTAAATCTACATGAACATCACAATAACAGAGAATGATTCGGAAGGGTACCTCAGTTGTAATGTTCTGGACCTCAGTTCTTCAGGAATCCACGCCTCTCTTGCTTCCTCTTGGCTAGATCTCCTCTTTCCTTGCTAGGCAATAACTCCAACATCAACAATGGCTCCTTCCCTCACTTGAATCGCTCAAATGCTCTAGGGTCTCACTCTGGGGACTGATGAGCGCAAATGATGGCCATAAGACCCTTTAAATAGGCCCCAAACCCGAGAAATTAGGGTTTCATTTAACAACACAGACTCGCCGAGTCTACCAATGCGACTCGCCGAGTCCGGGCATTAATCCGGGTGAGAAATCGCATCTCTACTCGGCGAGTCTACGCACCAACTCGCCGAGTTCTTCCACAAAACTCAAAATAAAAAGAATAAATAATATACCTGAAATCTCGGATGTTGCACATACTATTACGATAAACCTTCCTGCTAAGTGCATATGCAACCACATTAGCCTTTCCAGGATGGTACATGATTTTGCAGTCATAATCTTTGATCAGCTCCATGGCTGGTTGTTGTCTCATATTCAGAGTTTGCTGACTGAATATATACTTGAGACTCTTGTGGTCGGTAAACAATTGGCATTTCGTACCAAAAAGATAATGTCTCTAGAGTTTTAAGGCAAATACCACTGCAGCGAGTTCGAGATCATGGGTGGGATAATTCTTTTCATAATCTTTTAGTTGTCTTGAGGCATAGGCTATCACTTTACCACGCTGCATCAACACACAACCGAGCCCTAATCTTGAAGCATCGCTAAACACGGAGAAATCATCATCACCTTCTGGAGTGATAAGATGGGAGCATGAGTCAAAAGATCTTTTAAAGTCGAGAAAGCTTTTTCTTGGGCTTCACTCCATTCGAAATTTGCTTCTTTTCGAGTAAGACTAGTGAGAGGTACAGCTATACGAGAAAAATCTTTAATGAATCTTCGGTAATAACCCACAAGACCCATGAAACTACGAATTTCGGAAGCATTACGGGGCACTTCCCAATTTTGAATGGCTTCAATTTTGGTAGGATCTACGGATACACCGTCACCGGAAATAACATGGCCGAGAAATTGAACTTGACGAAGCCAAAATTCACATTTTGAGAATTTAGCATAAAGTTTCTCCTTTCGAAGAAGTTCTAATATTTCACGAATATGAACTGCATGATCAGCTTCAGACTTGGAATAGATTAGAATATCGTCAATGAATACGATGATAGACTTATCGGGCATTAGGCGGCATACTCGATTCATCATATGCATGAACACAGCAAGAGCATTTGTCAAACCGAATGGCATGACAAGGAATTCGAAATGCCCATAACAAGTACGGAATACAGTCTTCGGTACATCTTGTTCTTGTACTTTTAACTGATGATAGCCAGATCTCAAATCAATCTTTGAGAAATAGCTGACACCCTGAAGTTGATCAAATAAATCGTCGATGCAAGGTAGTGGGTACTTGTTCTTGATAGTCACCTTATTCAACTCACGATAATCTATGCACATTCGCATCGATCTGTCTTTCTTCTTGACAAATAGTACTGGAGAACCCCAGGGAGAGGTACTCGGTCGAATAAAGCCTTTGTCAAGTAATTCCTACAGTTGAATCATCATTTCTTTCATCTCGGCTGGGGCAAGACGATAAGGAGTCTTTGCAATCGGAGCATCACCAGGCACAAGGTTAATTCGGAATTCTACTTGCCTGTCCGGAGGAAGTCCAGGCAGATCATCGGCGAAAACATCAGGATATTCGTTAATGATGGGAACATCATTTACAGTTTTATTCCCCTTTCTTGAGATGTCAACTGTATAGGCTAGATAGATAGGGCAACCTTTCAATATAAATTTATGAGCTTTGAGGAAAGAGATTATTTTTAAGATCCTTTGTTCACCGTAGACATGAAAGAATATTCCCCTTCAATAGGAATGCGTACCATCTTTTAGTAACACAAGAGTTCTGCATGGTTCTTTGACAACCAATCCATGCCGAGAATAATATCGAAGTTGGGCAAGGAAATAGGGATTAGGTTAGCAAGAAAATTATAGCCTTCAATTTCTATGACACAATCCCTATAGATTTTATTAGCAAGTAATGATATACTTCCCATAGTATCTACGTGAAATGGTTACACGAGTGCATAGCAAGCAGTTTGAAAAGAATGCGCAAATTCATATGATACGAAAGAATCTAAGGCACCAGAATCAAATAAGATGTGAGCAAGTCTAGAGTTGACAAGAAATGTATCCGTCACAACATTTGGGTCCTCATGTGCTTCCTCTGTGGTAATCTGGAATGCACGACCTTTAGCTTTTGGTACCTCCTCCTTTTTAGCTGGAGTATTCTTTGGTTGTTGGATAGGGACTTGACTTCTCGCTGGCTGTTGAACAGAAGCTTGACTTCCCGTCACTTGGCTAGTAAGCGTAGGGCAAAAATGCTTCTTGTGGCCAGTAATACCACATGCATAGCAAGTCAGATCCTTCCTTGGGCAAGCTGGCTTTATATAAACAGTTTCTTCACACCCATAACATACAATGGATTCCTTGTCTATTTTGCATTGACCTGTATGATTCCTTCCACAAACACGACATGAAGGTGATTGAATAGAAAAAGATTGTGACCTGCCACGGCCATGAAAAGCACTTTGAGGTTGCACTTGTTTGCTAGGATCAGCTCGAACAGATTGAGCTGGTGGAATAGTGGAAACAAGAGTACTTCTTTCAGTACGTGGATGGTTTGGAATAGTAAGAGTGGCACCACGTATCTCTAAGTCATGCTCACGCCTTCGATCATACTCAACAACTTTATCAAATGACAGAACATCCTGATTGGCTACGAAATCATGGATTTGATGTCGTAGTCCATCTAAGAATAACTGAATTTTCTCATCTTCAGTTGGAATGTACTTTGCAGCAATCCGTGCTTTTTGATTGAACTGAGTTTCATACTAATTCACACTCATTCCTCCTTGTTTGAGCTCTAGGAATTCCTTCTCCAATCTTCTCCTCATATCTAGAGGACATTACTTCTCTAGCACATGAGCTTTGAACAACTCCCAGGGTAAGTTCTCCTGATCACATCCGTTGAGAGTTTCATATGTTGCTTCCCACCAGACCAAGGTTTCTCTGATGAGCATTGCAGAAGCATAGATAGCCTTGTCTTCATCATCCACATGAGAGACACGAATTACTTTCTCGTTGTTCTGAATCCAAGTTAGATCAACTATAGGATTAAGGACACCAGAAAACTCCGTAGCACCACTACTCTTGAAATGTTTGAACGAGGGATGCTTCACCTTTCCGCTTAAAGATTCTCCAGTGGCTTTCTCTTTTCCTTTATCACCATTCTTTTTGTGTTCTTCGAGAGTCTATCGAATAACACCAGTAAGTTTACCCAAGAGTCGCTCCTCACGAGGAGATACTGGAGTATTCACTTCCTCGGGTTGAGGACCTCTACCAACCTCAGGGGTATGGCTACTTACTTGTTCAACCATTGATTTGAAATACGGGTAAGATAGCATTTTAGAATATTAGGGTTTATTATTACCTAATACTTTTACTTATATATTTCCTATGGTTAAGTTCATATATTGAACTTCCAATAGTTTAAGTCTAAATACCAATCCGTGGAATTTAGTTCGCTTAAACTACTACTCTGATACCATGATTGAAAGACCCCAACTTTCATATTTTTGAAAGACCCAAACTTTCATACTTCAAAATAGTATTACTCCAAAACATGCTACTTGCATATTCATAAAAGCAATATATTACATTACTAAATAGATTACAAACTACTGGATACAAATCGACTATTACAAAGTGTTATATATTACATAACTACCCAGGATATTGTAATTTATACAAACATAAATTGTAGTACAAAAGTACTATTACAAACTATTCTAAATCTTTCAACGGTATAAGATCATACTGGTTACTTATCACCTGCAATTGTTAAATATTGATAGGGTAAACGGTGACGCTTAGTGAGTTCAATAATAGATACAATATAACGTTATGCCATATATATATATATATATATATATATATATATATATATATATATATATATATATATATATATATATATATATATATATAATATGGCAGAGGCGAAGAGAAACAAGGAACAACAAAGGCATATGAGAATCATGTGTTAAGCTTTTCATATGATGCGATGACTTGATTCAAGGATATACAATCAATGAGACATAACAATTTCCATACTTGGTATACATCAATAAAACTTTGGCCCGAATGGCATAGAAGACATACAATTTCTGATTAACATCTTGTTAGATTTCAGGCTTATAGTCCTGTCTAACCATTTGCCAATACCATAGAATAGAAGTCATTCTCTTACGGAGACATGCTCTACATGGCCAGAGGCTACGTACCAGTACCAATGTGAATCTAAGTCCTTTCACTGATCACATGGTCAAAGGTATTACATTTGCTATAAAAATAGTGAAATAAAAATAACACGGGAAAATAACCCGGAATAACAACACAGAAAAGCACATAGCACATATAACACATAACATACAATTATTCCTATATATTGAACTCACCTTGAATTAACCGGGGGTCAAAATCGTAATTTGGGCAGCACTTCGGCTTTAAATATGACTTTCTATGTTGAAAATCGGGAGCTTAATTGAAAACCGGGCTCTACGAAGGTAGAGCTTCAAAACCGAAAAGATAAAATTTACAGGCTTCTTGGGAGCTTTGGGACATGTTTCGGGTGCTAAAATCGATACCGAGGCTTCGGGGAAAGTCAAAATTAAGAAAATATGGAAAGATGAGCTAAAAGTGTCAAAATTTCAAGGTTAGTCGGCAAGTCTCGCAACCCCCTTATTTATAGGGTGCAAGATGGAAGGTTTGTGGCTAGGGAGGTTCCACGTCGCCTCTCCGAGGCTCGGTCCAGAGGGTGACGAAGCAGCTTGCGAAGCAGCTCGGTGGCAGCAGCAGCGAGGGCCACATCGCATCCGCGAGGCTCGGACATGGCTTCGATGCGAGGGGCGCGTCAGAGGCTCGTGTCCGATACGTGGCTGCTTCAGATCGGGACACGCGTCGCTTCGCGGATTGGGCCACGACCTCGGTGACGCACATGCTTCGTGCGAGGTGACGTGGCCTAACCTTATCCATGCGAATTTCTAGAGAAATGCACCCAAATCTTCTATAATCCATAACTTTCGCATACGAGCTCTGTTTTTTACGTTCTTTATATGCACGCGTAGGTAAAATTATGCTCTACAACTTTCGTTTAGACTTCGTCGGCTAATTTTGCATTTAATTTTAATATTATTATTTTTAACAGACCGGGACAGGAAAATCCGTTAAAAATTCACAACTTCTTCATCCGGCATCCGTTTTCGTCAGACTTTTTACCGTTGTACTACAAATGATGAGACATTCGATTCTCATTTAGGTTGTGTCGGCAAAAAATCACTCGATCTAAAATTCGAGTTTTTAGTTGTTTACTGCTAAGCTAAAACTTCGAAAAATTATAACTTCCTCATACGAAGTCAGATTTTGACGTTCTTTTTATCGAATTTCTCGGGTTAACGAATACTACGACTTTTATTTAGATCAGTAAGGCTAAAAAGTAGTTTATCAAAAACTCACTTTTTACGCCATTCAGCGCCGTGTCAGTTTTGTCGCGGATCTTCGGTTGGTCATAACTTCTTCGTTATAACTCGGATTTCGACGAGGTTTTCGCCTACAAGTTTCTAACGAGATTATTTACAACTTTCAATAATAAAATTTTACTTATTTCAAATTTTATATTTTCGCTAAATTTCACTATTTGGCTATTAATTGGAATCTCATAAGACTTCCAATATTTTCTGAGTGATTCTAAACATAGTTTTACTTCATTTCTAGTAAAAACCATCTGTTAGAACTCAACACTCAATTTCACATAGTATTTCACAATTTTATTTATTACAAAACACGATTTCAAAACGTGTATGTTACAACAAGTTAATTTGAAAACGTCAACATATAGAATGTTTGTGAGTTCATAAGCAGGTTTAATATGAAAATGTTTTGTGTAGTTTATAAAACCTAGAAAATCCGATATTTTCTGTAATGGCAATTGTTTATACAAAAGGTGTGAAGATCCATAGGTTTATGCATGAAGGATTTCAAAGAATGTATAAATGAGAAGCTTTGCATTTTAGTTAGTGAAAACACAAGTGAATAGTGTTGATTTACCCGAAAAGCCCGATGTTTTCCGATACGATATTATGACTGTTTCGAATTATTATACCATTCCAACGAATAATTATGAATTCCCTTGATTACACAGATAATATTGGATTTATTATGTGAGTCGTTATAACTATACATGATAATAACTAGTTCGTCTGTCTTGGCATTCAAGTGAATGCCGAAATTGATCTTAAGATTTTGTCACCCTAGACTGGCCGAGTCTAACTGTATCGAACAGCTGAGGTGTGGGGGAGTCACCCCCAAATAGATCTATACACAAAATCTCGCTCTCCCTCCAGGAGACTTTGATTATAACTACATACTACGACCGACACTCGTTGGTGCCGCCCGCTATTACTCACTTAATCCAAATGAATTTAATTACTATTGGTTAACAACTTGTATTTGTTTACTTGAATTGAAGGTAAGCCTAACATACGAGGATAAGAGGATTACGAGGTCCTACTAATTACATATGTTATTTAAGGTTGTTAGGTAGAGGAAGGACGCGTTGGCCCGTTTTGCATATGATTTATTTGGACCTTACTAGAAATGCTAATGGGCCACTGAGGCCCAATAGCACGTAAAAGCCATTGAGGGTCCCTTAAGCATGTAATTGGGTCACAGGGGCCCAATAGACATTTATTATTATTGCTAGGCCCAAAAGTCATATTAATGGGTCACGAAGGCCCATTAAGCATGATTAGAATCTTTCAAGCCCAACAATTTGAATATTTACTTGTTTTAGGTATAGCATAATTGTCGGAAGGTTGATTGAACAATTGTTAAATCGCAACGGCATGAAGCTTGTCGATTGTATATAACGATATTTGAAAATATATGTATATTCTTCATTCTATTTTCATAAGTTATAATTGGATATTTTTGACCCAAATATCTTAAAAATAAAATAATTGACTCAAAAATATTGGTTTATCGTATTCAGCCCCTCTTTATTAAAAATGACAGTCTTAGTCCCCTTTATAAAAAAAATGACATTTCAGGCCCTTAAACTATTTCCTTGACATTTTTGGCCCATAGACTTATTTAAATAATATTTTTTACTCAAAATTGACTCTTTGGAAGTTTCAGCCCCTTTAGTAAAGAATTTTCATTTAAAGTCCAAACTTTCGCAAATTTTACAATTTTGACCCAAAATTCAAAAACTTTGCATTTTTTATCCTTTTTGGAAAAAAAGTCATTTTAACCCCTGAAATAGATTTATTTACCCTTTTACCCACTGTTTTGGTAAATTTACCATTTCAACCCCCTTAAAACACATTTTTTATCAATTTTGGACGTATGGGCCGAAAAGCCCAAAAATCGGCCCATTAGGCTACAATTTACATTTCTAGTCCCTTGAAGATCATCATATTCGCAAAAACATCTATTTTAACTGTTATGACCCCTTTTGGTCCTTATGAAAACCTTGAATGACAACCTTTAACCCAACTTTTGTTTATTTGACAAATATAGCCCAAAAATGAGTTTTTATGTTGTAATATGTTTAATATAACCTTAGAGGTAATTTTTCTTGACTTGTTTAATGTAATATATATTAGATCATGTTTATTTTCCTCCTTGAGCTATAAATCTCGAGATTTCTTTCCTTTTTCGCACGTATATTCCACATAAACACATGAAATCACACATAACATACATATACACATAGATCTACACATTTTACTTGTATTCTCCCCCATAAAACTTGTGAAAACCAAAAATAAAAGGGTATAAACTCACCGTTTCCTGTTGTTTTCGATTTGAAGAAAGAAATGGAAGAGTTTGATGTTGTTTTCAGCCCTAGAAAGCTTCTTGAGAGGACTTTAGTTTAGATAGGTTCTAAGAATCATGATCATGAACTTTCATGAGTTAGAAGGACATTTATAAAAGATTCAAGAAGCTAAACCATGTATCTAAGCATCAACTTACCTAGGATAATGATTTTTGTGGAAGAACATCCTTGAAATGCCTAGATATCGAAATTTTGATGGAGGAAAAGAAAGTGTTCTTGAGAGAACCTGGAATGAGAGTTTGAAGATATGTGTGTGTTTGGTGATTCTTAGCCGTGAATAGAAAGCAGAGGGAGAAGAGAAATAAATTGAGTTGACATGCATGGAAGTATGGGGAGGATGCATGGATACCCTATTAACAATTATGAGGTGACACCATTAAAAGTCAACCCTTCTTCCTTTTTTTTGTAGTTGGACCGAGAGAGAGAAGGGAAAGAAAGGCTTGGGCCTTTTGTGTTAGAGTCCATAATATGGAGCCCAAATTAATGGTTTTTTGGCCTATTGGCCATTATAGAGTAATTCACGGCCCAATATACATCAAGGGATGAGTTTTATGGCCCAATAAGGCCCATTAAAAATAACCTAGTTCTTTTTAGGCTTATAAGGCCCAAAATGTTATGTTTCATGAAAGTGGGTCCAATTAGAGCCCATATAAGAGTTCTAAGCCCAAAATACTCAAATTGGAAGCTTATTGGTCCATTAGGCCTAACAAGAAAACCCTAATCCAAAATGGACTTAATTCAGGATATTTAGGGTTTCCAACCTTTTGTTGACTATTTAAATGTTTGTATAGAGTATTTTATGGAATCTTGTTGTCATTGAATAAGCACCATACATGTTTTCAAGTTTTAGTTACAATGTTATCCTTGTTAAGTGTTTACAAAACATCAAAATTCCTAGTTGTGACAAGGTACTTCATAGGATCACGGGAAGGCGCCGACATGATTGTATACACGCCAGGGATATGAGTTATGTTTTTGAGAGGATCCAAGATTTGATACTTTATTCAGTTTCTAATCGGAATGTGTTGGATATTTGACATTATATCACTTTTGGAATAATTAAATTAAATAAATGTGTTTTTTAAAAATTGAAAGTTTTGGTTGAAAAATTTACGTTGTTAGAAGTTGGTATCAGAGCGTTGTTTTGAGGGATTCGGATGCACCTTCGGGTACATTTGGACTCAAACTAAGGATTTGAGAAAATTTTCAAAAAGAAACGAGTTTTCTAAAAAGAGAAGGAGTTTTAAGAGAAAACAAGACGGAGCAGTGTGTATACTTAGCCAGAGCTTGGACGGTGATTTCCCAAAATACCCTTACTTATTTATGTTATGAGATAATTTATGAGATGATAGTGATGCATGCTATAGAATAAGCTAGGTATTTCATATTCTAGGGTTAGGGTGCCTGAATTGTGATTCCTTAGCTTAGGAGTTGTTGTTACCTGCTGTGTGCTTTGAGTATGTACCAACGAGAGTTGTGAGCAGGAACACTTAGAGCCAGAGTTCTGAGACGAGAGTAGTGTATTTTTTAGAGAGATAGAGTACATGGAAATTAGAATCCTAGGAGGAAGACTTGGGATGACTACAGGTCGGGAGTGGAAGGTATTCAAGTAAGTCTCTGATAGTTTTGTGTTGTGTTTCAAAGACATCATGGTTGGAACGTGCCACAACCCTAGAGGCAGTGGGACTAGTGATGATGAGATAGGGAGGATGATTCATGAGGAGGTGGCCGCAACCATCTGAGCAGAGATTCCCGAGATGTTTGGGTCTATGAAGACCACCCTGATTGAGACATTCGATGAGCAATACGATGTTGTCACTGACGCTGCTTCTGCTACTACTACTATAGTTGTTTCTGCTGCTAGACCTCATGGAGGTGACTCGTTGTTGTTCTGGGAGTTTAGCAACACGAAGCCACCAGAGTTCGACGGGACCCAGGACCCAATTACGGCGATGAGATAGGTTTCTAATATTAAGGGATGTTTCTACACAAGCTCTGCGTAGATCACTAGAGGGTTCAGTTTGTGCTGAACCAGCTTCGTTGGGGGCGAAGGACTGGTGGAGGTTTGTGACTCCGATTTTCACCTCTACAGAACTTGCTGCAGTGACATGGGAGAGGTTTGTTTAGTTGTTTCGAGACGAGTATGTTCCCCACGTGGAGAGGGAGTGGTTGGCACAAGAGTTCCTGTCTCTTAAGCAAAAGATAGAATCAGTTACTGAGATTTCGAGGATGTTCCACGAGAGGGCGACGTTCTGCCCTGAGTATGTGCCCACTGAGAAGGCACGTGTGAGCTTGTATTTGAGCATACTGAGGAGGGATGTACGAGAGTTCATGGCGAACTCGTCATACAGGACATTAGCCGAGCTTCAAGCCAATACCAGGAGGAGGGATATTGAGCTCGAGTTATAGACCAGAGAGGAGGATGAGTCTCGGGGTAGGGATCGGAGACCAGTACAGTCACAGCCGACGATGAAGAGGGCTAAGCCCATTGATATGAGAGTTGGGGGCCAGAAGGGGTGCACTTTTGGGAAGTGCAGTAAGAGCCACGAGGGATCATGTCGTATGGGGATTTTCTATAAATATGGAAAAGAGGGACACGTGGCAAAGGATTTCCCCAAGGGATTCTCGGTTTGCTTCCATTGCAACCAGACGGGCCACCATAAGGTCGAGTGCCCTCAGCTCATGTAGGGGTCCGCACAGGGATCTACACCTTCTTCTTTGTGTGCTAATGAGAGTCGGCCAACAAGGTCCGAGACTCTGAGGGTTCGTGGTAGAGCCTTCTAACCGACAACGGAGGAGGTCCGCTCAACTCCTGACATTGTGGCCGATATGTATTCTATTCTTATTATTAACATATCGAGATTTTTGTGCTTATATCGTGATGTATGTAGGTACTTTTCTTATGAATTCTGTACCTGCTTTGGTGTTATTTGACTCGGGTGCAATTCAATTTTTGTGTCCCTAGATTTTAGTCGCCACATTAGTGGCCGTCGTGAGGCTTTGAGTCGGCCTCTGAGGGTTTCTATAGCCGATGAACCTGTAGTTTTTGTTACTGACGTGATACATGAGTGCACTCTAGAGATTTTTGGAGTTAATTTTCCGATAGACCTGGTACTGATCGCTATGGGTGATGTCTGTGTCATTGTGGGCATGGATTGGTTGAGCCGATTTGGAGCTATGATAGACTGCGAGCGCCAGTTGGTAACTATACGAGATCCTAGTGGGGGAGTACTTATGGTGTACAGCGAGGGTACCAGGCTTGAGTCAGCCTTATGCTCTACTTCCTGAGTGAGACAGATTATACAACAAGGATGCATGGGTTATCTGGCATATGTGATTGAAGAGCGGGTTGCTACCGAGAGATTGATCTATCTCCGAGGTTCTGATAGTGTGTGAGTTTGAGGATGTGTTTCCCGAGGAGTTGCCAGGTGTGCCACCCGAGAGACAGGTGGAGTTTCAGATTGATTTGATTCTAGGCGTGACACCTGTTGCCAAGGCACCTTATCGCCTTGTGCCGCCAGAGATGCAGGAGTTATCCTCTCAGCTTCAGGAGCTGTTAAGGAAAGGGTTCATTAGACCAAGTAGCTCGTCGTGGGGAGCTCCGATCCTTTTTGTCAAGAAAAAGGATGGTTCACACCAGATGTGCATTGATTACCGGGAGTTGAACAAGTTGACGGTCAAGAACTGTTATCCACTGTCGATGATTGACGAACTGTTCGATCAATTGCAGGGTGCGTCTTACTTTTCCAAGATAGACTTGAGGTCTGGATATCATCAGATGAGGGTTCGTGAGGAGGATATTTAGAAGGCAGCCTTTAGGACTCGTTATGGGCATTACAAGTTCGTGGTGATGCCTTTTGGACTCACCAACGCACCGGCAACGTTCATGGACCTCATGAACCAGGTGTGCAGGCCCATGTTGGATTGATCGGTGATTGTGTTCATCGACGACATTCTTGTGTATTCGAGGTCCAGGGAACAACATGTGGACCACCTCATAGAAGTTTTGGGAGTTTTAAGATCGGAGAGGCTATATGCCAAGTTCTCTAAGTATGATTTCTGGTTACGAGAGGTCCAGTTCCTAGGGCACCTCGATAATCAGAATGAGATTTTGGTCGACTCGGCCAAGATTGAGGCAGTTATGCGATGGGAGGTACCGAGATCTCCATCTGAGATCAAAAGTTTTCTTGGACTGGCCAGTTATTATCGGAGATTTATCAGAGATTTCTCCAAGATATCCGTCCCTCTCACCAGGTTGAACTGGAAGGGAGTTGCTTTTACTTGGGGTCCCGAGCAATATGCCTCATTTGAGACCCTTCGCTAGAGATTGTGCGAAGCCCCAATGTTAGCCCTCCCCGAGGGAGTGTAGGACTTCGTAGTTTTCTGTGATGCATCTATATCTGGGTTGGGTGCGGTGCAGATGCAGAGGGGGCACGTGATAGTATACACATCGAGGCAGTTGAAGCCTCATGAGATGAGATATCCCACCCACGATCAGGAGCTGGGGGCGGTGGTGTTCACCCTCAAGATCTGGCACCACTATTTGTACGGAGTCCGGTGTACCATATACACAGACCATAAGATTATGAAATATCTTATGGACCAGCCCAACCTGAATATGAGGCATACGAGGTGGTTGGATGTGGTGAAGGATTATAACAGCGAGATTTTGTATCATCCGGGCAAGGCTAATGTAGTAGCTGACGCATTGAGCCCTAGAGCAGAGTGTGCTCCGATCCGAGATATATGTATGAGGATGACGGTAATGACTCCGGTCTTACATAACATCTAGGAGGCCCAAGAGGAGGCCGTGAGACCAGAGAACCGCAAGAGGGAGTGGGTGATTGGGAAGGTATCCGAGTTTGTCACGGATAGCCGAGGGCTTATGACTTTCCGAGGGCGGATTTGGGTGCCCTATACGGGCGGAGCTCGATGTGTATTGATGGAGGAGGCACATAGATCGAGATTCTCGATCCATCCCGAGGCCACTAAGATGTACTTAGACTTGAAGAGGGAATATTTGTGGCCTTGTATGAAGAGGGATGTTGTGTGGGTAGTTGAGAGGTGCTTGACCTGCCATTAGGTCAAAGCAGAACACCAGCGTCCACATGGTCCATTGCAGCCTCTAGAGATTCCCCAATAGAATTGGGAACAGATCTCTATGGACTTTATCACCAAGTTACCGAGGATTGCGCGTGGAGTTGACACGATTTGGGTGATTGTGGACCGATTGACGAAGAGTGCTCACTTCCTGGCTATTAGTGAGAACTCTTCTGTGGAGAAATTGGCCGACATTTATGTGAGAGATGTGTTATCTCGACATGGGGTGTCGATCTCAATAGTATCAAATCGAGACGTGCGCTTCACTTCTATGTTTTGGAAGATGTTTCACGAAGAGTTAGGCACGTGCCTGCATTTCAGTACTGCGTACCATACATAGACTGAGAGGTAGAGTGAACGGACGATTCAGACCCTCGAGGACATGTTTCGTGGTTGTGTCTTGGATTTTGGAGGGAGTTGGCACACATATCTACCCCTGGCTGAGTTTTTCTACAACAACAACAACCACCATTCGAGTATTGGTATGCCTCCATTTGAGCTTTTATATGGGACAAGGTGTCGGGCTCCTATTTGTTGGGGAGAGGTGGGACATAAAGTGATGGGTGGCACTGAGATATTGCTCAAGACGACTGAGCAGATTCAACAGGTCAGATAGAGATGACTGACGGCCCAGAGTTGCTAGAAGAGTTATGCGAATAGACGACGCTCCGATCTAGAGTTCTAGGTAGGAGATTTTATCGTCCTGAAGGTATCCCCTTGGAACGGGGTGATCCGATTCCGGAAGTGGGGCAAGTTTGGGCCCCGATCATCGGACCTTTTATATTTCAATTTATTTTAGTAGCCTGCAGATTTTGAAAAAACAAACAGTCTTCTTTTTTTCAGACTGCAGACGTTTGGTCCACCTCTTCTACTGTAGAGGTGTACAGATGTGGTCTGCAGACTGTAGACATTTTGCCTTAGAAAAAACAAACAGTACCATAAAGAATGCCGAAATCCGAGTTATAACGAAGAAGTTATGACTTGTCGAAGTTTCGCGACATAACCGGTACAACACTGCGTGAGGTAAATAGTGAATTTACGATAGATCGATATTTAGCCTTAGTGATCTAAACGAAAGTCGTAGAATACATTAAATTGAGAGCGTGCATAAAAAGAAAGTCTAAATCTGACTTTGTATGAGGAAGTTATGATTTTTCTAAGTTTCAACTTAGCAGTATGTAGCACGAAGTTCGAATATGAGATCGAGTGATTTCTAGACAAAACAATCTAAACGAGAATCGAAGATCTCGTTGATAGTAGTCTAACGGTAAAAAGACAGACGAAAACGGAGTTCAGATGAAGGAGTTATGAATTTCGAACGGAGTTTTCCTATCCCGGCCTACTAAAAATAATATAATAAAAATAAAGTCAAAATTAGCCAACGGAGTCTAAACGAGAGTTGTAGAGCATAATCTCACCTACGCATGGATATAAAGAACGTCGAAATCGGAGATCGTGTGCAAGAGTTATGATTTTCTGAAGTTCGAGGCACACATCCCAAAGGGGGAATGCCCCACGTTCAATTGGGGAACCCCCCCCCCCCCCCCCCCCCCGCGTTCAATACTTGGCTCCGGAGTGACCACGTCGATGTTGACTTAGCGGATAAGGGATAGGATCGGAACCCTGCTCCTACGCACCACGTTCGAAGGGAATGCCCTGCGTTCGCGACATACTTCAGCACTATAAATAGATCACAAAGCCAGCCATTTGTGGTTGCCAAATCTCTTCTCTCTCACTCCTTATTACATCGATTTATGTGCAAGTTATACCCCCGAAGCCCCGGTATCATCCCGACTCCCGAAGCAAGTCACGAAGCCCCAAGGATCCCGAAAAGAAAAGAGTTTCGATCCGAAGCTCTGCCAGCGAGAAGCCTGGTGTGTGAAGATATCACAGTTTCACCGAAGAATACTACACTTAGAGCCGTAGTGCTGTCCGATAAACATCATATAAGGTGAGTGTATAGTCTCCTTCACATAGACGATTTTAATACAAGTATTGATGAATGTATTACATATATGATATGAGTAAGTGTGTAGTTGCTTACTGATAATACAAATATATGAATTATACTCTATGAAATACGTGCTATGTGATTATATACTATTTGATATGTGGTATGAATATTGAATAATTATGTTAAACAAGTTTCAAGCTGTATATAAACATGTATATTTTATCTACAAATATGTTGGGTAGAACATGGGTAGATAGTGATGTGCGATGAAATAAAAATGATGAGAGGCCTCGATGCAATTATGATCTAGTTGTTTAGCAAAATATGGATGACGGCCACAGACTTTTCTAGACAATTCAGTGGAACGCTGGCAGGCTCATAACCTGTAGGTGTAGTGAACTTGGGTGTTCATTTGTTGTATTCTATCCCCCTCATGGTTGCCTTAGGACATTCATTGCTGAGGAATCCCCTTTGCAGTAGTGTCTGTCCTGATGGAAATCCTAGATTAGGTCCCTTGTAATAGTTGTTGTCATAGAGACGTAAAGTGAGGATAACAGGAATGGGTAATCGGGTTATTATTGGTTGGTGAAAATTAAATATAATTATTTATTATGGGTTGAAAACCCTATATGCTAACCAGGCTCCCAAGCCTGACCCACTCAGTTTCTTTGTATTACAGGTAGTGACGCAAGAGCATAAGTTGGTGAACTTTTGAAGATATTTTGTTTATAGACCAGTAGTTGTATGTAACCGTGTAAGGTTTATGTTTTGTCGTTTATGCTTTTGTGTCTGTATCGGAACATGACATGCTGAGTTTTGATATATAATGAAAATACATTTCTTTAAGAAATGCTTTGATAACCCTTATTTTATCATGTATTGTTTTGGGGATAAATTCCTCAGCTCTTTTAAATACATGGATTTACTCTGAAATTATTTTTAAAAGCATAAATGAAACCGATCTTTTCTGGCTGTGAATTTGGGGATGTCACAATTGTAACATTTGGTTTCCCAGGTATATTATTTTAATTATTTTATTTGAAAATTTTGGAAGGACTCGATGAGTTGGTGCCTCGACTCGTCGAGTAAGGTCACGACTGGTGACAAGGATTAATGAGTGGACTCGACGAGACGATGAGCCGACTTGACAAGTCAGCGCTGTTGACAGAAACCCTAATTTTCTTAGGCCTGGGCCTATTTAAAGGCAGTTATAGCCTCCACACCATCCCCATTAGTGCCCATTCGACCCCTATGAGAAACCATAGCGTTTATTGTGAGCAAGAGAGGGAAGGATGCTCATTTGAAGTCATTTCTTAAGAGAAGGACTAAGGTGATTGAAGGATCAAGGAGGAGAGCTTGTGGATCTGTTTCATCTTCATTCAAGCTTCAGATCTAGGTATAAGCTCTTACCTTCTTGTTGATTGAATAAATCCCCTTGGTTGTGAAATTAGGGCTTGTATCACCATTTTATGGGGTTTTGGGTGCATCCAACCCCCTTTTGCAAGTCATTTTATAGATCTGGACCTTGTAAGGTCCAGAGAGTCAGAAAGTAGGAAACCATGGTTGAGTAACCATGGAGCTTTGAAGCTATGAAGCTCTAACGGTGTCTTAATGGCATATAGAGTAATATATACCATGCATGGACCTAAAGATTAGACCTTTACGTGACTTTTGGGTACTAGGAGGCTAGATCTATGGGCTAGAGTTGCAGATCTGACCTCAGAAGACCAAATAAGAAACCCAATGGAGACAAATCACCGAGTCTATGAGATGACTCGATGAGTCGTAGAGCGTTTGACCCAATACCCTTGACCCAGTTATAACTCTTTGAGTTGGGGGTCGAGTCAACGAGCTGAGTGAACCCTATGAAGAACTGCGAGGAATACGAGTGGACTCGGCGAGTCACGCGGGTGAACTCGGCGAGTCAGGTCAACTCTAACAGTTGACTCATGTTGACTCCTGTTGACTTTATGTGTGGGTCAAATAGGAACTTCTGGAACCATGGAGGGGTAAAATGGTCTTTTACCCATCCTTAGTGTTAGAGAAAGAATAAGAGGACTTTAGGTGTAAAAGAGGAAAAGAAAGATATTGATTGAGATACTTGTTTAATGTGACTGGGTGAAGGCTAGTTTAAGTGTATCAAGGGTGTGTCTATTCCCTACTAGCTACGAGGTGAGTTATCTCACTATACTTACCTTGAGTGGTAACCTATGTGTGACAGGAGGGTCTTATGTACATATTCTATGTTTTGAGATATCCTGCTTATCTGGGTATTAAGATGTTCTGTTTATTGTTGTATGATATGTATGTTGTGTTTGTTGAGTACCGAGTAGAGGGATCAAAGGATCCACCGAGTTGTGGGACCGGAGGGTCCCGTTGAGACACATTGGCTAAAGGGTCTGATTGAGATATAGCCTTGAGTGGCTAATGAGCTATGAGTGATATTTTGGGGGAACTCACTAAGCTATGTGCTTACTGTCACTACTAGAAAAACAGCCTTTTACGACGCTCATTGCGCGTCGTAAAAGGCTCAGACGACGCGCAAATGCGTGTCAAGGAAGGCCCTGTCATAAAGAGAGACGACGCGCATTTACGACGCTCATTTACGACGCGCAATTACGACGCGCGTTTACGACACGCAATGCGTATCAAGGAAGGCCCTGTCATAAAGGAAGATGACACGCATTCGCGTGTCGTAACCTTACGACGCGCGTGTTAATGACACGCAATGCGTATCAAGAAAGCCCCTGTCAAGAAAGGCCATGTCATAAATGAAGATGACACACATTTTTGCGTATCGTAAATTTAAATGTTTAAAAAAAATTATATATTTATTACTTTCTAAATTAAATTTGCATTTAATTTCTCATAATAGAAATAAAATACAATATACAAAAAATACAATCCATTGCATAATATAAAATAAAATTTCATACTCAAAAAATAAAATAAATTGCACAAATTGTAATGTCATACAAAGAATCATTCAAATGTTAAACAAAAATAATACATTGCTAACATGGGTTATACATTCCTATAAAACTAACAAATAATCATACAACTCTGTTTCTTACTAGAAAGGAATGTCAAACATGATTACAAGTCTCCCTTAATCTTGATTACTCACCTGCTTAAGTAGAATGTTGTTAACTACTAAATGAAACATACAGAGGCTATAATTCCAAAAATAAAGTTAAAAAGTCAACAAAATCAGAAGGTTTTAGTCAAACATATAGAGGCTATAATTCCAAAGATTAATAAATGACATTGTTTCAACCACATGCAGATTTACCGTTAATTTTGTCCCTATGAGATTCACTACTGAACACATTCTACAATTTGTAACCAGTTCATGAATTGAAAAGCAATAGAAAATGAGAATAATTACCCTTCATGGTTGTGATTATTTACTTACTTTATTGACACCATCATTCCCTTCTAACATAAGGTATGCATGGGGCTTTACGGTCATTAATGAGTCAGCAGCTTTAATAATTAAGTGAGAATAATCATTCACAGTCTCATGTGTGAACACACCGAAGAAAGCCTACAAACATTTGACAACAAAAGAGAACAAGGTTAGTTTTAAAGAGAAACAAGTCACTCAAGGGCTAAATATATGAAATAGTAATGTTCTTTCCACAAAAAATTATATTATAGCATTATACTTCCATTTCTTCTTATCCTAATCCATGATATATAAATGAGTACTTTTTTATAAAAAAATACATGTGCTTTTTCCATGTTTCCAAGATGAACATGGTATATCCCTGCTTGAACCAACAACTCAACAGGTAAGTCTTTAGCAGCAGAATAATTCTATTGTGCATTTTTAATATGGTGAAGAGCTTTGTCATGTGCATTTCCCAACATATGCGTTGAAGCCAATACATGGACCACACTCAGATCAGCATCTTTTGGGTTCTTTCTCAAATAATCGTCTAGAATGCTGACAATGCGTTCATGCTGACTACATCTTTGGTACATCTGAAAATACCAAAAAAGTTAATTAATACCCATTCATTCAAATTGGAAAATAACATATATTATATATAGATTTGTAAGTCCAAAGTCGAAACCATTTCTGCTGTCTTCAATGCTTCAATCTATGTGACAAGCTGCAAAACAAAAAAAAGAAAAAAAAAGAAAAAAGAAAAAAAAAATTAAAACTTCTTCATAGTTTATTTTCTAGTATCAATAATAATATTTATAATTTACCTCGTAGATGATAGTCTCTTTAGCATTTAATCAAACAGTTTGGGACTGAATGAATGATCTGAATTTGTTTATTGGGAGTATTGTATGTATAGCAATTGAGATCAGTTATTCATTATCAATTTATATTACTATTTGTTATTCTATTTATTGGGAGTATTGTATGTATAGCAATTGAAGGAGATATACAGACTTCATATCAGATATTAACTATCCTCTTTTTTTTGAACTTAGAGAGAGAGAGAGAGAGAGAGAGAGATACCTGTTAAGGCTTCCTGCAACCAGGGTCGTTTGTTCTTCAAGCGTCTGCTTTGTGCTTTTTTTTCAAGCAACATTTTCGTCAAGGTCGGTCCTAGCTAATTTTGGGCCTAGTGCGAAAGTAAAAATGAGCCCCCGTAAAAAAAACAAATATTATAATTAAATAACTAAAATTAATAGTTCATTTTTGGTAGCTTTTACCAAAACAGAAATGATGACCATATCAAAGCTTTTTTATATACAAGACCTATATATTTTTCAAACGAAAGAACTAAATTTAAAAAAAAAAAGAAGTAAAACCATCTAGGAGCTGGAAAGATACAGAGTAGCTACACACCAAAATAGATCAAGAAAAAAAACTAAACAAGGGACAAAACAATCTAAAGTATATGAGCTAAGACTACAACCCAAAAAGTTAGTAAAAAAGGCTTTGACAGGAGTAATTCCAAGAAGGGCAATTTTGTCCAACTAAGACCAAAAGGAGCAAACCTCTTTCCATTCCCCATCCTTTATTACTTTATTTTCAACAACTATAACAATCCTTATGTGAAGGGTAATTCGGCATTTATTACTTTCTTTTCAACAACTATAATATTAATGAAAAAAAGTAATGAAATAGCATATATCAAAGAAGAAAACAATAAAAAAAACAGAACAAAAGAGTCAGGATACATGAAAAATGAGAACCAAAGATGAAATAGCGAGATACAGTTGGAGCAAGAGTCAAAAGAGTCAGATACATGAGCCCAATTCAAAAATCAGAATCAAATATCGTGGTTACACTAATTAAAAAGAAACATCTCTTAACAACCTTAACCCTTACTCTTAACAGGTTACAACAACACATCCCACAACCACCCTTGCACGGTGGCCTGTGGTGAGCCTGGGAGGAGCACCAACGATAACGACGTGGTGATTATTCTTAATATAACACACGCGCACAACACAACAAAATCCATAATCAAAGGGGCTGTATAAATCACCACACTCATCCATATTTGGATGACAAGGTATAGTTTCATATTTGCACTCTTTAAATATAAATAAATTTACATATCTTTTTTTTATATTTGTTGCAGGGTGATGTGGATATATTTTTCCTAACTAATTTTTGGCTTTTGGAGCGGATCGACCATTACAGTTCCGGGTATATGTAGCTTCATACATCGGTGTTTATGGAAGAGTTTGGTTTGACCAAAAAGACAAAGACAAAAGACGGATATAACCCTCTTCTCAAAGACATTGTAAATACTAAATTTTACCTTAGTGTTCCGACACATAACACCAAATAAACACTTCAATAGAAAGAAAGAAAAACTTGAAGAAATAGTGCATTTTAGAGCTTTTCACTGTTGTATTGTAGAGTTACGTGCATTTTTATGTAATAAATATCAACATATACTTTCATCTATTTTTTTTCCTTTTTTAAAATTCAGGGGTGTATTTTTTTTTATTTACATGAAATTGATATAGAGATCCACCGAGACCTCACCTCACCTTCTCCGACACTGAAAACTAAGAGGTTGATGAGAGGGGTTGAGTATACACAACTGAAATACAACAAAAGTGTAAATAACAGGTGATAAGTACTGAAATACCATTTCAACTGGGCATTGAACCTAAATCATTAGCAAAAAAACACAGAAATATAATCCAAATAACAATTTATAACCTGATTAGACCTCGCCAGTCTGCTTTAATACCAATCTGGAATAATAATATTTAATCAGAAAAAATACACCGAATAAGATAAAATCAGAATTTATAAATATATAATATAGAAATATAATACAAATAACAATTTATAACCTAATTAGATTCTCTTTTAGCCTTTGGACTGGAGAATATGTTGACTAAAGGCTGTTGAACCTATTCAGTTAAATTATTGAGACTACTAAATCAAAATTCCTTATGATAGGTAGGTGATTGGGTACCAGATGTAAACAGGTCAGCTCCACTACACAAAAAATGTTGTCTATTAAATTCAAAATGAAGTTAACAAGCTCATAAAGGAAAGAAATTAAAAGAGATTTTTGTAAATTTTGTATATGAAGTTAATAACCCTGCTTCAATAACATGCCAAATAGAGTTTCTTCTTTGGTTGTCAAACCTACAGCAACAACAAAGAAAGATGTCAAACTTAATAACTAATGGTATCCTTATTAACACAAAATACATTTCACCATCTTTGATAAGATTGTTAACAAGTTGACTTGCTGCTAACAAGCCATCACTAATAAACATTGATTTATTGGTAAAATTGAACCTAAATTCCAAGTATTGTAGTTCAGTTATCTTGTTCTCAAGTCCTTTTGTTGCATACAGATAGACAAGGTAGCAAAATTGGTCTCATCTTGGTGAAAACCTAATAGAGACATTATGTCGAGCACCTTGTGGGCGTCAGTAACTGACCTAACAGAAACATTGCGTTGAGCACCTTGTGGGCGTCAATAACTGATTCGTGTTCATGGAAATAACCCTCCAAAGTAGCTTTACGACTAGACAAAGAATTTGACCCAATAAATTAGAGGAAAAACCACTCAAATCGTGTCTTCTAAGGGAACATGGAGTATACAGGGATTATCTAAGGTGAGAATCTTTTTTATTGTGATTGTGGACAATAATACATGGAACAATACATATATTGCTACAGTGGGAAGGGCAATATTGTCATATGAGGATAAAGCTTATGAGATTATGAGTTCAACACGAAAACTGAAAGTATGCAGAGCCTCATCTGTAAAATTCCACACAATCAAGGACGCCAAACACACCAGGAGCCGAACCCAAGAACCTTAAGCTAATTATGTGAGATATTTAACATGAGGAGTTCAATTTATTTATTAATCACCCACCAAAAATAGATAGGGATCAGTTTTGAAAAAGATATAAGATAAAAGACATGGAGACATCGCCATGGAGGGTAATAGTTTGATAGAGAGAGAGAGAGAGAGAGAGAGAGAGATGTTGCCATGAAAACTCTATCGACTAAAACAACCAAAATCTACTTTTTATCATGAGAAAACCAGAAAGCTTCGGGATTTTTCAGAAATTATGGAGGAGTGAGGATAGAAGAATGAAAACATTAGGAACAGAGAGAAAAAAACATACCTTAGTAAAACTAGGGCATGTAAATTTGAGCAATCGTCATAGTCTTTGACGAGGTCAGATGACAGGGTCTCCGACGAGGAGAAGTGAGCACGAGGTCACCTGAGGAGAGGTGACCAAAGAGGTTGTCGAATGACGAGGCGAGACAAGGTGAATCTTAGACTGTTGCTACATCCGACCTATGAATGCTTTGATGTCTTCCCTTAATAGTTGGTGTGTGATGAGTTGAATAGAGTTCTTATATGCCAAAACCCTAAATGGATGTGAGATTGAAGAATAAAAGCGTACGTGAAGGAAGTGTTTTTGAAACTCTTGATGAAAATCAAGATTATATGTAAGTGGGAAATAAAAGCCCTAGTTGTTGGTCGCCATTTTGTGATCTTCAGGAATAAACGCCACTTTTAAGAAAAAATATTATAGAACGATTATATGAGTTGTCGAGGTTTATAGCAGAGATAGTATCATGGTTAGGGTTTGCAGAGAGAAGGGAAGAAGAAAACAAAGGGAGAAGGGAGATCTTGAAGCGGGGTATTTAAAAATTTTAGAATTTTAAGAGGATTTCATTTCCCTCTTATAAGAACGCGTGTTTTGAGTAAAAATTATAAAGCGACATTCACAGAGGACGCGCATTTTAGATAAGGTGCCCTCCGTGTTTTTTTTTTTACATGAGACACTAATTTAAGGGCGCGCAATAATGCGTCACCTAAATCCTTAAATTTTTTGAAGAGATAACATTTTTTTAATGTCACTCCCTTTTGCGTAACATAAATCAACGAGTGTCGTATTTTGCGCGTCGTAAAAGGTTATTTTTCTTGTAGTGTATGTTATGTGTTTCAGGTACTTCACAGGATCACGGGAAGGCACCGACATGATTATACACACGCCAGGGAGTTGAGCTATGTTTTTTAGAGGATCCGGGATTTGATACTTTATTCAGTTTCTTTTGGGAATGTGTTGGATATTTGACATTATATCACTTTTGGGATAATTAAATTAAATAAATGTGTTTTTTAAAAATTGAAAATTTTGGTTGAAAAAATTACGTTATTACAGGTTAATTGGGTTATGTTTCTTCTGCCGAAGTGTAAGTTGGTCTTTTGATTTTTGGCCTGAAATAAGGTTTTGTTTCATTGTATGTATTTAAATGAAAATGTTATTTGTTATGTAATATAATTCTTTTTGCTAAAGTTATATTAAAGTTGGAAAACGATGCTAGTAGAGTTCTTAGGAATTATTTTATTAATCTCTTCTTTTATGTGTACATAAATCTATGTATCCTTCTTCAAATCCTTTCTGATTTCAACAACATATGGCTTCATCTGCCCTTAGAAAGGAGATAATTTTTTATATCAATAAAAAAATTAGATACTTAATTGTAGGAATTTTAAGTGCCATCAGGTTTATTCTCTACAATAAGTTCTCACAGGAAATGGGTGACATGGGTGATAGTGTTCAAATCTAAACACGATTAGTGTTTATGCTAAAGCAAACCAAGGGAATGGTTAAGGGTCTAAAATATGTATTTTCCCTACTATATTTCCACTCTTTATTCTTCATCTTATTAGTTGCTGCCTCTTCTTTAGAAACTGATGTTGTACTTGTTTAGATTTTGTTATAATGTGCCAACATAGGGACACTAATTATTCTCTTTTGCCTTGGGCATAGAAAACCTTAGGACCGGCCCTGGTTAAGACATCGATAATAGAATTCATTTAAACTTCTTAAGTATTAACAATGATTTCTTTTGTTGCAAATCATAATAGTTAAAAAGAAAACATCTTAAGCAAAAAAAAAAAAAAAAAAAAAAAAAAAAAAAGACTATATTTACCATATGCCAATAATGGAATATGATCACCACGAGAATAACATGAGTGTCATGATACTCTTTTTAATTCGATATAAATTGATGAATCGATGATGTTCCATGACACTTCTTGCAACTTGCGATGTACGATTTCAAAATTAAATGAATAAATTTTGAGACTCAACAATATAATAGTAATTAATAAATGCTAAAGTGGTAAGATGAAATGAGCTGGATAAAGTCATAAAACTTTAAAATCTTAAATGGGATCTTAAGATCCCAATATAAATCTTTAAGATAAATCCAAGTATGATTGATTTCATTTTTGGTTTGTTACGAATTTAACACCATCTATTTCGCTTTCGTTTTTATTATTTATTTATTTTTCTTTTGAGTATGAGGATTTTGAATAGTTCTGCAAAAGGATTATTTGGGCCGGTAATATTTTTTGTTAATGTAATTCAGTAATAACAAATTTTTTATTATTGTTATAGATATGTCGTTCAAGTCAAACTATATGAAAAAGTTTAATTATTCAACTTTTGGTATTTATTTTATTATTATGAAAACATTAAATTTTATTAAAAAGGACATATGGGAACGTCGACAGTTCATTTATGTTTTCCCACTAACTTGACAGCTTTTATGCTATATACCTAACATTGCCTTAATGGCTCTATTTCAGATCTATTGAGATGACTTTGTTTTTTTATAAGCGTTGACGATGACTTACATACTTAGTCCATCAAGTTCTTCATACATAAATCCATGTCATCAACTCCTCATTCCTACTATGCATTAATTCAGAGACATTCATAAGGACGCTGTAAGTGCAAATTTCTCTTTACTATGATTTAGAGTTAGTTTCAACCACACTAAGTGCTATCTTCATGGTGTCCATTTTTGGCTTCTAATTACTAAGATGTGAGTATACAGGTGAAGTAATTAAGAACTCCCAGAAATGAACCCCACAAACACAACGGCCCTAGGAGTTGCAACACCACGACCACAACCATCAAGAACAAAAACAATAATTCGAAACCTACCTATTCGAGATCTACTTGGTAAACTTTTATATTGAGCATGATGACATTTTCGGTTAACATATTATTATTAATCATTTCAATATTGCTACACATTTAAGAAGAAAAATAGGAGTTTTTTATGAAGCATTTTCTTCATGGAAAATACCAAATGAAAAACTCATTATATGATCCCCATAAAAGATGTTTTTTTTTGTATTTTGCATATTTGTGTTACCTTTAAGTCGTGTCTTTATAATTGTTTTAAATCCTATGAGAACCACGACAATCATCGAAAAAGCTTTTGTTTAATTTAAAATGTTCTCCAACAACTTTTTCAATTTTTAAAGATTTTTTGTTTTGAAAAAATTCTTTTAACCCATTAATCTCATACAAATCGGTTTAAGACCAAAAGGGATACCTCCACTATACTAACTAACTCTTGATGACAAACACCCGTTATTAGTTTAGACCTTACAAGGCCGAAGATCCTAGAAATGATATTTCTTTTTGGAGATTCAATAAAAAAAACCTAAATACAATGGGCTTAGTGTTCATGTGGTGGAAAAAAGATACCTAATTGTCAACTCTTAACTAACCTCACTTTTGTTACTTAATAGGGAATAGAGCTCAGTACCTCAGCATTTGCGTTCCTCTCTATAATGCATCAATCAATGGTGATTGGGAAGCAGCTCAAGTCATCCTTGATAAACATCAATATCTAGATCTGGTAGGATATGCCATAAGTGAAAACTATGATACTGCACTTCACATTGCAGCATCTGCGAAAAGCAGCAAACAGATAGAAAAGTTTGTACAAAATCTGGTGAACAAGATGACAAGGGAACAGTTAGAACTCAAGAATGATAATGACAATACTGCATTTTGTTTAGCAGCAGCCGGTGGAAATGTCAAAACCGTTTATGACTATGTTGGAAAAGAACGGGAACCTTGGGGATATCAATGGCAGTAATGGAATGATGCCACTCTATATGGCATCATTATTTGGAAAACATGAAATGGTGAATTATCTTTATGATAAATCTAAGGAAATGTATGGAGATTGTTGGACAGATAAGAATCGCAGTTGGGTTCTACAGAAATGTGTGGAAGCTGATCAATATGGTATGTGTGGTTGCTCCTTTCTTGCTGTTTTATAAATGTTTTCATATGTGCTTCAAAAAAAGTTGAATGATATCTGTTGCGTTTGATGTAATTAATACTTTCCCTGATTAAATGTTGTAACAAATTATGTAGATATTGCATTGAGAATAGTGTCTCGATGGCCATTGCTTGCAAAAAGTGGGATTTTACTTGGAGTTTTGGCTAGAAAACCTAACGCATTTAAGGGGATAAAACCGCATTTTATCTGGCGAATCATATGTCCAAGTGAATATCTCTACTCTTATATTTTGCTTATCAACTCATTTTTATCCACCTATTTGATTTCATATTTGGTTATGGGTTTCAGTTTTGGCGTTGATTCATGTGAAGGTTGGGCCTTCTGAAAAAGAAACCGATGCCATGGAATTACTAAAAATTATTTGGTCAGAAATTGTGAAATTATCGAAGGATGAAATCAATACTATCATCAGAGGGCCACCTGACCAACCTACAAATAGTGGAACTGAAAAGGAAGATGTGGAGCAACTACTTGGGTCCATTTTGGAAAATGTTGCGAAGATGCCCAATAGAATTCATAACCTATGGAGTAGAAAGCCAGTCGATCATGAAGCAAAAAGTGTAAATCAAAAGTTTTCTTCACGTGTACTATTTGTGGCTGCAGAGATGGGAAACACTGAATTTCTAGTGGAGCTCATTCGCCAATATCCAGATTTAATATGGAAGACAAATGATAACGAGCAAACTATATTTCATGTTGCTATCTCACATCGTCATGAGGGTATCTACAATCTTCTTCATGAGATTGGCTCGATGAAAGATATGATAACACCTATGAAGGACCGGAAAGGAAATAATATGTTACATTTAGTTGGGAAGTGTGCAAAGAAAAAGAGACTTCAAGTAATTTCAGGGGTTGCTCTTCAAATGCAACGAGAGTTGTTGTGGTTCAAGGAACTTTAATTCTTTCTCTCTAAGACATTAGCTCTCTCTTTACATCTCTGCACTTTCGTCTTTCATACAACTAGAAGTTATTACTTCAGTTGCTTCTACTCTATCATCCAAGAATAGATAAAATTGTTTTAAAATAGAAAGTTTCAAAGTGGACAAACCAAACAAAAGTGATTTAACATTTCTTTTGTGTACGTAGGAAGTAGAAGGTATGATTCCTCCTTCTTATAGAGAAAGGAAGAACAATGATGGTTTAACACCGCATGAACTGTTCAGCAAGGAGCACAAAGAGCTACTCGCTTCAGGTGAAAAGTGGATGAAAGAGACAGCTAGTCAAAGTATGGTGGTGGCAGCTCTTATAGCTACCATTGTTTTTGCAGCAGCGTTTACTGTTCCTGGTGGTTATAATCAAACTAATGGTGTTCCTATGTTCTTTCAAAAAAGATCTTTCATAGTATTTGTCATATCGGATGCCATTTCTTTGACATTCTCGTCCGTTTCACTCCTAATATTTTTATCTATCCTCACATCTCGATATGCTGAACATGATTTCTTGGAATTATTACCGAAAAGGTTGATGAGAGGCCTAACAACACTATTCTTTTCTATCGCAGCCATGATGGTCGCTTTTAGTGTTAGTTTTTTCGTCCTTTATCAAAACATGATATGGATACCTATTGTTATCAGTGCAATTGCTTCCATACCAGTTATTTTATATGCTAGACTTCAGTATGATCTTCTGGGGGATGTTTATAACTCCACATATACTTCTAAGAATCTCTTCAAGCCAGAAAAGCTAAAGATTTACTATCAAAATCCAAAGCACTAATTAATACCTTGTCGATCGTTTAACTGTAATATTCATTTCAAGATGTACGATTGTTATGTCTTAGTTTGTATCGGTTGATAGTCTATATATATATGATATGTGGACGATTGCCATTTTTATTGCCAATTGTTAAAGAAGCAATCAAACAAAAGCAAGAAAACGACAAAAAATATATATATATATATGTAGCCACTACAAGAATAATGGGTATTTGCGGGATGCTTTTAGCGGCGACAGCCACCTTTAGCGGCGACACATAACTTTCACGTTATGTGTCGCCGCTAATGCCTATCGACCCCGATCCGCGTCAAAATATGAGGTGAAACCCTAGCCGTTGATTTTTTTCCTAATCCAATGACTGAAAATCGATATCGTACATACCAATACCGGCGACAGCTTTGCGGCTAATACTCGAAAATTTTGACCGACAAAGTTTCCCCTCAAAGTTGTCGCCGCTAAAAGTCGTCGCCGCTAACTCTCTTCGCACATATAACCCCCTTCAGCTCCTTCTTCCCTCTTCTGTGAACTCATTTCTCTTTGTCACCACCATGCTTCTTTGCCGGATTACACGTTACCACATGTTTTCTATATGTTTATTTTAAATTTTGTATGTAGAATGTGTATTTTATATATGTATGTGTATTCATATGTATATTTTGTATGTATTTGTGTATTAGTATGCATATATATACATATATATGTGTATATATACATATATATATATATATATATATATATGTGTGTGTGTGTGTGTGTGTGTGTTTTCATGTGTATTATGTATGTATTTGTGTATTAGTATGTGTATCATGTATGTACATGTGTTTTTGTATATGTATGTATATGTTTTTGTATGTGTATTATGTATATATTTGTGTATGTATGGATGTGATTTTGGTTATATGTTTTTATAACGATTTTATATTTTTATAACAGTTTTTATAATTTTATACTGTTTGTTTTGTATATGGAATGAATGTTTTAAAAAAAATACTAAAAAAAGAGAAAACTCTAATTAGCGGCGACATTTTTAGTGGCGACGGAAAGTATTAGTGGCGACATGGTATTAGCGGCGACTATAAGCATTAGCAGCGACAAATGGGTATTAGCGACGAACCAACAGCAGCGACCCTTTCGCGGTGACACGTCGCCGCTAAAGGTATTAGACAATCGGGACCTTTAGCGGCGACGCCCTTCGCCACTAATGGTCATTATTCTTGTAGTGAGCGTGATCGATTTGACATCGGTGTGGCCTGTGCTTGACAACAACTTTACTGATGAGCACAAAGTCCATCTTGGCACACCACATAACCAAAAATACGAACTTAACAATTAAACAACACATTTAGCATCAACATAGAATTTGTTCCCATGAAGGACCAATAAGATCTCTCTCAATCAAAAGTGTAAACGTGTACGGTAGAGTTGGTACTATTGATTAAAATATAATCAAAATAAAAGACGACAAATTTGTCAGGTCATAATGTCGGATTCATGACACACATAAATATGCTAGGGGCATTACAGACACCAAACAACATTACCAAGCACTCATATAAGCATTCATGTGGTTTAAAGGCAGCTTTCCATTCATCATGCGAATACGGATTTGGTGGTATCTACTGTTCAAATCTAATATAGTAAAGACATAGCACCACTCAACTCATCTAACATGTTATCCGATTGTTGAATGGGGAACATTTAGCAAACTGTAATGCTATTGATAACACGATTAATCATGCACATGTGCCAATTAGCATAAAGTAAGTACTAAGTAGGGTAGGTATCATCAGGCCGGACCGAATAGAGGGACAAGTTGAGTGACGGCCCCGGGCCTTGATGCGGTTTGGTATGATATATATAAGTTTTGTTAAAATCTTTACAAATGTTTGATTAGTTGAGTTGGTTACGTCTATTGTAGGCGCTAGTGTTAGGTGTTGTTTTCTTTTATTACCTATTTTACTGGTCCGAAATCGTAGCTGCAGTTATATACAGTTTTGTAAAAATCACCAAAAATTGTAGAAAAATCGTGTGAATATGTGCAAGAAGTCATTTTAAATGTATAAACCTGAAATATTTTCATCTAATACAGTTTTGAAAACTAAAAAGCTTAAGATGTTCAAAATAGTCCGTGAATGAACATTAACTTTTCTGTTGAAAGCTGATGTTTGAGTTTAGTTGTGTTCTTGGTGTTTTAACTTGTATCCCCCCCCCTAAAACATAAGAAAAACATGAAAAGATAGGGGTATGAACTCACCTTCTGTGATTTCAGTGGATGGATATTGAAGAAGGGAAGTGTTCAACTCAAGAACACTTAGAAGATGCCTTGAAGATTCGAAGATCTAACACGAATATGATGATGTTTGTGTAAGACATCCATGATTTTAGTAGAAAGAAAGTGAAATAATCATGTGAGGAGTGATATTACTTACTAGGAGTAGATGAAGAACTTGGGATCAACCCTTGAATCCTCGAATTTTTGAGAGAGAAGTGAGAGAGAAATGGGTCTTACTTTTTGGTGAACGAGTGAAATGGGAAGAGAGATAAGGATTTCCAGCTTTTGTTCAAGAGTATGGTTGGAAAAATGAATGTATAAAGGACAATGATTGACTGAATAATGATGAATAGTGGCTGGGTATGGTCATGGAGTGGGTGTGGGAGGTTGCTTGTGTCCTTGCCCAAAGGATAAGTCAACACTCCACCTAAATATTTCAATAACTAGATTTTATTCTTAGGCAATGATTTTCCTCCAAATATGATTAAAATATGAATATTTAGGGTCTCTTATGTTAAAATACGAGTTTAGGTGAAAATCCTGTGTTAAAATCCTGAAAAACGGGCTTAGAATGCGAAAATGGTCGAAAATCGAGAATTGGTGCGAATTTAGCGAAAAATCTGAGGGGAGGACCGAAGTTCGGTCCATGGATGAATAGAACCGAAGTTCGGTTGTTGGTGAGAACCGAAAGTGGTTCGGCCGAAAGGTTTCGTAGGCGAGAAGGGAGAGGAAGCGAAGGTGAAGGCTCGGCCCGACGCAGTCTCGGTTTCAGTCCATGCGAGGTTCGGTTTCGGTCTTGTGTAGGTTCGGCCCTCATGGTTTGGTTCTTAATGCTACCTTCGGTCCTCGCAAGGGATTTCGGTCCAGGAGAGGTTTCGGTCCAAGAGAGGCTTCTTAGGGTTTCGCCTCTAAGAGGCTTTCGCTTTAATAGAGCTGTTTTTCGCATAAACTTTCGTTTTCGAGCGGTTTTTGACTAAATCAAGGGTCGAGATGTCCCGAGTGATTATAGAAAGTTGAGAGAGATTTGGGAGAGATTTCACATACTTGGAGAGATTTCATATACTTGGAGAGATTTGGGAGAGATATCACATACTTGGAGAGATTTGGGAGAGATTTCACATACTTGGAGAGATTTGGGGGAGATTTCACATACTTGGAGAGATTTGGGAGAGATTTCACATACTTGAAGAGATTTGGGAGATTTCACATACTTGGAGAGATTTGGGAAAGATTTTAGATAGAGAGAGGTTTATAAAGAGAGATTGAGAGAGACTTCGTTTGCGTCCTTTGTGAGTGTTTAACTTCGTAAGGCAAGGTTTGTGAACCTCGTTAAGCCATGTTCAAGAGTCTTACACGCCTCCAAAGGGTATGCCTTAGTGTTTTATCGTTTTGTTACCCCACTTGTACCGTTTAGGGTTTAAGAATTTCGATCATACGAACTTTCCAAGTGATAATTTCTTATTAAAATAGCGAGTTGTACCGTAGCTAACATATTGTAAACCCTAATATACAAGGGTTAACGGAGTTGATCGGTTGGACTTGTTGACTTTATTTGACTTTGACTTGACCAGAAATTGACGGTTTTCACAAATCATATACATTTCACATTATAACATCAAATACACATACATATACATTCCACATACAATTACACATACATATACATTTTTGCAATTATAACATCATATACAAAAATATACACACATATACATTTTTACATACATATAGATACATTTTACATATATATCCACACATATACATACATATTAATATAGATATACTCATATATATATATATATATATATATATATATATATATATATATATATTTAAGATACAAATACATACATTCCATATACATACATACATTTTAATATGTATTTTTTTCATATATCTACACCCATATACATATATTTTTCACATATACATACATTTCACATACCAATACTCTTATACACACATTTTTTCATACATACACATATATTTCATATACAAATACACACACACACACATATATATATATATATATATATATATATATATATACACATATATATACATACATACATACATACATTTTACATACAAATCAATACCAACATTTCATATATATATATATATATATATATATATATATATATATATATATATATATATATATATATATATATACCTACAATAAAAATAAAAAAAGAAAGAAAAAATTACATGGAAATTGCTATGGTGGTGGTGTTGTGGTCGTGGTCGTCAGAAAAAACGTAGTCACCCAAGAAGTAATTTTTCAGAAAAGAACTCACTGTGAAACCACTAAATTCACACCAAAATCTGAAATTACCATGCAATTTTGTTTAAGAAAATAAATTGAAAGAAAAAGAGGGAAGGGAGCTAGTACCACAACCGAGTTCTCGCCGAAAAATGTATCACGGCCAAGTGAAATGAAGTGGGGGAGAGGAGGAGTGAAGTGGAAAGGAGAAAGGAGAGGCTTTCGTGTTTGTGGTCGCCGGAGAAATCAATGTTTTGTGTGTTGTCTTCCGCGGAAAATATCTCCATTAGGTAAACCCTTTCTTATTCTTACCTTGCCTTTGGACTCATAGATGGAGAGGAGAGTGAGTTTTTTTTTTGCTGTCACCTGAGACACGATTCAGGGGTAGACACGATTCAGGGGTAAAGGTGACAAACCCTTTAGCGACGACCCTATTTATGGCGACAATGCGGTAATTGCGGCGACAAGATGGAGGGAACAGATCCCGCGTCTTTTTTGGTGACTAGTAGCTACGACGACGATGTTTCTATTGGTGTCGTTGCTATTGCTTTGATACGGAAGAACCCTGCCCGTCGGATCAGTTCAAAAAGGAAAGGCCACGATTGACTCTTGACGAAGTCACATGGATCGCCGATCTACACCATTAGAGGCGACCCTTTAGAGGCAACAGGACGCTTTTAGCGACAACACAAACGCGTGTTGTCATGTATCGCCGCTAATACTCATTGTCGTCTCTAATATTGTCGCCCCTAATACCTTTATTTCTTGTTGTGTGTAACGATGCTTTGACACAAAGACTCGATTCACGTAGAAAAGGTGCTCAAGTATACCTCAAGAAAATTAAAGGATGCCGAAAGCACATAAAATAATCAATCATCTAGAATTAACGGCCATTTAGGTATGATTTTTAGGGGCTGCATAGAAAGTGGACTCCAACATTATTTATTAATGTGAATAAAGATGATGTCAGGTTAGGAATGCTTGCTGATGTCATAAGCAGATAATACAAACTGAGTAACGTTCACATGTCTTGTCGGTTAGCAAGGAAAGTAAACGAACACGAAAGTCAATTGCTGAATGTGAAGACTATCTAAAAAAGTTTAATTATTCAAGTTTTAAATTATATTAAAGAGGATATAACGAAACGTTGACAGTTCATTTATGTTTTCCCACTAGCTTGACAGCTTTCTAATTATATACCTAACATTATACCTCTATTTCAGATCTATTGAGATGGGTTCTATTTTTTATAAGCGTTGACTATGAGTTACAGACAAAGTCCATCAAGATCTGCATATATAAATCCATGTCTTCAACTCCTCATTCCTACTGTGCATTAATTCAGAGACATTCATCAGGAAGCTGTAAGTGCAAATTTCTCTTAATTATGATTTGAATTAGTTTCAACCACACCAAGTGCTATCTTTATGGTTTCCATGTTGGCTTCTAATTACTAATATGTGATTATACAGGTGAAGTAATTAAGAATTTCCAATGAATCCCACAAGCACAACGGCCATAGGTGTTGCAACATCACGACCACAACCAACAAGAACAAAAACAATAATTCGGAACCTACCTATTCGAGATTTACTTGGTAAACTTTTATATTGAGCATGATGCCATTGTGTGTTTACTTATCATGTTAATCATTTGAATACTGCTACACATTGATTGAGAGCAACAAAAATAGCAGGGTTTTTGTATGAGGCCATTTCTTCATGGAAAATACTAAAATGAAAAAACTCATTATATCCCCATAAGAGATGATTTTTTTTTGAATATTTATGTGTTGCTTTTATGTCGTCTCTTTATACTTGGTTTAAATCCTATGAGAACCACCATATTCATCGAAAAGGCTCACGGCATGAACTTGTAAATTTATAAGTGTAATGAAAAAGCTTTTGTTTAAATTAAAATTTTCTAAAATAACTTTTTCAATTTTTAAAGATTTTTTGTTTTGAAAAACTTCTTTTAAACAATAACAACGTTACCCCATAATCTCATACAAATCCGTTGAAGACCAAGATGGGTGCCTCCACTGCACTCACTAAGAGGGTGTTTGGAGAAATTAACTTATAGATTATTAGCTTATAGCAGTGTGAGAAAATAGTTTTTGCAAAAATGTTTAGATTAGAAATAAGCTATAAGCTATACAAGGGGGGGGGGGGGGGGGGGGGGGGGGGGTGGGAAGGTTTTTAAAATAGCTTTTTTAATGTTTCCTATCCAAACATTTAAACTTAGCTTATAACGGTGGGGATAACTGTAGGACGGACGCAGGAATACATCATTGGTGTTGCCGACAAAAAATCGAAAAATTTTCCACTGCGGACAAAAAAGTAAGGGGTTACCGGTGCCACACCGGGAACCCCTTAAAACCGTCCCTGGATAACTGATATGCAATAAGCTATAAGCTCTCTCTTTTTTCCCTATCCAAACACCCTCTAACTCTTGATGACAAACACCCTTTATTAGTTTGGACCTCACAAGGCCGAAGATCGTAGAAATGATGTTTTTTTGGAGATTTCACACAAAACCTAAATACAATGGGCTTAGTGTTCATGTGCTTGAAAAAAGATGACTAATTGTCCACTCTTAATCAACCTCTCTTTTGTTACTTAATAGGAAATAGAGCGCAGTACCTCAGCATTTGCGTTCCTCTCTATAATGCATCAATCAAAGGTGATTGGGAAGCTGCTCAAGCCATCCTTGATAAACACCAAGATCTAGATTTGGTAGGATATGCTATAAGTGAAAACTATGATACTGCACTTCACATTGCAGCATCTGCCAAAAGCAGCAAATTAATAGAAAATTTTGTAGAAAATCTAGTGGACAAGATGACAAAGGAACAGTTAGAACTCAAGAATGATAATGACAATACTGCATTTTGTTTAGCAGCAGCCGGTGGAAATGTCAAAACCGTTATGACTATGTTGGAAAAGAACGGGAACCTTGGGGATATCACTGGCAGTAATGGAATGATGCCACTCTATATGGCATCATTATTTGGAAAACATGAAATGGTGAATTATCTTTATAAAAACTCTAGGGAGATGCATGGAGATAGTTGGACAAATAAGAATCGCAGTTGGGTTCTACAGAAATGTGTGGAAGCTGATCAATATGGTATGTAGTTGTTGCTCCTTTCTTGTTGTTCTATAAGAACCTCGGTGTTTCATGTGCTTCTGTTCAAAAAAAAGTTTGATGATATTTGTTGCGTTTGATGTAATACTTTCCCTGATTAAATGTTAAAACAAATTAATTATGTAGATATTGCATTGAAAATAGTGTCCCGATGGCCATTGCTTGCAAAAAGTGGGATTTTACTTGGAGTTTTGGCTCGAAAACCTGATGCATTTAGGGGGATAAAACCGCATTTTATCTGGAGAATCATATGTCCAAGTGAATATCTATACTCTTATATTTTTCTTATCAACTCATTTTTATCAACCTATTTGATTTCATTTTTGGTTATGGTTTTCAGTTTTGGCGTTGATTCATGTGAAGGTTGGGCCTTCAGAAAAAGAAACCGATGCCATGGAATTACTAAAAATTATTTGGTCAGAAATTGTGAAATTATCCAAGGATGAAATCAATAGTATTATCAGAGGGCCAGCTGACCAACCAACAAATAGTGGAACTGAAAAGGAAGATGTCGAGCAACTACTTGGGTCCATTTTGGAAAATGTTGCGAAGATGCCCAATAGAATTCATAACCTATGGAGTAGAAAGCCAGTCGATCATGAAGCAAAAAGTGTAAATCAAAAGTTTTCTTCCCGCGTACTATTTGTGGCTGCAGAGATGGGAAACACTGAATTTCTAGTGGAGCTCATTCGCCAATATCCAGATTTAATATGGAAGAAAAATGATAATGAACAAACTATATTTCATGTTGCTATATCACATCGTCATGAGGGTATCTACAATCTTCTACATGAGATTGGCTCGATGAAAGATATGATAACACCTCTGAAGGACCTGAAAGGAAATAATATGTTACATTTAGTTGGGAAGTGTGCAAAGAAAAAGAGACTTCAAGTAATTTCAGGGGTTGCTCTACAAATGCAACGAGAGTTGTTGTGGTTCAAGGTACTTATTTCTCTCTAAGACATTAGCTCTTTCTTTACATCTATGTAAGTAGAAGTTATTACTTAAGTTGCTTCTACTCTATCATCCAAGAATAGATAAAATTGTTTTAAAATAGAAAGTTTCAAAGTGGACAAACCAAACAAAAGTGATTTAACCTTTCTTTTGTGTACGTAGGAAGTAGAAGGTATGATTCCTCCTTCTTATAGAGAAAGGAAGAACAATGATGGTTTAACACCGCATGAACTGTTCAGCAAGGAGCACAAAGAGCTACTCGCTTCAGGTGAAAAGTGGATGAAAGAGACAGCTAGTCAAAGTATGGTGGTGGCAGCTCTTATAGCTACCATTGTTTTTGCAGCAGCATTTACTGTTCCTGGTGGTTATAATCAAACTAATGGTGTTCCTATGTTCTTTCAAAAAAGATCTTTCATAGTATTTGTCATATCGGATGCCATTTCTTTGACATTCTCGTCCGTTTCACTCCTAATATTTTTATCTATCCTCACATCTCGATATGCTGAAGATGATTTCTTGGAATTATTACCGAAAAGGTTGATGAGAGGCCTAACAACACTATTCTTTTCTATCGCAGCCATGATGGTCGCTTTTAGTGTTAGTTTTTTCGTCCTTTATCAAAACAACTTGATATGGATACCTATTGTTATCAGTGCAATTGCTTCCGTACCGGTCTTTTTATATGCTAGACTTCAGTATGATCTTCTGGGGGATGTTTATAACTCCACATATACTTCTAAGAATCTCTTCAAGCCAGAAAAGCTAAAGATTTACTATCAAAATCCAAAGCACTAATACCTTGTCGATCGGGTAATTGTAATATTCATTTCAAGATGTACGATTGCTATGTCTTAGTTTGTATTGGTTGAGAGTTTATATATATATATATATATATATATATATATATATATATATATATATATATATATATATATATATATATATATATATATATATATATATATATATATATATATATATATATGATATGTGGATGATTAATATTTTTATTGCCAATTGTTATGGATTAGAATTTGCTAGCATCTAATCTTCAAATTTAATTTACTAAAGACATAAGCACCATTCAACTCATCTAACAAGTCATTTGTTCGTTGAATGGGGAATTGATAGCAAACTGTAATGTTATTCATAACTCGATTATCCATGCACATGTGTCAATTACCATCATTTTTCAGAGTAAGTAGGGTTGGTACGACACACATACTAAGTCCCTCAAGAATATGACCTATAGCAAGCAGGTCCTCCACTTGCCTATACAATTCTTCCTATTCCATTAGACTCATAAGGTAATAGGGTCCGTTAGGTAGTACAAGGCAAGGCACCAAGTCAATATGATGTTGAATATCAAAAAGGGTGGTAAATCTAAGGGTAAGGAGACAAGAAACACATCAACAACTTCCTTAAGTAACGGTTGAACTATGTAGTTGGAACAACATAGCTACTTGTGGTAATTGGAGTACAAAATAAAACAACGACCAAACATGATGCCTCTATAGCGATATGAAAAGGAACCCGAGACAACATAGTAGTTTGTGCTAGAACACTAACTGACATGTCCACACGAGGTTTAGTCTAAACTAGTACAATTTTCTTACCACGAAACATGAAAGAATAAGTATTAGAACAACCAACACATATGAAAATTTAGTCATATTGCTAATGGAGTTTGGACACATTACCATGAGTTCCATCCATATGAATGACATCATAGTATAAATCATCGCTATAAGTTGAACAAATAGAGAAACTCATCAGGACATGTTTGCACATAGTACCATTAGTACATTTACTGATCTGAGTAATATTATAAGGCTTGGGACGAGTTTCCAAGATAAGCACCAATTTTGAAACCACAAATTCAAAAATCACATTCACCCAACCACCTTCATAAATTATAAATGTGCATATTTTCCCACCAATAGTGCAAGTTGACTAGAATAGATTGTGACATAACCAATAGCATCATTTTATCTAAAAGACAACCGAAAGCTCACGCTTGCATGTCTTGCCAATTGTTTTTCTGCTTGAAAAGCGCGTTGATGTGCTTTTGGAAATGTTAAGGGGTCAAACATATTTAAAAAAACTTCTAATTGTAGGCATAAGCTACCAATATAACGAGAAACTAGATGAAGTGGTGAATCATTAAGGTTAGTGCAAGCGAGTAATTCGTAGAAGTTGGTCGAGTAATCATCAACATAATGGGGGACCTGATGGAGGTTTTACAGGCATTGGTATAGTTCTCACTGGAAGTCATAAGTTTAAAATGTCACAACTAGGAATTCTAATACTTTTATAAACATTAACAATGATGACATTTGTGACTAAAACATGAAAGAATGCATGATGCTTATTCAATGACAACAAAAATTCCATCAAACACTCTATGCAAACACTTCAAATAGTCAACAAATGATTGGAAACCCTAAAAATCCCGGTTTAAGTCTAATATGGACTAGGATTTTCTTATTAGGCCTAATGGACCAATAAGCCCCCCAATTTGACTATTTTGGGCTTAGGACCCTTAAATGGGCCCTAATTAGACCTCTATCATGAAACTTAACATTTTGGGCTATAATGGATCTAAAATGAATTAGTATACCTTTAGTGGGCCTTGTTGGGCTATAACAAATCTAATAAGCCCAAATCGGCTATAAAATTTATTCTTTTATGCAATTTGGGCCGTGAACCACCCTAAGGGCCCAATGGGCCGAAAACCTCTTATTAGACCTTGTGTTTTCGGGGAAAGCCAAGAATGGCCCAAAGTGATTTTTCCTCCCCCTTCACCTTAGCCCATTTTGGCCCAAATGATAAATGAAAAAAAATAGAGAAATTAATGGGGATTATTAAGCCTTGACACATCATTTTTATTCAAAGGATAACTAGGCATAATGTCTCATGCATCTAGGTGAACATCACATCCTCTTTCCCCTCTCTCTCTTCTTATGTTCGGCCGAGAGGAAACACACACATACACACACTTCACTTAATTTTCTCTCAAACACTCACAACAACAACTCATCTTTTCTCTCAAAAATTTCGAGATCTTGGGCATTTTCAAGAAGGTTCTTCCATCAAAATCATCATCTTTGGTAAGTTGTTGCTTAAATCCATGGCTTAGTTTCTTGATAACTTCAAAAATCTCTTCCTAACTCATAGAATATTCGTGATCTTGCTTCTTAGAACCCATCTAAGCCAAAGACCTCTCAAGAAGCTTGTTAGGGCCAAAAACAACACCATCTTCTTCCATTTCTTCTTCAAAACCATGAGCAACCAAGCAAGGTGAGTTCATACCCCCATTTTTTTCGGTTTTTAATTGTTTTTGGGGGAGAATACAAGTACTATGTGTTGATCTATGTGGGTATGTTTGTCATATGTGATTTCTTTGGCTTATGTTGTGAAAATATGATGCTATTTGTTAAATCTTGAAATCTATGGCTATAGTGTGAAGAATACATAAACAATGTGCATATTAAACAACTTACTTCAAAGATCTAAGGATCTTTAGGCATAAGAAGTGAAAACAAAATCAAAATACTTATAAGTGTCATTTCTGCCAATATAATCAAAGTTTGGGTAAAAATATGGTATTTGCGGTTTTATAAGGACCAAATAGTATTATTTACATAGAAATCTAACTTTTATGAAAATAACATTTGTCTAGGGGTCAAAAACATAAATTTTAGCTTAATGGGCTTTAAATTTGGGCCTCACGAGTTTTTGGCCCAAAGTTGAGAAAAATGAAGTATTTGAGGGGTTGAAATGGAAAAGTTAACAAACTATGAGTTTAAAACATAAATAAAACAGTTTTGAGGGTTGAAAATAACTTTGGTGCAAAAAATTGGACTAAAAATGCAAAGTTTTTGATTTTGGGGTAAAATTTGTAAAACTTATGGAATTTGAGCCAAAAGTGTAAACTTTTTATAACTAAGGGTTGGAAATGATAAATAAAATAGTTTTGGGCTGAAATTATTATTTAAATAAAGTTTGGGTCTAAAATGTAAAGAAAAACGGTTTAAGGACCGAAAATGTCAATTTCATAATACAGGACTAAAAGTGCCATTTTTATATATAAAGGGGATGAAACGGTCAAACTAAAGGTTTTTAGGCCAACTAGACAAATACTAAATTATTGAGTTAAAAACATTAAGTTTATAATGCATGGTTTTAAATATATATATATATATATATATATATATATATATATATATATATATATATATATATATATATATATATATATATATATATATATATATATATATAACCAAAGCTTTGTTATAAACCAAACATCAAAGTATTTTAACCCTTCGAATAAACATCGAACTCATAACAAATACCTACATTACGAACATAAGATGTATAAATTATAAATGATTCAATGGTTGGGCTCAAATATCTCCTATTCGTGCTATTGGGCCTTTGTGGCCCAATATCATGATTATTGGGCCCAATATATTCAAACATGTTTATTGAGCTTCCAGTGACCCAATTGCATACCTAGTGGGCCTTTATCAGCTTAAATTTGCTATTGGGCCTTAATGGTCCATTTGCATAGCTAATAAGACCCCAAACCTTTCAATATGCTTAATGGACTATAACGTGTTCGTAGCATCCTCGACAACTTGTAATAACATACAAAGTTAGTGGGCCTCCGTAGTCCTCTTATCTTCGTCTGTTTGGCTACCTTTTATTCAAGTAAACATAAATTAGGTTGTTAAACCAGGTTATTCAATTTCAGTTGGATTTAGTGGGAAATAACAGGTGACACCAATAAGTGTCGGTCATAGTCTGTAGTTATAACCAGAGTCTCATGGAGGGAGAGCGAGAGTTTGTGTATAGATCTATACAGGGGTGACTCCCCCACATCTGAGCTGTTCGCTACAGTTAGACTTGGTCAGTCTAGGGTGACAAAATCTTGATCAAACCGGCATCCGATAAAATGCCAAGACAGGCGAATTAGTCATTATTATGCATGTAATGACTCGCATAGAGATCATTTACCAGCAAAGTAATCATGGGAAATCATATTCATTTCGTTAAAATGATACAATAATACAAAACTATCATATTATTTATATCGGAAAACATCGGGTTTTCCGGGGAAACAACATTATTCACTTCTACATACAATAACTATAATACAAGAATAAACTTCGAACAAAAATCACTTTTTCGTGTCTCGAAATCACATTCATATGCACTTATGGGATCACCACATCTTTTGGTTGCAAAGAGTTTTTACAGAAAATATCGGATTTTTTGGGTTTTACAAATAATACAAACTGGTTTATATCAAACATGCTTATTAACTCACCAACATTATATATGTTGACGTTTTTAAAATAACTTGTATTTTTTAGGAAATCGTTAGACTGAAGAACCTCCAATTGTGTTTCATGAAACTTCTTTTGTGTAATATTAAACATCAGAAAATTTATGTTTTGAAATATGTCGTGTAAACAATGTACTTGATGTGAACAAGGTCAGTTGTAGTGTATTAATGCATGGTGATGTTTATGCTATGTTTCATGTATATTTATTGTGATGATATTTCAATTTAAGTCACGCAAGTCGCGAGCCCTCGGAGGTTTCCGCCGTCTGGTTCGGGGTGTGATGGGTTGGTATCAGAGCTCTGTTTATAGTGAACTGGCATATCTAACCACACATTGATATGCAACTATAAACCCAAAGAGGGACTAAATAACTCAGAACAAAACAAATAAAATATAATAATAAACACTCTTACTTGTGCGACTTAGGAAAATAAACATAATAACAATTCAAATAAGATGATTGGAAAATCCTGACCTCTCGGTTAAGCCAGGACTATTCACAGTTGTATTAGGGGGGAATGTAGCCTGATCAACTACATTTCCTCCAGAATACAACTATCACATGCCCTGGGGCGATCGCGATGGTCGGTAAACCTAAGACATACCATTTTGTTAACCAAGAAGAGAACGTCAACCCAATTTTTATAACAACTAAAACATCTTAGGAATAATAATACTTTATACCCTCCTTGCGTGTTCCTCATCTCAGTCACCATGGAAGAGGAGCATCAAGGCATTCAGTTTCACCAGAACTTGGTGGCCCATGGAATGATTGAAGACGACCTCGAGGAAGGACTAGGAGCAACACACGACATTGGTCCCGATGGGTACACCGATATGGATTACGAGTTTGAGGGGACCGATGACAACACGGAGGAGGAAAGAGACACAGACGAAGCCCCCGTCGAATCACCTACCAACGAGGCAGACCAGGACCACCCTGCCCCACCAGGAAACCTCGTGGGAGAGGATCGTTCTCTGGAGGCAGAGGCGGCCGCACTTCGGCAACAACTATTCTCCATGGAGGCACGAGCGGTGCAGGCTGAACTGGAAAGGGATGAGGTCATCGGGGAAATGACTGAGATGGCCCAGATGTTGGCACAACATTTTCGGAATATGATTTCGCTACCACCGTTGGACGCCTCTTAGTGTGTTTAGAATCAGTAAATCCCCCTACTAGTGATATGCTATCTTATGCCTGCCATGTTATGTTGTAACATCCCAAAATTCAAGGCCAAAAGAATTTCATTTTGATTAAGTTATAATATAAAACCATCAGTAAGAAAACATATATATTCATATCTCATGTCAAAACTAAAGTGTCAATAATCAAAGAATTTTATCATAAAACCATATCAGAGTGTAATCCTAAAGATCTCATGTGCGGAAAACATAGTGTGATGCGCTGCGATCCAGACGGCTCCTTTCCTTTGAAAACGACTACCTGAAACCAAAACTGTAAACTGTAAGCACGAAGCTTAGTGACTTCCCCATCATACCACATACCATACAATCATATAATGAACAACTAGGAGATACGGGCCTCGCCCACACTCATGGAGATACGGACCTCGTCCACACTCCGCTAGCTGGGAAATATGGGCCTCGCCCACACTCAGCTACTAAACCATAACATACAAGTATATACAATCATATAATGAACAGCTAGGAGATACGGGCCTCACCCACACTCATGGAGATACGAGCCTCGCCCACACTCCGTTAGCTGGGAGATACGGTCCTCGCCCACACTCCACTATCTCTGAGATACGGGCCTCGCCCACACTCAGCTACTATCACATATATCATAACACAAACATACTATCAAACATACCTGGGGTGTCCGAACTACCCTTCGGTCCTAACAACCGAACTTGTGGACTATTCCCCTCCTACTACCACTATCACATATAACATATCATGCCAGCATATAAACATATCATCACATACTGTCAAACATATCTGGGGTGTTTGACCTACCCTTCGGTCCTAACAACCAAACTCTACTACTATCACATATAACATATCATGCCAGCATATAACATATAAGGTAGTAGCAAACCTAGATGATATCACAAAGACAATCATCTAACATACAACGCCTACTGGTGGGCCGACATTGTGGACATAGACCCACCGCTACTGGAAGGTAACTCACCTCACACTGCTGAAGTCCCGAAGACACAATCCCCCACTTGCTGAAGTCCCGCAGACTCCACCCCAACTGCTGGCTGATAGATTCCCAAACTGTCAACACCAAAATAACACCCAATTAATAATTGGGTCCCAATACATAACCATACGTACATTCTTTAGGTAATTACTACATTACCCCTATCTTGGCTTATTCAAGCCCAAGGCCCAATCCGTAGGCCCAAAGTCAATTAGGAATCAAAGCCCAACACATGGCCCAATTTTCCAAATTGGGCCTGGGCCTATACATGGCCTCATTCTAAGGACCAACATGATATAATCATTAAGGCCCAACTATGGCCCATCTATGGCCCAATTTTCCAAATTAGGCCTAAGCCACGTACATGGGCCTTACCCTAGGCCCATTAAATTACTCTAGACCATTCACTTGATCTTGGATAGCCCATTTAATAAACCAATCGTCAAGGTCCAATAAAAGGTCCAACAATACACCCAAGTGAAATTAGGGTTTTCACATAAAATGATGATTAGGGTTAAGTCTTCTCACTTAGCCCATTAAGGACTTAATCCATTAAGTCAAATATTACTTAGATTAATTTTTTGACAACGATTATTATTTAATATCTCTAGTTATTAAATAATTCTCATGTGTCCCGATTAATTCCCCAAATTAGGGTTTTATTGGCATTGCGGTTCTTCCATCCCAAATGTTAACCCATTTATCAATTTATTGGGATTTTAGGTCCATTAGGGATTTATTGGACCTACTAGGCCCACTAGAATGTCATTAAGCCCACTAGGGTTTTATTGAGTCAAATAGAGTCCATTAGACTCATTAGGTTTTTCACTAAGACCATTTGGCTACATTGGGCCCATTAGAGCTCCTTTGAGCCTATTAGGGTTTCTAGCACCCCAAACAAATCTATCACAAGAGGCAAAGCGCACCACCACCCGAAACGGCGGTAGGAGGCGGCAGCCACCACCCTAAGGTGGTGGTTTTCAATTTCATTTCATTATACCATTCGTGTTACAATTTACAATTGAAGATCCGAAATCACACACACACACTTAACAACATAAACACACACAGCCACCCTATGGTGGCCGGTGGTGGTAGAAGGTGGTAGCCACCACCTCACGATGGTGGTGGTGGCCTTGTCTCAATTTTCCGGCCAACGAAACTGCATACAACACACACACACCTAAACACATGACAACACACGCACACAACCACCTTCCACGGTGGCTGGTGGCGGCCATGGAAGTTCATCGCTGTTGTCGGCCATCAAACACCCCACTGTATGCACAAAACGCAAAAACGCACCCCCCCCTTTGTCTTTTACTCGTAAAAGAAACCCACACCCACCGGTTGTGGGTGGCGATGGCGGCGACCATTGGTAGCAGAACGAAAGGAAGGAGGAATAAGGATGACAGCAGCGAACGGGGACCATCCCCGACTGCAATGCTGCCTCAACAGCAGCTTTTGACTTTGACAGACATGGCAGCGACGGCGGCACAACATTCTTGCTGGAATTCCCGGATTACGGTGGTTGGCGAAGTCACGGAGGTGGAGAAGTGGGAGTCGCAGCCGGTGGGAGGCATAAGGGGGGGAGGGGTGACGGTTGTACATGGATTAGGGTTAGGGTTAGGCAAGGAAACTATTATATACCCGCTACCATAACAATCATCATCCCATAATTACAGTTTCAGTCCCTCCCTCCCCATTTTCTTCAAAACGAGTCCAATAGTTACCCCTTGAACCCTGCCTCTTTAAACCTTTACAAATCAAGTCCAATTTTGTTTACCGTTTCTACCCCAGCTTTGGAGAATCCCTTCAAATTCGATACCTGATTTTCCAACCAGCCCCTTAGCCTCCAAAATCTCTTCAAATGAAGTCCCAAATATTACCCAACGCACCCTAACTTCTGAATTCCTTCTCAAATTAAATCCAGAACTTACACTTTTAACCCCCAACTTCTAAAATTATGAAATTAGCCCTTCGAGACCATCCTTTGATATATAACTATTTATTTTAGGGCTACTAATCGTTCATTAATTAATTTATTTAACTTAATAAATAAACGGGTGTTACAACTCTCCCCCACTTAAATTAGATTTTGTCCTCGAAATCACTCCTTACTATTTCTTATATGCCAAACCACTTCTAGTAACATGATCACCGTCCTAGGCACACCCTAGCCTTCCCAGGGTAGTTGAGATCAATTTTCGCAAAGCCCTAACATCCGTAGTTGAACGAATTCCTGATAACATGATCACATCTACTTTTTCTGAATCTACTATCTCGAGATGGTCTGATTCCCTGACAGACCACTCATATTGAATCATCATCGACGAGTCCAATCTGTTTATCCCACAACTGACCACTTAACTTCTGATAGCTTTAGGTTCTCACTATAAAACAGGTTTACAGACCCAATTATCCTTGCAGATCACTTATACTTAGCCAAGGCTCAGTTGATCCCGCTGTGAGTGACTTGTCACTTCCCAAATCAACCAGCTATTACGTCCGTACTTGCAACCTGAAACATAAATGCTAATACTGCCCAGATGCTGAAACTGCTCGAACACTGGTCTGCCTGAAGCAGTATGTTGCCACATGGCTGCTTTCCAAAATCTATCGAGACCTTCCTGGTCTCAATTCATCCGTCGGTCATCTGAATTTACCGGGTTCCGACCCGGCCACGGAGCTAAAGGACTCCCTATTTATTCGCCTTACACGACTTCTGAATGAAATCCTTCTCTGGAACTAGTTGCCACTAGTTATCAAGTCACTGAGGTTCTAACAACTTTCTGATCTAACTGATTGGGTCCATGCGCCAAATCCTGTCACCATCAAATCCAAGACTAAAAGTGATTGCTACCTAATTGATGGTAGCCTTATATCACAAGCAACCTTATACATTCCGTTGCTTCCTGGATCCCATAACTGTAGTGGCACTCCTACAGTCCTATCACTTGCTTAACCCGATCTAATCCTTCTGAGTAATTCCGAAATCCAATCCGTGGATTCCCATATCCCCACTGCTACACCCGAACTAGTGGGTACTACTGTTCCTTCTGCGTCCTAACAATGCACTCATGTTATCTACCAACCTAGTGAATGCTACGGCTACACCCGCAGACTTACACCACTCTATCACTATCTAGCTGCTAGTGAATTCTACGACTACACCCGTAGACTTACAACACTCTAATATTATCTGCCAACCTGGTGAATGTTATGGCTACACCCGCAGACTTACAACACTATAACACTATCTGCCAACCTAGTGAATGCTACGGCTACACCCGCAGACTTACAACACCCTAACACTATCTGCTGCTAGTGAATGCTACGGTTACTCCTGTAGTCTTACAACACTTTCCACACCGGGTCGAACATGCACTCGACCTATCACACAACTGAACTTGAATCCTAATTGGAACTCTAACCTGGTTCCCGAAACCTGATATCACGTGACCCCACTGTATTAGTATCGTACCCATGCCTGTGATCAAAGCGTCACAGTAAACCACGAAATCATCTACACCCTCTGGCAGGGTGAGAATCGGTGCCTCATACAACTGCTGTCTAAGAGTATCGAAGGCTGCCTGCTGCTCAGGCCTCCGACAAAAGGCCACCGATTTCTTGGTCAGCCGGGTCAAAGGAACCGCAATCTCGGAGAAGTCTCATGTAAATCTCTGGTAGTAACCTGCTAGACCCAGGAAACTCCGAATCTTAGATGGAGACCTTGGAATCTCCCACTGCATCACAACGTATATCTTGGCCGGATCGACCAGGATGCCTTTCTGGTTAACAAGGTGCCAAGAGATTGCCCCTCGCGCAACCAGAACTCACATTCGGAGAACTTTACAAAAAGTCTCTCCCCCACTTAGATTCGACTAAGTCTTCACTGTATGCGAGAATTGAAGGATTCCCAATCCTTCTTACTTCCTAATAGTCCACCGATGACAACCTATGCATGCCAATATTAGCGTTTCATAACCAATTAAACCTTGAGATCTCCGATCCTCTGGATTCTTGAAGAGTACTCTTGAAATCTGGTGCAATCTAACACCTCAATCCATCTCCCATGCTGTCAATTGAAGGTCTCAATCTTCACTCTAGCTGACGAATCCTCGTTCTCATTTCCAATCTTGCAGTACCACTGAACTCTAACCGAATATAGCCCATACGAAAATACAATTCTCTTTAACATTCTAAGACCAACCACTTATGCATCTAACACCCGCGACTAACACTAGCCCTTTTCATGTCACCGGCTCTGTCCTAGCAACGGTAGTGCCTTGAACTCCAAAGTTCATCCATAGACAATTAATGACCATACATGAAGAATGATAGAACCCCTGAATGATGACTTCACTAGAGAACTATCACTCTAACCCTGCCCAAGGATCTTCCAAACAATACTCCTATACAGATCTCGAAAAATATCCGGAATGATAACGGTACACGCGGAACCCGCTCCACAAGATGCATCCCTCTGTGGGTTCATCAAGGACTTTTCAGCATGTAGGATGGCATAAATGATCCTTGGTAACCCAAACACTAGCAGAAAAACCGACCCGAGGTCTGACGTATCCAACTCACTCACAATTCCAACGTGATACGTATTCCCAACATCCATCTAGTAGCAGTAAAAGATGACATCCTCGTAACATCTGGAGGAATCCTAATCACCTCCAGCTGACATGATCAACCCTGCCACACCTGTAGCAGCCTAAACCCTTGGAGTGACAAACTCCCTCGTGTACTCTCTCGTACACATTGCACTGACTCCGACCCTGCTGGCCTTTCACGTGATGATCAGAGGTGACGCGTCTCTTCCCGCAACCCTCAACTATACGCACCTAGCACGAACCTCTCTTCTCAAAGCGCTCCAAATCGATCTCGCATCTGCAACTTCTTGGAAATCATATCCTTCAGGGTCTGACACCCTGTCACACTCACTATCTCCCTTGCCAATAGCTAAGCTGCAATAATTGGAACATCCTCTGTCCCCAAACTAGGTCATGAACTCTTCCATGAAGCTTCTTAGACTCTCCAAGACTCTCACTGATTCGAGTATGGATCCTGTGCTTTTAGTAGTACGGGCCCAATACTACCTTCCACACCTATCCATACTTTCCTCAGCAATCCTCCCGGATCCTCCAAGTCACTTCCTCAACTGGTACACCCAAGTCTAACTGAGCCTCACTACCAACTCACTGAAATATATCCTAGGCTTCCCTAGGTTCCCGAACTCATCCAGTCCTCAGCTGCTGAAAGATTCCTAGTAATGTCAACTAGCTACCTCATGAATATAGCCACATGCAACAGAGATCAGATAATCATTCAAGTAACAGACTCATCCCTATAACGGTTAGACTCAAACGAGAGCTGCGCAATAGGGTCAAATCTATCACTCTGAGATTATCCAGCCTGTGCCACATGTGACTTAGCATATTCACTTAATATCTAACTCACATTACTAAGAGTCCCACAAAGCACAAAGTAAGCAGCATTCAGACAATAGACAATCTAACCAACATATTCCAATCAAATCATTCTATCCTCTAATCAGGAATCTGTATATGTAATTCAATGGCTCATATAATCAGGCATAACCTAAATAGGCTATCCTATTATTGGCTGATCAGTACTAACATGCAAGTCTACAAGCATATATAATAGGAATATAAGGCATCCTCCCTACATCATTAGCCCTAATCTAGCTTGCAGTTCTCATAATCATATCATATCATAACATCCTTTAACATGTATGTATATCTTGGGGAAGACTTACTTGAGCTCGGCTAATTGCACGCATCACACACCTTATTCTTTTCAAAGTTCTTTTCTCTTTTCAAACTTCTTTTATAAAATGATTTTACTTTTGAAAATTTTCATACCAAATCCTTAGTTTGAGTTTAGACACACCCGAGAGTGTGCCCGAATCCCTCAAACCAACGCTCTGATACCAACTTGTAACATCCCAAAATTCAAGGCCAATTTTTTTTTTTTTTTGATTAAGTTATAATATAAAACCATCAGTAAGAAAACATGCATATTCATATCTCAATGTCAAAACCAAAGTGTCAATAATCAAAGCATTTTATCATAAAACCATATCAGAGTGTAATCCCAAAGATCTCATGTGCAGAAAACATAGTTTGATGCGCTGCGATCCAGCCGGCTCCTTTCCTTTGAAAACGAGTACCTAAAACCAAAACTGTAAACCATAAGCACGAAGCTTAGTGACTTCCCCCATCGTACCACATACCATACAATCATATAATGAACAACTAGGAGATGCGGGCCTCGCCCACACTCATGGAGATACTGGCCTCGCCCATACTCTGCTAGCTGGGAGATACGGGCCTCGCCCACACTCCATTATCTCTGAGATACGGGCCTCGCCCACACTCAGCTACTAAACCATAACATACCAGTATATACAATCATATAATGAACAACTATGAGATACGGTCCTCGCCAACACTCATGGAGATACGGGCCTCATCCACACTCCGCTAGCTGGGAGATACGGGCCTCGCCCACACTCCACAATCTCTGAGATACGGGCCTCGCCCACACTCAGCTACTATCAGATATATCATAACACAAACATACTATCAGACATACCTGGGGTGTCCGAACTACCCTTCGGTCCTAACAACCGAACTTGGGGACTATTCCCCTCCTACTACCACTATCACATATAACATATCATGCTAGGATATAAACATATCATCACATACTTCCAGACATATCTGGGGTGTCTGACCTACCCTTAGGTCCTAACAACCGAACTCTACTACTATCACATATAATATATCATGCCAACATATAACATATCAGGTAGTAGCCAACCCAGATGATATCACAAAGACAACCATCTAACATACAACTCCTACTGGTGGGCCGCCATTGTGGTCGTAGACTTACTGCTACTGGAAGGTAACTCACCTCACACTGCTGAAGTCCCGAACACACAATCCCCCACTTGCTGAAGTCCCGCAGACTCGACCCCAGTTGCTAGCTGACAGATTCCCGAACTGTCAACACCAAAATAACACCTAATTAATAATTGGGTCCCAATACATAACCATACGTACATTCTTTGGGTAGTTACTACATTACCCCTACCTTGGCTTATTCAAGCCCAAGGCCCAATCCGTAGGCCCAAAGTCAATTAGGAATCAAAGCCCAACACATGGCCCAATTTTCCAAATTGGGCCTAGGCCTATACATGGCCTCATTCTAAGGACCAACATGATATAATCATCAAGGCCCAACTATGGCCCATCTATGGCCCAATTTTCCAAATTAGGCCTAAGCCCCGTACATGGGCCTTACCCTAGGCCCATTAAATTACTCTAGACCATTCACTTGATCTTGGATAGCCCATTTAATAACCCAATCGTCAAGGTCCAATAAAAGGTCCAACAATACACCCAAGTGAAATTAGGGTTTTCACATAAAATGATGATTAGGGTTAAGTCTTCTCACTTAGCCCATTAAGGACTTAATCCATTAAGTCAAATATTACTTAGATTAATTTCTTGACAATGATTATTATTTAATATCTCCAATTATTAAATAATTCCCATGTGTCCCGATTAATTCCCCAAATTAGGGTTTTATTGGCATTGCAGTTCTTCCGTCCCAAATGTTAGTCCATTTATCAATTTATTGGGCTTTTAGGTCCATTAGGGCTTTATTGGGCCTACTAGGCCCACTAGATTGTCATTAAGCCCACTAGGGTTTTATTGGGTCAATTAGAGTCCATTAGACTCATTAGGGTTTTCACTAAGCCCATTTGGCTACATTGGGCCCATTAGAGCTCCTTTGAGCCCATTAGGGTTTTTAGCACCCCAAACGAATCTATCACAAGAGGCAAAGCGCACCGCCACACGACACGTCGGCCGATGGCGGCAGGAGGCGGCAGCTACCACCCTAAGGTGGTGGTTTTCAATATCTTTTCATTATACCATTCGTGTTACAATTTACAATTCAAGATCCGAAATCACACACACTTAACAACATAAACACACACAGCCACCCTATGGTGGCCGGTGGTGGTAGAAGGTGGCAGCCACCACCTCACGGTGGTGGTGGTGGCCTTGTCTCAATTTTCCGGCCAACGAAACTGCATACAACACACACACACACCTAAACACATGACAACACACGCACACAACCACCTTCCACGGCGGCTGGTGGCAGCCATGGAAGTTCATCGCTGTTTTTGGCCATCAAACACCCCACTGTATGCACAAAATGCAAAAATGCACCCCCCCCCCCCTTCGTCTTTTGCTCGTAAAAGAAACCCACACCCACCTGTTGTGGGTGGCGATGGCGGCGACCATTGGTAGCAGAACGAAAGGATGGAGGAATAAGGATGTCGACAGCGAACAGCGACCATCCCCGACTACAACGCCGCCTCAGCAATGAATTTCGACTTTGACGAACATGGCAGCGACGGCGGCACAACATTCTCACTAGAATAACCGGATTACGGTGGTTGGCGAACTCACGGAGGTGGAGAAGTGGGAGTGGCGGCCGGTGGGAATTATAAGGGGGGGGGGGGTGACAGCTGTAAATGGATTAGGGTTGGGGTTAGGCAAGGAAACTGTTATATACCCGCTACCATAACAATCTTCATCCCATAATTACAGTTTCGGTTCCTCCCTCCCCATTTTATTCAAAACGAGTCCAATTGTTACCCCTTGAACCCTGCCTCTCTAAACCTTTACAAATCAAGTCCAATTTTTTACCTTTTCTAACCCAGCTTCGAAGAATCCCTTCAAATTCGATACCTGATTTACCAACCAGCCCCTTAGCCTCCAAAATCTCTCAAATGAAATCCCAAAAATTACCCAACGCACCTTAACTTCTGAATTCCTTCTCAAATTAAATCCAGAACTTACACTTTTAACCCCCAACTTCTAAAATTATGACAATTAGCCCTTCGAGACCATCCTTTGATATATAACTATTTATTTTAGGGCTACTAATCGTTCATTAATTAATTTATTTAACTTAATAAATAAACGAGTGTTACATATGTACTACCGACTCCATGTTTAAGTGATTACACTACTCATAGAGGCGTTATGCTGCCGAACTTTGTACCCTTATGTATGCTCTTTCGAGAAAATTTTCATGTATCGAAGTACGGATATTATTAGTGGAAAATATTATGTGTTTTATTGTGATGTTGTCATCTGCTATGTGTTTTATATCTTTATTGTTTGGTGTAAATATATGGAGTCAATTAGATGCACAATCGATTCACGGAATTCCCAACTTAAATACAATACATACTCAACATCTTTCTGTTCCATAACAGCAAGATGCCGCAAAGACCAAACCGTGGAAATAATCAACAACCGACACCACCACAAATCAACTCAGTTGTATTTCAAGCAGTTGTATATGCAGTCATAGCGGCACTGTCGCAGATCCACAATGGGAATAATGGTGGAGGCAATGGACAAGGGGTCGGAAGCTCAAACAACGGAATGAACCAGGGGCCTACCAACACATGCTCCTACAAAGATTTCACCAACGCCAAGCCACAGACCTTTAATGGCATAGGGGGAATGATAACCCTAAAGAGATGGATTGAAAAGGTGGAATCGGTGTTCGAGATATGTGAATGCCCCGAAGAATTCAAGGTGAAGTTTGCAGTATGTACATTTGTTGATCAAGCTCTCACTTGGTGGAATGGACATGTGGAGGCCATGACTCTTCCCGTAGCCAATGCCATGCCATGGGCGGAATTGAAAGAAATGTTGATGGCGGAGTACTGCCCACGTGGCGAAATTCAGAAAATGGAGCAAGAGTTATGGAACCTCACAGTCCGAAACTCCGACATCGATGCTTACATATCAAGGTTTAGTGAACTGTCTCTGTTGTGCCCTAGCATGATTACCTTGGAAGGAAAGAAAATCGAACGATTCATCTGGGGATTAACTCCCCCAATTTAAGGAAATGTGATAACCGCAAATCTTGAAACCTTTGACAGCGCCAAGAGGTTGGCCAAGAAGCTGTACAACCAAAACAACAAAAAGGGAGAAAAAGCAGGGGAAACTGAAAGCAAGAGGGAGAGTGATAACAAGAAGGGAAAGAATAACAAACGGAAGGGACGACAAGGCTCAGAGTCATCAAAGAAACAACAAACAGTGAAAGTTCATGCTGCAACCACCCAAGTTCCCTCCACACCACATGCTCCAACCTCATCTACCCCAAGTGCCCCTAAGAAGTATTCCATAAATCTCCCAAAGTGCAACAAGTGCAATCTTCATCACAATGTTGAATGCATGGAGATGCATTGTACCAGTTGCAACCGAAAGGTTCACACGGAAAAATACCGTAGAACCTATCCTCCCCAGAACCAACAACCGGGAAACAACAACAACACCAACAACAACACCAGGGCTAGCCACACCTGTTATGGATGTGGAAGGACTTGGCATTTCCATTGAAACTACCCCAATGTCAACAACCCAGGGAATAGAAGAGCAGGGAGAGTGCTGACCATGGGTCAAGGAGAAGCGTTTCAGGATCCCGCTACTGTCACTGGTACGTTTCTCCTTATCAACACATATGCATGCATCCTGTTTGATACCAGGGCGGAGCAGAGTTTTGTGAGTAATAAATTCAAATATTTTCTAAAACAACAACCCCAGAAGCTTAATGAAACCGTTACGGTGGAAATGGCTAATGGGAAAACAGAATTATCTAGGGAAATCTAGGTATGATGTACCCTAACCTTAAATCACCACGCGTTTCAAATAAATTTGATGTCTGTAACTATTAGGAGTTTTGATGTGATTATCGACACGGATTGGTTGAGCCCCCATCATGCCGAAATTATGTGTCACGAAAAGGCTGTTCGCCTTTATTTCCCTAACCACAAAACCTTAATGATATACGAAGACAAACCTAATATGAACCTTCGTCTTATCTCGTGTATTAAGGCATAGAAGTGTCTACAAAAGAAGAACTTGGCGTTTCTGGCTCGCATCGTGGATAAATCCAAGGAAGAGGTTAGTGTTCGAAACACCCCAGTGCCTTGTGATTTCCCTGACATCTTTCCTAAAGACCTTCCGGGGATACCCCCAGAAAGACAAGTCGAGTTTCGAATTGAACTTGTGTCAAAAGCTACACCCATCGCCAAATCTCCCTATAGGTTGGATCCTGCGTAGATGCAAGAACTGTCAAGCCAACTCAGCGAACTTTTGAGCAAAGGATTCATCCAACCTAGTTTCTCACCTTGGGGAGCTCCGGTCCTTTTTGTTAAAAAGAAGAAGGGGTCCTTTACAATGTGCATCAATTATAAGGAGTTGAGTAAGCTCACTATCAAGAATCGCTACCCACTTCCACGAATCGACGATCTATTCGACCAGCTTCAAGGAGCAAATTACTTCTCTAAGATAGATCTGCGATCCCACTACCACTAACTAAAGGTCCGGGAAGAGGATATCCCCAAGACCGCTTTCCGAACTCAGTATGGACATTATGAATTTGTTGTAATGCCCTTCGGTCTAACGAATGCCCCTGCCACATTTATGGACCTGATGAATCGAGTTTGTCGACCATTCCTCGACAGCTTTGTCATCGTTTTCATCGACGATATTCTGGTCTATTCTCGAAGCGAAGAGGAACATAGTAGACATATCCAACAAATCTTGGAAACCCTGCGAGCCGAAAAGTTATACGCAAAACTCTCTAAGTGTGAGTTTTGGAACCGTAGCGTAAACTTTTTAGGTCATGTTGACAGTCAAGAAGGGATACATGTGGACCCTTCTAAGATCAAAGCCATTAAAGGATGGATAGTCCCAATGACACCCACTGAAATTCGTCAATTTCTGGGTCTCGCAGGCTATGACAGAAGATTCATTCAGAACTTCTCCAGAACAGCGAAGCCACTTACCATGCTTACATAGAAGGGCGTACCATTTGAATAGACAAAAAAGCAGGAGGTTGCCTTCCAAACTCTGAAACGAGCTCTCTGTAGTGTGCTAGTACTATCATTACCAGATGGAACTAAGGACTTCATAGTTTACTACGATAATTCGAATCAGGGTTTAGGCTGTGTACTCATGCAGTGGGGGAAGGTGATAGCAAATGCATCCCGGCAACTAAAGACACACAAGGTCAATTATACCACCCATGATCTCGAATTAAGAATTGTGGTCTTTGCCTTGAAGATTTGGAGGCACTACCTTTATGGTACAAAGTGCACCATTTTCACTGACCACAAGAGTCTCTAACACATTTTAAATAAAAAGGATTTAAACATGAGTCAACAAAGATGGGTTGAGCTGCTAAACGGTTATGAGTGCGAAATCAAGTACCGCCCAGGCATGGCTAACGTGGTAGCTGATGCCTTAAGTTGGAAAGAATACTCAGATCGTCATGTGAAAACTCTTTAAATAACCATTCAATCCCATCTATCCTCATAAATCAAAGAAGCCCAGTTGGATGCCATGAAGACAGAAAACAGAACAAGCGAAGCGTTACGTGGAATGGAAAAGAACTTCGAAGTCAGGGAGGATGGAGCATATTATTTCATGAACCGAATTTGGGTCCCTAAACTTGGGGGATTTAGAGAGGTAGTAATGAATGAGACCCATAAGACACGATACTACATCCATCCGGGTTCAGATAAAATGTACCTGGATATCAAGCAACATTATTGGTTCCCTAACATGAACGAAGAAATTGCCACTTACGTTGGCAAGTGCCTCACTTGCACTAAAGTGACGGTAGAATATCAAAAGCCCTCGAGACTGTTACAACAGCCAATAATACCCAACTGGAAATGGGAGAGGATTACCATGGAATTTGTGACCAAATTACCCAAGACAAATGACAGATTGGATGACATATGAGTAATAGTCGACAGGTTGATGAAATCCGCCCATTTCCTGCCAATAAAGGAGACATACAAGATGGAACGACTGACTAGAATCTACATCAAAGAGATTGTGAAACTCCATGGAGTACCAATATCTATCATCTCAGAACGAGATAGCAGATTCACTTCACACTTTTGGCAAACCCTTCAGAAAGCTATGGGAACACAACTCGACATGAGCACTGCTTACCACCCACAAATGGATGGTCAAAGTGAGCGAACCAATCAAACGTTGTAAGATATGCTTCGAGCATGTGCGATAGACTTTGGAAGGTCATGGGATATCCACTTGCCTTTAATTGATTTTTCGTACAACAACAGTTATCACACAAGCATCAAAGTTGCTCCTTTTGAAGCATTATATGGGCATAAATGTAGATCACCGTTGTGTTGGGCTAAGGTAGGTGACACTCAGCTAGCAAGAGGACAGACACCGAACAATGCATTAACAGGTCCAGAAAGCATACGTGAAATGACAGAGAAGATAGTTCAAATCAGAGCTCGATTTCAAGCATCACGAGATCGACAAAAGAGCTACGCTGATAAACGGCGAAAGCCCTTGGAATTTCAAGTCGGGGATCGGGTGTTGTTAAGAGTCTATCCCTAGAAATGGGTGATTCGTTTTGGGAAATGGGAAAAACTAAACCCACGATACATTGGGCCATTCGGGGTTCTTGCCCAAATCGGTCCAGTGACCTATAGGCTGCAGCTACCTATTGAGCTTAGCAGTGTACACCCCGTGTTCAATGTTTCCAATTTGAAGAAGTGTTTATCCGAGGAAAATCTTTTCATCCCATTGGAAGAAATCGAAATCAACGATAATCTCCTGTTCGTCGAAGAACCGGTTGAAATCATGGACAGGGAAGTGAAGCATACTAAGCAAAGTCGTATTCCGATTGTGAAAGTTCGGTGGAATGCAAAGCGTGGACCGGAATTCACATGGGAACGCGAAGATCACATAAAGCAAAAGTACCTTTACCTATTCTCGCATTCTCAAATCTAGCTTCAAAAAGAATTTTGGGACGAAATTCCCTCTAACGGGGGGGATGATGTCACAACTAGCAATTCTAATACTTTTGTAACATTAACAATGATGACATTTGTGACTAAAACTCGAAAGCATGCATGATGTTTATTCAATGACAACAAAGGATTGGAAACCCTAAAAACTGCGGATTAAGTCCAATATGGACTAGGATTTTCTTATTGGGCCTAATGGACCAATAAGCCCCCAATTTGACTATTTTGGGCTTAGGACCCTTAATTGGGCCCTAGTTATACCTCTTTCATGAAACTTAACATTTTGGGCAATAATGGATCTAAAATGAATCAGTATACCTTTAGTGGGCCTTGTTGGGCCATAACAAACCTAATAAGCCCAAATGGGCCATAAAATTTAATCTTTTATGCAATTTGGGCTTTAAACCACCCTAAGGGCCCATTGGCCGAAAACCTCTTATTGGACCTTATGTTTTCGGGCAAAGCCAAGAATGGGCCAAAGTGATTTTTCCTCCCACTTCTCCTTAGCCTATTTTGGTCCAAATGATAAATAAAAATAAAGAGAAATTAATGGAGATTATTAAGCATTGACACATCATTTTTATTCAAAGGATAACTAGGCATAATATCACATGTATCTAGGTGAACATCACATCCTCTTTCCCCTCTCTCTCTTCTTACGTTCGGCCAAAAGGAAACACACACACACACACACAGACTTCACTTGAATTTTCTCTTAAACACTCATAAAAACAACTCATCTTTTCTCTCTAAAATTTTGAGATCTTGGCCATTCTCAAGAAGGTTTTTCCATCAAAATCATCATCTTTGGTAATTTGTTTCTTAAATCCATGGCTTAGCTTCTTGATAACTTCAAAAATCTTCTCCTAAGTCATACAAAATTAGTGATCTTGCTTCTTAGAACCCATCTAAGCCAAAGACCTCTCAAGAAGCTTGTTAGGGCAAAAAACAACACCATCTTCTTCCAGTTCTTCTTCAAAACCGTGAGCAACCAAGCAAGGTGAGTTCATACCCCCTTGTTTTTTGTTTTTAATTGTTTTTGGGGGAGAATACAAGTACTATGTGTTGATCTATGTGGGTATGTTTGTCATATGTGATTTCTTTGGCTTATGTTGTGAAAATATGATGTTATTTGTTAAATCTTGAAATCTATTGCTGTAGTGTGAAGAATACATAAACAATGTGCATATTAAACAACTTACTTCAAAAATCTAAGGATCTTTCGGCATAAGAAGTAAAAACAAAATCAAAATCCTTATAAGTGTCATTTTTGCCAAAATAATCAATGTTTGGGTAAAAATATGGTATTTTCGGTTTTACATATAAATCTAACTTTAATGAAAATAACATTTGTTTAGGGGTCAAAAATATAAATTTTAGCTTAATGGGCTTTAAATTTGGGCCTCGCGAGTTTTGGGCCCAAAGTTACGAAAAATGAAGTATTGAGGGGCTGAAATGGAAAAGTTAACAAACTATGAGTTTAAAACATAAATAAAACTCTATTGAGGGCTGAAAATGAATTTGGTGCAAAAATTGGACTAAAAATGCAAAGTTTTTGATTTTGGGGTAAAAACTGTAAAACTTACGGAATTTGAGCCAAAAGTATAAAATTTTTACAACTAAGGGCTGGAAATGATAAACATAATAGTTTTGGGCTGAAATTATTATTTAAATAAAGTTTGGGTCTAAAATGTAAAGAAAAGCGGTTTAAGGACCAAAAATGTCAATTTTCATAAAAGGGGACTAAAAGTGCCATTTTTATAGATAAAGGGGCCGAAACGGTCAAGCTAATGGTTTTTGGGCCAACTAGACAAATACTAAATTATTGAGTTAAAAACATTAAGTTTATAATGCATGGTTTTAAATATATATATATATATATATATATATATATATATATATATATATATATATATATATATATATATATATATATATAAATATAACCATAGCTTTGTTATAAACCAAACGTCAAAGTATTCTAACACTTCGAATAAACATCGGACTCACAATAAATACCTACATTATGAACTTAAGATCTATAAATTATAAATGATTCAATGGTTGGGCTCAAATATCTCCTATTCGTGCTATTGGGCCTTTGTGGCCCAATATCATGATTATTGGGCCCATTATATTCAAACATGTATATTGGGCTTCCGGTGATCCAATTACATACCTAGTGGGCCTTTATCAGCTTAAATCTGCTATTGGGCCTTAATGGTCCATTTGCATTGCTAATAAGACCCAAAACCTTTCAATATGCTTAATGGACTATAACGTGTTCGTAGCATACTCGACAGCCTATAATAACATACAAAGTTAGTGGGCCTCCGTAGTCCTCCTATCTTTGTCTGTTAGGCTTACCGTTTATTCTAGTAAACATAAATCAGGTTGTTAAACTAGGTTATTCAATTTAAGTTGGATTTAGTGGGAAATAACGGGTGAAACCAATAAGTGTCGGTCGTAGTCTGTAGTTATAATCAGAGTCTCATGGTGGGAGAGCGAGAGTTTGTGTATAGATATATATGGGGGTGACTCCCCCACACCTGAGTTGTTCGCTATAGTTAGACTCGGTCAGTCTAGGGTGACAAAATCTTGATCAAAACCGGCATTCGATAAAATGCCAAGACAGGCGAATTAGTCATTATTATGCATGGTTATAACGACTCACTTAGAGATCCATTACCAGCTAAGTAATCATGGTAAATCATATTCATTTCGTTAAAATGATACAATAATACAAAACTATCATATTATTTATATCGAAAAACATTGGGTTTTCCTGGGAAACAACATTATTCACTTCTACATACAATAACTATAATACAAGAATAAACTTTGAACAAAAATCACTTTTTCGTGTCTCGAAATCACATGCATATGCACTTATGGGATCACCACATCTTTTGGTTGCAAAGAGTTTTTACAGAAAATATCGGATTTTCTGGGTTTTACAAACAATACAAACTGGTTTATATCAAACATGCTTATGAACTCACCAACATTATATATGTTGACGTTTTCAAAATAACTTGTATTCTCTGGAAATCGTTAGGCCTCCATCCCACATGGGAAGGAGTACTAAACCCTAGGATGGATCCAAGGCTATAAATAGGGCCTTAGGGATTTCATTCCTCCTTGCACCTTGGCTTGAAGTATTCGCCAACCCTTCTTCATCCCCCTCTTAGGGATAATTTCTAACCCCTTTGGGTTTGTGAAATTGACCCTTCTCCTAGTTATTTTTATTCTACTCTTTGGTGTCATTGGGTGTGATACCATTAGAGGGATTCTGGTTTGGATCCTTTCATACAAGCAACTTCATGGAGGTTCCAGATCTCAAGCATGGAGATCAAGGGCCACATAAGAGGTAAGTTTTCTTACTTATGTTTTAGTTTTCTAGGGTTGATGTAACTAGCATGAAGCCATAGATCCATAGGATGCATGTACACTTAGGTATATCGTTGTTTCGATTTTTACGCTGCCTAGTTTTAGAGTGTATTTGATGCATAGAAAACCAACCAGTGGTATCATAGCCATTTGTTCATGGTTACTTTCACCCTAGATATCCATGTTGTTTGTAAAAACTTGTTTGAAACTAAATGATGGAAGAATAATTGAAAATTTCGTAATGTGTTAAAACCTTAGTCGCAACTCACGACGTGAACTAGGAGTTCACGATGTGAGCTCAGCAGAATCAGAAATTCATATTTTTTTGGCATTTTTCGACTATGTAGATTTGATAAACATGGATAAATACCTAATTTAAATTGTTTTTGAATGTGTAAAATTGATAAATATTATTTAAATATGTTTATTTGAATTGAATATTTATTTGATAATGGATAAATGTTATTTAAATGTGTTTATGTCAATTTGAATATATATTTATGTATAAATAGTGAATTTAAATATTTTAATATTATTTGTAATAGAGATTTATAAATTTGAATACTACCCCTCATGACTTATTAATTGTTACATTGCGTCTTCGCAATTAATTAGAATTAATAATAGAAAACTAAATTTAAAGAGTTTTAAATTTACCCCTTGTATTTAAATATATTAGAATTGTGTCTATTATATGTATAAGAAAGTTACAAACTGCTCCCTCTCGTGTTTAAATATTGACATTGTCAGTCCTACCTCGACTAGGCTCACCCGTTCAAATGTAAGGGTTTAAGGAGGTCTCTATGATTCCTAATGAGCTCGGTTTTTAATATGTTTCGCGCTTACCACCTTCACCGCCCTATTGCATTTTGAGAATAGAGTTACCGAAAGGTTTTATAGTTATAATGGTCAAGCTAAAAGTATGCTAAATACAAGTATAAAACAAAATCATGTTTTATTAATAGAATGTGAGTTTATATTATCCATGAAAATACACATTCTCTTTATATTCTATTGGTAGAGCTTGTGTAGTTAACCGACACATCAATCTAGAATATAGTCGAGAATGATATGGAACTCGCGAATCTCAAGCGTAACTTAAGTCGTGGACCATGCTATTTTTCAAGGTTAATTCTCAATCTATTTAATCTGAATCTGATGTTATCTGTAAAAGTTGCACATTCTCTTTATAACTTGTTGATGGAGCTCGCGTGGTTAACCGACATGTCAATTTGAGAGTATAGGAAGAGAATGATGTGGAACATGCGAATCTCAAGCGTAACTTGAGCCGGGGACCACGCGATTTTGTATGGTCGATTCACCATTTGTTCAGTGATCCGCGGCAACCCCGTCATTGAATTTGAGATGAACGTAAGCCAAGATTAACATGCCATTGATAGTCAATGAATCTCAAAGATCTAGGAGTTTCGTTGTGATCGAAATTGGCGAAGGGCTTTGCCTACCTAAATAACTTTATGGTGTGTTTACGGCTCCCTTTACACATCATGGAGCCAAATATGGATCCTAGCCTTCTAAAATAATTTAGGGTCATTATTTTCTAACGATAAGTAAAACAAACTATAATGGAATTTTATTGAATGATGTCGAAAACCTTATCCACTAAAATCTACTGCTATAAAACCTTTGAAAGGATTAGCTATGAGGATGATCAATCTTGTCAAAATTCGTAGATTGGGAATAGTTCTCATAAATAAATGGAAAGATCACACCTTTGTTAAAGCTCTTCCTAGGTTACTTCAAACATTACATTCTAAATTGCTAGAAAGAGCAATTATCAAATGTACGTAGTAAATTAACATATTGAAGTAAAATGGAATTTCCTTAAGTTAGGAGTTGACAATGGTTAGTCGACTAGCTAACATGTACATATGATCAGTTCATTCTGATTTTGATATGAAAAACTTGGAATATCCATTAAGGAATTTTGTAGCATGTTGATGTTTCCTTTTGGAACTAGCATGACCAATGATAGAAACTCATACTTCAAAACACTCCCGTATTTTACTATCATGAATAGAAGTGTCAAGAAGAAGAAAACCAATTGCCCACGGTTTAAAAGGCGATTAGTGTGGGTATACCTAATCTAGGCCCTAATACCTAGGACAAAGGAAGACTTATTCTAAGACATGTTCTGATAGCTGCTTGTTTCCATAACAAGAAAAGGACTAAGAAATCAAACTTGCCCAATTGTATATTTGAGGTGAAAGGACTGGAACATGAAGAAGTTAAATTTAATCATGGATCGCGAGCCCATGCTACTTTCCATTGGATATAAAGATAACTAGTTCTTCCATGTTTGTTATTCAATCAAATATATGGATTTATAATGCCGTCAAAACATTACTTATAAACCTTGAGTGTGTTGCTAAGGATTAGTGCTGACATTTGCAAGAATGTGCAGTCACTAAACTGAAGTAAGAAGACTAAAACATGGAGAAGATAATTTGATCATGAATGCCAAGCCCTTGCTACATTCATAGGATCAAAAGACAACTATTTTCAAAATGTTTAGTCTATGGTATTATAATTGAAATTTTTTATACTATGATTCATGAGATAGTTCTAACTTATTTAAATGTGGATAGAGAAACAAATCGTTCATTGATTTTGTATTAGATGAGTTGCACTGCGCTTGCTAACAATTTATGGATTGTACCATGAATAATGTTACTGGAAATCCTTTGGTCTTGTGCCAACTAAGTAGGTTCTTGAAACACTCTATGGTATACGAAGTGGGATTCTATCCTCTATCAGATCTATAAGGAAAAAGTAGAAATATGTCAGTTTCCTTAATAGCTCGTTCAATTCCAAATTGAATTCTATGTCCAACTTTAGGCTCTTTGTTAGTAGAATCTCGAATCTTATCAAGATCAATGTGGCTCCCACTAGCCCTTTTTGAAGTCAGCTCTCTCTCTCTCTCTCTCTCTCTCGGAAGACTACCCTTCGAGCAACATACACTTTGTTCTCATAAGGATTGTTAAACAATTATCCAAAATTCTTGATGGGTTCACCAACGAGATAACACATCTCTACGCAAAGTCCTAGATTGTCGAGCGCTTCAAAAAAAGCGCAAGCCTCATAATGCTAGACTTCGATATGGCAGTGAGGATAGAATCCCACTTCGTATACCATAGAGTGTTTCAAGAACCTACTTAGTTGGCACAAGACCAAAGGATTTCCAGTAACATTATTCATGGTACAATCCATAAATTGTTAGCAAGCGCAGTGCAACTCATCTAATACAAAATCAATGAACGATTTGTTTCTCTACCCAAAACACTACCACTAGGGAGTGTTAGTTGGATAGAGAAACAAATCGTTCATTGATTTTGTATTAGATGAGTTGCACTGCGCTTGCTAACAATTTATGGATTGTACCATGAATAATGTTACTGGAAATCCTTTGGTCTTGTGCCAACTAAGTAGGTTCTTGAAACACTCTATGGTATACGAAGTGGGATTCTATCCTCACTGCCATATCGAAGTCTAGCATTATGAGGCTTGCGCTTTTTTTGAAGCGCTCGACAATCTAGGACTTTGCGTAGAGATGTGTTATCTCGTTGGTGAACCCATCAAGAATTTTGGATAATTGTTTAACAATCCTTATGAGAACAAAGTGTATGTTGCTCGAAGGGTAGTCTTCCGAGAGAGAGAGAGAGAGAGAGAGAGCTGACTTCAAAAAGGGCTAGTGGGAGCCACATTGATCTTGATAAGATTCGAGATTCTACTAACAAAGAGCCTAAAGTTGGACATAGAATTCAATTTGGAATTGAACGAGCTATTAAGGAAACTAACATATTTCTACTTTTTCCTTATAGATCTGATAGAGGACATCATACACCTTGTTATATAAGAGTTTATATTACTAATGTATATGAGTCACTGGTAGATTGCAATCAGAGTATACCAGCTATCGAAAGCTATAGGCCCTAAAGGCTACAACACGAAAGGAAGACATGGAAAGCGAGATTCAGTCCATGTATGTTGAAACTAGGTAGATCAAGCACTTGACCTTAACCATTAGGTATAAGTGGATCTTCAATAAGAGACAAGAATGGGTAGGAACAGACAGGATATGAAGAATGTGTAAGCTTAATCAGTTCATTTATGGACCGAAATTAGCATCTCACAAGTAGGATCATTATTTCAATGAGAAAGTTCAAGGAGTTTGAATTTCGAGAAATAAAGATAAGCCATATATATGTCAAAGCTAGTGGGAGTAATTGGAATCATTGTTTCAATGAGAAAAGTTCAAGGAGTTTGAATTTCGAGAAAGATAGATAAGCCATATATATGTCAGTGCTAGTGGGAGCACTGTAGTCACCCTTGTATTGTACATAAACAATGTATGATTTATAGGAAACTATATTCTAACTTAGCAGGTGTAAAAGTGTTGCTTAGTATGAAAACTGTTTCGCTATGATATACATGGGAGATACAAGACACGTGCATAATAAGGATCTATGGAGATAGATCAAAGTGATTCATTGGATTAAGCCAAAATACATGGAATGTTATGGAAACTCGAAAAGGAGTTTAGGCTTATTACAATATGGCATGACATTGAGCAATTCTAATGTCCTAGTTCTACTATTGAGCTAAAGCAAATGATTCGTGTCCCATATACTTCTGTTATGGGATCGATCATACATGTCATGACATGTACCACATCTAATGACTTGTATGCCTCGTGCAACACAAGTTGGATTAGTTCAATTTTGGCAAGAATCAATGAATCAAGATCAAGAACACTCTTAAGTGTCCTTGGAGGATAGAAGATATGATCTTGATAGTATGGGAGAGATCATTGTAAGAGTTACATTGATACTAAGTTCCAAACTAATAAAGACGTCTCCGTTTGCAGTCAAATTTCGTGCTTCTCTAAATGGTGAAGTTTTAGCTTGGAAGAGTACCAATTATTACACCATAGTGGATTTTAATAACTTAGATTATGTTGCGGTTGGTTAAATTGCAAAGAAGCCAATGTGGCTGAAAGAGATTCATTAGTGGCATTTTTGTTGAAATTCAATCATTAATGGTTCTTATGAAGTCTCTTTGTTACTTTAAGGGCGAACTTACCTCGAGTATGGATCCCAAGTCACACAAGCTCACATGACATATACTCAGTATGTACCATCACGTTTGATAGTGATTGAAATGTGAAGATGTCATAGTCAATATGTCATATCGAAAGATAATCTTGTCGATCCATTCCATAAGTTGATGTCATTGACCAAGTCTGACAGTCGGACAAAGTCAAGAGGCATTAGATTTGCAAATGAATTGGCTTAAACATTTTAGTTTGGTTTGTTTTAAAACCAGAGAACTTTAAGCAGTATAAGTTTTAATTTGATCTGGAGATTATTAAGTGGTGATCTTAATATATGATGGATTTCAGTCATTTCAATTAGCCTATCATTGTGTTCTCACTTTTGCATGTTTGGAACCCACTTCCCGAGTATTAATTTACTCAAATGTCCATAGTCGGTCATACTCTTGGAAGTAAGTAGTGATTCAAGACTGTCGTGAGTATTAGTGGATTGTCCATATTGATTCGACATATCATAGAGATTGCACTAATACTCATGAGTGCTTAATATTGATTTAAGTACTGGACCAACCCACACTTTGAGATCACTTAATGGATTCAGTCACGAGTAATTCTACGACAATAATATCTTCTATTCTTCAAACCTATATACATATGGGGTTTGCTTTATGATTCTGTTATGCATTGGACTACTCCAACGCTAACCGTAACTGGTAGTTATAAAGGGTATGTCCATGTGTGACATTGTGAAATAGACAGAAACCATGTAGTCGAAGTTTATTCCTTCCTTCTGCCTTAATTGGAGAAGCGATATCTAAGGGCCCCTCGTTGATTTGGTGCTAACATCTAAAGTGCTTGGTCGAGCCTTGACTAGAATTGATGTGTTCAATTTAGTAGTCAGATGCAGTCGTCACAAATCTATATCGGGAAACATAGTATTGAATTCTTGAGATTGACCATTATCCATGTCTCGAATTCATATAGATATCATAGAACGAAGGGATATTTGATCACTTATCTAAGGGCTGAATCTTGATTAGATCAAGAGTTCGGTAGTTGCATTGGATGGCTAACTCTCTGTTGATTATTGGAGAAATATTAGTCCTCGTATAGTTGATGACTTGTCCAAGTGGGAGACTGTTGGAATAGTGTCCAAGGTCATTAACTATTAGTAATATTTCTAATAATAGCAAGGTCCTTTTAGGTTTCCCTGAAGACCCAAATTAAGTAGAATAAATAAAGGAGAAATTAGTTTATTAATTATTATGGTTAATAATTAATTAGAAACTAATTGGACATATATTTCGGGAATTAATGAACTGTTTAATTAATTAAAGGGTTGAATGTTCATTAATCGATAGTTTATTTATCAGGAATTCTCCAGAACCTTATGGAATTAGGTTTGGATGACAATCACTCCATCCAACATGGGAAAGGAGTGAAATTTCGTGGTTAGGCCTCCATCCCACATGGGAAGGAGTACTAAACCCTAGGATGGATCCAAGGCTATAAAGAGGGCCTTAGGGATTTCATTCCTCCTTGCACCTTGGCTTGAAGTATTCATCAACCCTTCTTTCTCTCCCTCTTAGGGACAATTTCTAACCCCTTTAGGTTTGTGAAATTGACCCTTCTCCTAGTTATTTTTATTCTACTCTTTGGTGTCATTGGGTGTGATACCATTAGAGGGATTTTGGTTTGGATCCTTTCATACAAGAAACTTCATGGAGGTTCAAGATCTCAAGCATGGAGATCAAGTGCTACATAAGAGGTATGTTTTCTTACATATGTTTTAGTTTTCTAGGGTCGATGTAATTAGCATGAAGCCATAGATCCATAGGATGCATGTACACTTAGGTATATCGTTGTTTTGATTTTTCCGCTGCCTAGTTTTAGAGTGTATTTGATGCATAGAAAACCCAACAAGAAGTTCAATATGATATCACAAATCAACATTAACCTTGCGTAAATTAACAACATCCATGGATTTCTTATTGTGGACTTTCCTGGTTTGTGAGGTGGCATAACACATGATTGGACGGAATTTGATACTATTTTGATGTAGTATGTGTGTTAAAATATAAAACTAATAATTCAAAGCCTTGTTCATTCTTAGGGAATACCGAGTTTGATAATTCAAGATGAAAATAAAATCCCAATTCTTATTCTGACAAAAAACATGAATAATACAAACAATAAATCAAAGGATAACATATATTGCAAAACAAATGAAAATATCAATTATTCTCTTCAAATATGATGTGTTATTAACCCCTCTTGATTACCATAAAAGAGACTTTCTGACATGGATTTAGCACAAAAAAACTCCTCAGCAACGAATTAGTGATGCATGTCCCACAAAAAAATAATTATGGATTTCCAAGAATATTTGTGACAGATGATCAATTATTGAAAGATTATAGTTTGTATCTAAATTTTCAACAAATAGTCAAGCCTAACCACTATAAGAAAATCCTTTTCCAACAAACATACCACTCTTGGATGAAACAAACGTGTCTGACTCAAACACAAGCTAAAAACAAAACTTATTCAACAAAATGCCCAACACTAGATTCTTACAAACTCCTGGAGCATACAAAACATCCCTAAGCTTCACTTCTTTCCTCAATCTCATTTTCAGAACAAGTTTGCTAACACCTTTGGTATATGTGGTGGTTGCATTTTGCATGTAAATCTTTTAACCACTATAAACATCCTTATAGGTGTTGAAATTTATTTTTTCATGATATACATGTTGTAACTCCTCGATCCAGGTATTTTTGTTTTATACCCTTAGTATGAAATTTATTTGCAAATTGGTCCCTTTGTCTCTTTAAGTGAAACATGTGGGTTTATTAAGTACGTTGGGCATACTCAATGCACACTGAGCGTATGTAGTTGAATACCAAACCCTTATTTTTAGGGTTTGATCCTTATTTAAGCATCATTATCCCATTGAGAGCCCTTCATTCATCAGTCCCCATTCCCCTTTTCATCCCTAACAAACCCTAATTCCTTGTGTGAGCTTTTGTGAGCTTAAGAGTGCACTTGTGTTTTTCTTGAAGTATGAAGAAAGAAAGGAAACTATCTTGGAAGCTTAAGGAACTTTGGATCAAGAAGTACTTCACCCTTAAGCATCATTTTGAGCTATAAAGTTTGCAACTTGATGAGTAATTGCTTAGATTTGGTTAGCTTGGAGTTTATGTTAATTTTGATCCCATAAGCTTGATGCTCATAAGTATAGTTTACTCCAACCCATAAAGGTTGTCCTTCCAGACATTTTTAGGTGCTTAGGACCATATAAACGTGATCTTAGTCCCTTTCCTTTCTTCATGCATGATATATGAGGTATTGGTTTGCGTATTAAGTTAGGATTTAGTTGTTGGACCCTTTCTAGCCATAGAAAGTCATAAAATTGGAATCTTTATGACTTAGAACGTTATTTGGAACTAGATATGAGTTTTGGACTGATGGGTTTTGAGCATAACAACAATTCCTAAGTGTGCATGCAACCCTAATGCTTTGGATCTAAGTCTTCTGTAGTTGAATATGCAAACATTGAACACAAAAGAAGAAACCCTAGGTTCTATGTATTATAATCTAAATCCACATAATAGGGATTAAAATACATACCTGTATTGTTATGTTGTAATAATAATCTAAAATCTTGTTTGAAAGACCTTTGGTAGCAAGCGCCAAAGTCTCACGCCTCTAATGGCTCACAAACAAACTCAAGAAACCAAAGATTACTATAGAGAGAGAGAGAGAAGGGAAGAAAATTTCATCCAAGAGGCTTCTTGGGAGAGCATAGCCTAAATTCCTTATGGTGGAGGGTTTATATAGGTGTTCGGAAGGTATTGGATAGGGCATGTTATCCAAGATAACCTTAATCCCTTAACTTCCTCCCTAAGGACTCCAAAGCACCCTTAGAGCCCAAGGAAACACTAGAAACATCTATAATTCGTTCCCCCTACCATAGGGAGGTTCTAGAATTACCCAATGCTCAACCATTGAACATTGTCACCTTTAGTCCCTGCAGTTTTAATTAATCCATTTAATCCCAAAATTAATTCCAAAAGTTATCCAAGAGTTATCCTATTCAATTGTCATGTTTGAAGGCAACCCAAAATGATTGTGTTACTATCAATTCAAGTTTATACCAATTATAGTTTTGAGCTTAGATACCTAATCGAACAGTCTCCCATTTGGATATTCCTAATAACTATAACTGCCAGTATAACTACTTTATTGACTAGCAATTTTTTAGCTAGCAAAAGTCATTGCGAACTCTGGCCGAGTCGGTGATGTGTCCTTAAATACGTGATCAAATATTCCTCCGTTCTACAAGATATCGTATATAAATAAGACATAGATTATAATTAATCCCTCTGTCCAAGATTTTTTTTCCCGTTTTCTGATTTATGACGACTAAAATCAGACTACTAATTGAACACATCAATTCAGTTCAAGCTTGGCCAAGCGCTTGATATTTCATCATCAAATCATCGAAGGGCCCATAGATATCGCTTTTCGCGTTAGGGAAAAGGGAACGGATAAAATTCGACTTATATGCTTGTACTATTCACTCATCAAATCACGCACAACAATACGTTTTTTAACGTCAAGTTACCGATGCATTTACATATTATCAATGCACAACTGACTCGAAAACAACAACTCACATATCTCTATTTCAAGAATATAGGATATTATCATCTCAAAATTAGTCGTGATAAAATCCATGAAGTAATTCTTTGAGCGTGGGTTAATCCAATACTTAAATCACCATTTCAAAAGTACACATGAACATTGCAGCAAAACCATTGCGATGTCTAATCCTCATAGACAATCTACAATTCAATTCATGACAGTCTTAATTCGCTACTTACATCCAAAAGTACGATCAATTGTGGATGTTTGAATAATCCAATTATTCGGGAAGTAAAACACGCAAAGTGAAACACAATAATAACCTGATTAACTATGGTCTCAAAACTATTGCATATAAATAAAACACTTATTATTTTATCACCATATCAATTTGACTTTATTAATTTTATAATATTTCGATTAATCAACTAATCACTTGAATTAAACATCAGTCATGCCACGTTCTAAACATGTATACTATGTTTCTCTATGGTCCATCCTTTGTGAACATATCAATTGGGCATAATTCTGATGATGCTTATATCACAATTCCAAAACCTTATTACAAGTGTAAGAATTTCAAATTCTTGTTACTACTAAATGTGTTAGAGTCTAACCTTACATGCAATATCCTTTTGTAATGACGTGGCGTTAAAGTCACAAAGACTTAGTCAACCATGTCACAAAAAGCTCCATTGAAACTTTGTTACTTAAAACAATTTAATGGTAATGATGTATCAAATTCAAAGTACACTCCTTGAATATCCTTCTTGCATTAACGTTTCTAACTCACATGTAGATTTCAATAACCAACTCCCATAATGGAAATATTTCCATACACCTATATGACTATTAATTCTGATCAAGAATTATCCTAATCTAAAACTTGTCAGTATGGTCCATCCAAATTTATACTTCCAACTGTCTTTAGCAAACCTCAGATTGTCCTTGACAGTTGTTTAACAACTTTAGTCATATTTATTCTAGTCCTTTTATCCTCTCAATGCCCTAGGCATTTGGAAAAATCAAAGCAAGCGAATATTATAGCATATGTAATCAATCTTATATCTGAAGCATATGGGATTCGATACATAATGTCTTACATAAAGACATGATACTTGATCAGTCTCTTGCTAACAATATTTCCATATATTGAATTTCCCATGTTTATTTATTTCAACATAATATTCACATATGTCCATGACTAAGTTCCATTAAAATCCTTCAATCTAAACTTTTAGATTTGAAAATGAAGTATGAGTGCCCTTCTCCCAGAATCTTAATTATAGTGAAACAACTTCCAAAGTCTGTAGGCTGCAATTTTAAAAGACTTGTTTCCTATAAATAGTGTTGCCAACTTGCAATACTTAGCACAACAAATATGCTCCCATTAGCATAACAATTATACTCTCGCCAACATAACAATTATGCTCCCACTAGCTTTGACATGTATCCATAAATCAACTGGACTTTGAGAAATCAATACTATTGACTTTCTTACTAAAGTTTAAATTTCTGATACGTGGTGCATTGATAAGTGTTCATTTAGACTTCTCAAGCTCATGCACCTTCGTTAGATAACATATGTGCGTGTTTAAAGCCTTTCAGAACTACAACTCCTGAACGTTTAAACTATTTCTTGCCATTTCTCACAATTCGAACTATGAAAAATGATGACATAACCATATATGAATTTGAGAACGCATTTATCACAACTTCTAATCGTAATGATATTAATCAGATTTTAAAATCTACTAGGAAAAGTGTTTCCTCTTAATTATTTTCATGAATTAGAGCAAAACTTTTACCAACTAGATTTTATGGTGTATGTGTTCCCATCCATGTGAATCTTATCATTTCCAACCTACCATCATAAGTTAAGGTTGAGGATAAAAACAAAATCAAATTTAGGTTTCCTTTCTATTGGATTAGGTGTCTAATCCCATAACTATATTTGGTATGTACTTGACCTGATTGTAGCATGGTCATTTTGGGTCGCCTTCACCAAAGCAACTTGACTGGAAGAATAACTGAGAAAGAAGTTAAAGGTGATTTATTAATATACTATATGCATAATATATTAAAGGAGAAATCATATAATTTAATTAACATTGGTCAATAATTAATTTAGAATTAATTTTGTGGTCAAAGGAGGTTAATTGAATTAAGGGGACTGCTATTGTAATTATAAGATAATTGCAATATGGGCTGAGGATCCCTAAAGATAAGGGTGGAAGAAATCTTATGGATAACCCACAAGAATTGTCCAAGGCTAGGGTTCTGGAAGATTCCTATGGGTTGCTTGGAGCCTAAGCAATCGTATTAGGTCTTTGACTACTACCCTAATTCCTCACCTATATAAATACCCCCTATGCATCACATTTTCGGCTACCATAGCCCTAGAAGGATTCCTAGAGCCGAAAATAGGCTCCCCCCCCACTCTCTCTCTCTCTCTTTAATATTCTCTAATTGTTTTGGTGCTTGTGATCTATTAAAGGCATCGCATTTGATGTGCTAGGTTCTCAAAAGCTCAAGGTTATCAAGCTGCAATCAAAGGTAACATTCTTACTTGTTTATTTATGTTGATATCGATTTTGTATGCTAGAATTAGCTTTTGTGAGCTTTGGATGATTATTGCATGTACAATTAGAAAAACCTAGATCTAAAGCTTTAGGGTTTGCATATGAATCATAGGATTGATGTTTTGCTCATAACACAACAGTGGTATTAGAGCCTAGGTAGTTTTTCTTTTTTATTTGATGCATACTTAAATTGTTCGAAGCTCAAAAGTCGAAAATTTTGCCTCTGCCTAATCAACTCGTCGAGTCACCTAATGAACTCGATTTTGGCAAGAATTGAATTGGGATAATTACCAAAAACGTTTTTGACTGATAAAATTCGATTTTTTTCAATATAATATTGATTATCCTAATACAATTGAAAGATAATTGTCAATAGACAAGATAATTACTTATTTATAATATACAATTAATGATTTATATTTTTTATTTGAATTATCTTGCCTTGAAAAAGATTAGGTCATATTATGTGATAAAGATTAATAATATGATTATTTAATTATTTTCACATTTGATCTAAAAGATGTTTTGAAAAGTTTAATAACTTGCCCTCAAGTTTTGGAATTTAATTTTTTTATTAATAGTTTTAATTTTGAAATATTAAAATTCTAAACCCTAGAATTTTACAAATTTAGAATTTAACCCTTATACTATTATAATATTCTAAGATTAATAATTATATATATATATATATATATATATATATATATATATATATATATATATATATATATATATATATATATATATATAAGAGATAAGCTAGTCTTAGCGTTAGTAGGCCTCATTCACGAAGCTAATCTATAAGGGGATATAAGGTTACTGCCTATAAAATGGTGGTTTAATGGGTGTCTGCTCTCACCCACCGCTTCTTTGATTGGTGGAGGGTTGTTAGCCGAATGGGTAGAATTGAGCAACAATATCCTCATTAATAAGTATAATGATTTAATAAAGTAACTAAGTGTTTTTATAAATTCCCAATCTTAGTTACTTTATGAAAAATGTGAAAATGTATGCTATTCCATGAAGTTACACTTTGCACCTTGCCAAGTCATTAGTGGAGCGTCTGTGGTTAACCAACACACTAATTTGGGAATAGCAAAGGTGGTAAAGGGTATCTCAATGTTTATCATAGATCAATGGAGCATGTGTGGTTAACCGGAACATTCATTAGGTGGTAAATGACATCTAGAGTGCCAAGTACATTTGCATGGTTATTCACACCTTATTTGTGATCCTCATTATCCCAGTCACAAACTTGAAGGGCATAATCGAGATTTAAACATGTCATTGAAAAGTTCAATGAATCTCAAAAGAATCAAGGAATTTCAATTCATTTAAAACTTAAAATTTGTTTTTGTTTATCATGGTGGAAATTGGTAAATCCTCATTTACCTACCTTCAAATTATTTGCAATTAGATTACGGCATCCCTTTTCAGAATTGTAAATAATTGTGTTGGGTCCTAGCCCTAATTTTTTATATGGGTGTTTAAATGGGGATTCTTATCTAATCTAAACGGTGTCCCTTTCCTTTTTTGATGTCTACTTAGAACAACAACAACGCTTCTGGCTCGACCCCTTCTGGCTCATTCTCACTCTTAAACTTGTGTAGGAGGGTGATATTCGATGGGTCCAACTTTAACAATTAGATCTGTAACATTCGCATGGTCACCCGCTACAAGGAAAAAGAGTTTGTTCTCGACAAGGAGCTGAAGGAGGTTAACATGAACACCGCTACTCCCGAGCAAATTGATGCGTACGAAACTCATGAGCGAGATGCTACGAAGGTTCATTCCATCATGCTCGCAACAATGAGTGTTGAACTCCAAATGTCCTACGAACACTACTATCTACACGAAACAATATTTCTTTTCATGGTTTGTATAAACAATGTTTTAGATTTTCGTTTAATAATGAAAATGGTTCTATTAATGCTTTCTTAATGGTACTTTCTATTTTGAAGCATTGCCTTGTAATGGAATATATGAAACTGTGATGGTTGTAGACAACTTAGGAAATGATGTGTTGTATATCGATTCTTCAAATAGTTTGGATAAAGCATGCTTGTGTCATTGTCGTCTTGGACATGTCAACAAGAAGCGCATAGCCCAACTCCAAAAGGATGGAGTGTTGGAGTCATTCGACCTTAGGGACGATAACACATGCGAGTCTTGTTTACTTGGAAAGATGACCAAGTCACCCTTCACCGGTACTTGTGAAGGGGGTGAGGGTTTAATGGATCTCACACATACCGATGTATGTGGGCCCTTTAGATCCACCGTAAGGGATGCAAACCGCTTCTATGTGACTTTTACCGATGATTATAGAGATATGGGTATATCTACTTAATCAAGCACAAATCAGAAACTTTGGAAAAGTTCAAAGAGTTTAAGCAAGAAGTGGAGAATCAGCTGGTCAGGAAAATTAAGATGCCCCGATCCAATCGAGGTGGTGATGTTGGGTTATGAGCAAAACAACATTCTTATGGTGTTCATGCAAACCCTCATTGCTTAGATCTAGTTATTCTATTTGTACATGCAATATTGTCGAATACTTGTAAACCCTAATCTAGCATACAACAAAACTTTAAATCAACATAAATAAACTAGTAAGAATGTTACCTTTGATTATTGCTTGAACATATTTAGCTTATGAGAACCTAGAACCTCAAATGTGATGCCTCTAATGAATCACAAACACCAAAGCAAGTTGGGGGATCTTGGAGAGAGTGGAAAAGCTCAAAATTGGCTCTTAGATCTCTAGGGTTCAAGTGGTAGCCAAAATATGAAGCATAGAGGTCCTTTATATAGGTGTCAGATTAGGGTTTCAGTCAAGGTCCTTATCCGGTTACTTAGCCACCAAGCAACCCATAAGAACCTTCTGGATCCCTATCTTTGTGGGCTATCCATAAGGATTTCGTCCACCCTATTCCTAGGGTTTCTCAACCTACTTTGCAACTATCCAATAATTACAACTTTAGACCCCAATGTTTAATTAATCTCTTTTGTTCACAAAATTAATTCTTAATTAATTATTGACGAATATTAACTAAACAAATATGATTTATCCTTTAATATGTTATTCATATAATATATTAATAAACCATAATAATCTATTTCTCCATTAATCATCTAGTCAAGTTGCTCTGGTGAAGGCAACCCAAAACGACCATGCTACAACCGGGTCAAGTACATACCCAATATAGTTATGGACTTAGACACTAATCCAACAGTCTCTCACTTGGATAAGTCTAATAACTATAGATGGAAGTATGACTTCAAAATCCGATTAGCAATCGTAGCTCTCAAAAGCTTCTGTCGAAATTTGACACGTCCTTCAGATAAGGGATCGTATAGTCCTTCGTTCTCAAGATGTCATGTGGACAATCACATGAACATAGTCATACTTATTGTCCAGCACTTTGTTTCTCGATCTCTGATTCGTCTGACATAGAAATTAATTAAACACATCAACTCAGTCCTGACCGGGACCGACACATGAGTCAAACCAAATCATCGAGGGGCCCAAGATATCCCTTTTACCCTCGTAGGATAAAAGGAACAGATAAACTTTGACTTATATGCATTTACTATTCACTCATCAAATCATACACAACAATGCATTTTATAACATCAAGTTGCTGATGCGTTTATGTATCATCAATGTATAACCAACTCGCAAACAATAAACCATATATCTAGGTTTAAAGACTATATGATATTATCGTCTCACAATCACTCGTGACTAATTCCATGAAGTGATTCAAGTGAGTGTGGGTCTAATCCAATACTCAAATCATATTTCAAGAACACTCATGAACGTTTCAGCAAACCTTTGCTATGTCTAAAACTGAGACATTCTACAAACCAATTCATGACAGTCATCTTTCATACATACTCCCAAAGTATGAGCGACTGTGGATAGTTTAAATAATCTTATTATTTAGGATGTCAAAACATGCAAAGCGAAACAATAGTAAATAATTAACACAAGACAGTAACTTTACTTATAAATAAAACACATTTATTTAATTATCAAATGTTAATTACAATTTGCTATTACAAGTTTCTAAAATTTATCTAATCACTAAAACTAATATTGTCCTTCAGTCCAATCCTCCTAGCGTGTTGCAAGTGCTTGACCCTACTCAGTCCCTTTGTAACAGCCCGGAATCTCAGGTATTGTTAAATTATGTTTTGGGGTGATTTAAGAGGGGACTCGGCGAGTTGGAGCCTAGACTCGCCGAGTAGGATCGCAGACTTGGTCGCGGGTTTGCGACTGGACTCGGCGAGTCCAGATATGGACTCGGCGAGTCTACGCTGTTTAGCGAAAACCCTAACCGTTCAGGTTTGGGACGTATAAAAGGGGCTTATTGGCCGTCATTGTTCATTTTAGCCTTCTGAGAAGAACCCTAAATCGATTGTGTGCATCTGGAGCAAGGATTATAGGCCATTGTTGATTATAGAAGAGTTTTTGTGCAAGGAAGAGAAGGGATTGGCTAAAGGAACAGCAAGGGAGTCACATTCTGAGGATTGGGGACACAGAGAATACGTCATCCAGGTAAGAATTCGAGTATACTCTGCTATGTTGATGTGATTATGGAATTAGGGTTTATGGAACCCTTTTGTGATTAGATTGAATGTTACCCTAGTCCCCTAATCGATTGTAACCCTGTATTGGGACCTTTGGAGGTCCAGAATGTCCCATGTCTGTGCATTTCGGGAATTGATGAAGGTTTTGGATTGGAATCCTTATGCCTTAGGTCAAAATGTAAGTTATGAATCATAGGGTGTATCATGAGCACTGAAATGAGGACTTTACGTGATGGATCAGCCTAGGAAGGCCAGACCTAGGGATGGTCGGAGCAGTTCTGACCTTATGATGCAGTTTGAGCAGTTGCATGGCATGGACTCACCGAGTTCAACGAACAGACTCGGCGAGTAGCTTGAAGATTAACTGGGACTCGTCGAGTTGTTCTTCAGACTCGGCGAGTTGAGTCGAGGTGGCCCCGCGATTCTTCCAGGAGTAACTCGTCGGGTCAAGGAGGATACTCGACGAGTAGATAGGGAATCTCAGAGAGTTGGAGGACGTCTAGACTCGCCGAGTCGCCATGGCACTCGCCGAGTCCGGTCGAGTTGACCGTTGACCGTTGACCAGAGTTGACCTATGTGTGTGACTTCTTAGGGTCAGTTAACTTAGAAGTTAAAAGTGTTAATAAGAGATATATGATGTTATAGGGAGTTTGTAGCTCGGCGGATCGAGCACGAGAGATTTCAGGAATTGCTAGCTTTCAGTATTCACGAGGTGAGTCTTCTCACTATACTGTACCCGGAAGGGTTTGACTGTGTGACCAGAAGGTCAGATATGATATGTGATATGTATGCTATAAGTGGTAAGTTATTTGTTATATGTGCTATGTATGTCATGGGCCGGAAGGCGATTATGTTATGGGCCAGAAGGCGATATGTTATGGGCCGGAAGGCAATATGTTGTGTGATGGACCGGAAGGTCGGCGTGGGTAGGACCGGAAGGTTTATCCAGCAGGGACGGAAGTCCCCTGAGACACATGGACCGGAAGGTCAGGGCCTGGAAAGGCGTATGTGCGTAAGTAGTATGTTGGGGAACTCACTAAGCATTTATGCTTATAGTTGTTATGTATGTGTTTCAGGTACTAGTGAGGACCGTGGGAAGGCGCCGGCGTGATCGATACACACTGGGGGATGTTTTTATGGTCTTGGGATTTAGATAATTTGTATTTGACATGACACTTAAATTATTTATGCCTTGTTTTGAACTAGATACTTTATTTTAGAAATGAAAATTTTGTTTGAAAATTTGCGTTGTTACAATTGGTATCAGAGCCTTGGTTTGAGGGATTCGGGTGCACCTTCGGGAGTAACTGAACTCAAACCGAGGATTTGAGAAAACTTTTTAAATAAAGGCATAAACTTTTGTAAATGGTTTTGTGGTAAGCAAGAAAAAAACAGTGTGTACGATCAGTCAGCGCCCGAACGATAAAGATCCCCAAAATACCTTACAATATTATATGATATGAATTGTTATGCATGCTAGAAGACCAGGTATTCATGATAGGACTAGAGTGGCCTGATTTGTGATGCCTTAGTCTAGGGAAGTTTGCCGATATGAGATGCTTGTTAGTGTACGAGTAGATAGTGCATAACAGAAGTAGAGTACTCACTATCCGGGGTTTGGGGAGGAAGACTTGGGATGAATGCTGATGCGGTGTGCTCGGTAGTATTGGGCCCGTACTACCGAAGACACCGGGTCAGTGGGAGACCCAAGTAAGAATCCCTGGATATCGGAGACTGAGTAGGGTTGCGTTATCGAGTCCGGTTATACTCGAGGGAGTCTCTGATAGTTTTATGTTGTATTTTAGAGACATCATGGTTAGACCACGCCACGGAGCGAGTTCGAGCGGTGTGAGTGACGAGGGGATTCGTCAGATGATTCACGAGGAGGTAGCTGCGGCGATCCGGGCCGAGATCCCGGAGATGTTTGGGTCTATTAAGACCACCCTGATGGAGACGTTTGAGGAGCGGTACGCTGCATTGACTGAAGCTACAGCCGCTGCAGCTACCGCAGCTGTGGCCGCTGCCAGGCCACAGGGGGGTGACTCGTTGCTGTTCCGAGAGTTCAGCAACACGAAGCCACCAGAGTTCGATGGGACGCAGGATCCGATTGCTGCGATGAGGTGGATCACGGATATAGAGGCGTGCTTCTACACTTGTTCATGCCCGGAGCACCTGAGGGTACGGTTCGCTTTGAACCAGCTCCGTCTGGGAGCGAAGGACTGGTGGAAGTTCGTGACGGCGAACTTCACTCTGGCAGAGATTACAGCAGTGACATGGGAGGGGTTTACTGCTATGTTCAGGGACGAGTACGTTCCCCCGGTGGAGAGGGAACGATTGGTTCAGGAATTCTTAACCCTCAAGCAGGGTACTGATTCGGTTGCGGCGATCACGCGGAAGTTTCATGAGAGGGCGATGTTCTGCCCCGAGCTGGTGTCCACTGATCAGGCTCGGATGAGCCGGTACTTGGGTGTGTTGAGGAGGGATATCCGGGAGTTTGTGTCAAACTCCACCTACCATACTTTTGCTGAGCTTCAGGCGAATGCCAGGAAGCGCGAGATTGAGTTGGAGACCCAGGCCCGGGAGGAGGCCGAGTCTCAGTGGGTGGACCGGCGACCGGCTCAGTCCCAACCGGCAGCCAAGCGGATAAAATCCGCCGATTCGAGGACAGGATGTTCGAAGGGCCGTACTTGCGGAAAGTGCGGCAAGGGTCATGATGGGGCGTGTCGATCTGGTGCTTGCTACAAGTGTGGCAAGGAGGGGCACATTGCTAGGGGGTGCCCCAAGGGGTTTACGGTTTGCTTTCATTGCAACCAGACAGGCCATAGGAAGGCCGAGTGCCCTCAGCTTCTTCAGGGATCTACACCTGCTGCCAGAGCTACTGCGACTCGACCGGTGAAGGCCGAGGCCCCGAGAGCTCGGGGGAGAGCCTTTCAGCTGACTGCAGAGGAGGTCCGCGCTGCGCCCGATGTTGTGGCAGGTATGCTGTAATTCATGTATTTATTTTTAATGTCGAGATGTTATGCTCATGTTATTATATGCGTAGGTACTTTCCTTGTGAACTCTGTGCCTGCCTTAGTGTAATTTGACTCGGGTGCGAGTAGATCCTTTGTATCTCTAGCCTTTAGTCAGCATATCAGCGTTAGTCGTGAGTCGTTGAGTCGACCTTTGAGAGTTTCTATAGCTGACGAGAGAGTGATTTGTGCCACGGAGGTTCTTCGGGGATGCGTGCTAGAGATTCTTGGGGTTGAGTTCCCGATTGACCTGATTCCTATTGCGATGGGTGACGTCTGTGTCATCGTGGGCATGGACTGGTTGAGCCGATTCGGCGCTGTCATCGACTGTGAGCGTCAACTGGTGACTATACGAGACCATAGTGGGGGAGTCCTTTCGGTGTACGGCGAGGGTACCCGTTCGGGATCAGCTTTCTTCTCGGCCGCTAGGGCGAGGCAGTGTCTACAGCAGGGCTGTAAGGGTTTTGTGGCGTATGTGATGGATACGCGGCAGGTTTCCGAGAGACCGAGGTCAGTAGAGGAGGTCCTAGTGGTGCGTGAGTTTCCAAATGTTTTTCCCGAGGAGGTGTCGGGAGTACCTCCTGTGAGGCAAGTAGAGTTTGGTATCGATCTGGTTCCGGGGGCCGCGCCTATTGCTAAGGTGCCTTATCGTCTTGCACCTCCAGAGATGCAAGAGTTGTCCTCGCAGCTCCAGGAGTTGCTGGGGAAGGGATTCATTCGGCCGAGCAGCTCGCCGTGGGGAGCACCTATTCTGTTCGTCAAGAAGAAGGATGGTTCACACCGGATGTGCATTGATTACCGGGAGTTGAACAAGTTGACGGTCAAGAACCGTTACCCGTTACCGAGGATCGATGATTTATTCGATCAGTTGCAGGGGGGGCGTCTTGGTTTTCCAAGATCGACCTGAGGTCAGGGTACCATCAGGTGAGAGTACGAGATGAGGACGTCCAGAAGACAGCGTTTAGGACGCGATATGGGCATTATGAGTTTGTGGTGATGCCTTTCGGGCTCACCAATGCCCCGGCTATGTTCATGGATCTCATGAACAGGGTATGCAGGCCGATGTTGGATCGGTTAGTGATTGTATTTATCGATGACATTCTAGTGTATTCGAGATCTAGAGAGCAGCATGAGGAGCATTTGAGGGAGGTCCTTGAGGTATTAAAGTCGGAGAAGCTTTATGCAAAGTTCTCCAAATGTAACTTCTGGTTGCGGGAGGTCCAATTTCTAGGACATGTTGTTAATCAGGAAGGGATATTGGTCGATCCGGCCAAAGTTGAGGCAGTGATGAGTTGGGAGGTGCCGAACTCACCCTCTGAGATCAGGAGCTTCCTTGGGTTGGCAGGGTATTATCGGAGATTCATTAAGGATTTCTCCAAGATCGCAGTGCCGCTCACCAGATTGACCCGGAAGGGTTTTGCATTCTCATGGGGGCCCGAGCAGCAGACCTCCTTTGAGACACTTCGCCAGAGGTTGTGCAAAGCCCCGGTATTAGCTCTCCCGGAAGGGATGGAAGCTTTTGTAGTATATTGCGACGCATCGATTTTGGGATTGGGTGCAGTGTTGATGCAGAGGGGTCATGTGATAGCGTATGCGTCGAGGCAGCTGAAGCCTCATGAGGCGAGATATCCCACGCATGATTTAGAGTTGGGGGCAGTAGTGTTCGCTCTCAAGATTTGGCGTCACTACCTGTATGGGGTTCGATGTACGATATACACGGACCATAAGAGCTTGAAGTATTTGATGGATCAGCCCAACCTAAATATGCGTCAGAGGAGGTGGTTGGATGTGGTCAAGGATTATGATTGTGAGATCGTGTATCACCCAGGCAAGGCTAATGTGGTAGCCGATGCATTGAGCCGCAGGGCGGAGAGCACTCCATTGCGAGATGTATGTTTGAGATTGACTGTGATGACTCCAGTATTGGATGCTATTCGTGGGGCACAGGCCGAGGCTGTGCGACCAGAGATGCAGAAGAAAGAGCGGGTTGTTGGGTTAATTTCAGAGTTCGTTAAGGATGGACGAGGGCTTATGACGTTTCAGGGTCGGATTTGGGTACCGTTCGTGGGCGGTACGCATAGTACTTTGATGGAAGAGGCTCATAGATCGAAATTCTCGATCAATCCCGGTGCTACGAAGATGTATTTGGATTTGAGAAAAGAGTATTGGTGGCCCTGTATGAAGAGGGACGTCGCATGGTTCGTTGAGAGGTGCTTGACCTGCCATAGGGTTAAGGCCGAGCACCAGAGACCGCATGGCAAGTTACAGCCATTGGAGATTCCCGAGTGGAAGTGGGAACAAATCACTATGGATTTCATCACCAAATTGTCGAGGACTGCCAGGGGAGTTGATGCAATTTGGGTGATTGTGGATAGGTTGACGAAGAGTGCACAATTTCTTGCCATCAGCGAGAGTTCTTCAGCAGAGAAGTTGGCGGAGATATATGTGAGAGAAGTGGTATCCCGGCATGGAGTGCCGATCTTGATTGTTTCAGACCGTGATGTGCGCTTCACTTCCAGGTTCTGGAAGAAATTCCATGAGGAGCTGGGTACTAAATTGCATTTTAGTACCGCATACCATCCCCAGACAGACGGTCAGAGCGTGCGGACGATTCAGACGCTGGAGGACATGCTTCGAGCGTATGTGTTAGACTTCGGGGGTAGCTGGGATGCGTATTTACCCTTGGCAGAGTTTTCCTACAACAACAGCCATCACTCGAGCATTGGTATGCCACCTTTTGAGCTGTTGTATGGTAGGAGGTGTCGGACCCCCATTTGCTGGGGAGAAGTGGGACAGAGAGTGATGGGCAGCACAGAGATCGTGCTTCAGACGACAGAGCAGATTCAGCAAGTTAGACAGAGGTTATTGACCACCCAGAGCCGACAGAAGAGTTATGCAGACAGGCGCCGATCCGAGCTTGAGTTTCAAGTCGGCGACTTCGTTCTCCTGAAGGTCTCTCCTTGGAAAGGAGTGATTCGATTCAGGAAGAGGGGCAAGTTGGGGCCCCTGTATATTGGGCCATTTCGTGTGATTGCAAGGATAGGCCGGGTAGCTTATCGGTTGGAGTTGCCAGCGGAGTTGGGACAGATCCACGACACTTTTCATGTGTCGCAATTGAGGAAGTGCATAGCCGATGAATCGGCAGTGGTTCCATTGGAGGATATTCAGGTGGATGCGAGCCTGAATTATGCTGAGAGACTAGTGGCCATCAGGGATCGGAAGATCAAGGTTCTGAGGAACAAGGAGGTACCTCTGGTGTTGGTCCTGTGGCAACACCGGAAGGGATCGGAAATGACTTGGGAGCCGGAACGTGAGATGCAGGAGCAGCATCCGGAGTTATTTTCTGAGTGAGACTTCGAGGGCGAAGTCTAATCCTTGTGGGGGAGAGTTGTAACAGCCCGGAATCTCAGGTATTGTTAAATTATGTTTTGGGGTGATTTAAGAGGGGACTCGGCGAGTTGGAGCCTAGACTCGCCGAGTAGGATCGCAGACTTGGTCGCGGGTTCGCGACTGGACTCGGCGAGTCTATGCTGTTTAGCGAAAACCCTAACCGTTCAGGTTTGGGACGTATAAAAGGGGCTTATTGGCCATCATTGTTCATTTTAGCCTTCTGAGAAGAACCCTAAATCGATTGTGTGCATCTGGAGCAAGGATTATAGGCCATTGTTGATTATAGAAGAGTTGTTGTGCAAGGAAGAGAAGGGATTGGCTAAAGGAACAGCAAGGGAGTCACATTCTAAGGATTGGGGACACAGAGAATATGTCATCCAGGTAAGAATTCAAGTATACTCTGCTATGTTGATGTGATTATGGAATTAGGGTTTATGGAACCCTTTTGTGATTAGATTGAATGTTACCCTAGTCCCCTAATCGATTGTAACCCTGTATTGGGACCTTTGGAGGTCCAGAATGTCCCATGTCTGTGCATTTCGGGAATTGATGAAGGTTTTGGATTGGAATCCTTATGCCTTAGGTCAAAATGTAAGTTATGAATCATAGGGTGTATCATGAGCACTGAAATGAGGACTTTACGTGATGGATCAGCCTAGGAAGGCCAAACCTAGGGATGGTCGGAGCAGTTCTGACCTTATGATGCAGTTTGAGCAGTTGCATGGCATGGACTCGCCGAGTTCGACGAACAGACTCGGCGAGTAGCTTGAAGATTAACTGGGACTCGTCGAGTTGTTCTTCAGACTCGGCGAGTTGAGTCGGGGTGGCCCCGCGATTCTTCCAGGAGTAACTCGTCAGGTCAAGGAGGATACTCGACGAGTAGATAGGGAATCTCAGAGAGTTGGAGGACGTCTAGACTCGCCGAGTCCGGTCGAGTTGACCGTTGACCGTTGACCAGAGTTGACCTATGTGTGTGACTTCTTAGGGTCAGTTAACTTAGAAGTTAAAAGTTTTAATAAGAGATATATGATGTTATAGGGAGTTTGTAGCTCGGCGGATCGAGCACGAGAGATTTCAGGAATTGCTAGCTTTCAGTATTCACGAGGTGAGTCTTCTCACTATACTGTACCCGGAAGGGTTTGACTGTGTGACCAGAAGGTCAGATATGATATGTGATATGTATGCTATAAGTGGTAAGTTATTTGTTATATGTGCTATGTATGTCATGGGCCGGAAGGCGATTATGTTATGGGCCGGAAGGCGATATGTTATGGGCCGGAAGGCAATATGTTGTGTGATGGACCGGAAGGTCGGCGTGGGTAGGACCGGAAGGTTTACCCAGCAGGGACGGAAGTCCCCTGAGACACATGGACCGAAAGGTCAGGGCCTGGAAAGGTGTATGTGCGTAAGTAGTATGTTGGGGAACTCACTAAGCATTTATGCTTATAGTTGTTATGTATGTGTTTCAGGTACTAGCGAGGACCGTGGGAAGGCGCCGGCGTGATCGATACACACTGGGGGATGTTTTTATGGTCTTGGGATTTAGACAATTTGTATTTGACATGACACTTAAATTATTTATGCCTTGTTTTGAACTAAAATACTTTATTTTAGAAATGAAAATTTTGTTTGAAAATTTGCGTTGTTACACCCTTCGTGAGGGGATCTGTCAGGTTTTCTTCTAAAGATACCATCTAACTACAAGAAGTCCCTTTTCTACCCGATGTCTAATAAAGTGATATTTCATGTCGATATGTCTGGATCTGCCATGATCCCTCGGTTCCTGAGTCAAGACAACCACACCTTCATTATCACAGAAAATCTCCATAGGCTCCTATATGTATGGCACAACTCCAAGGTCTCTGATGAAGTTCTTCAACCATATCGCCTTCTTTGGCGCTTCACTCACTGCTATGTACTCTGATTCGCACATTGAATCAGCTACGGTCTCCTACTTTGAACTTTTCCAAGTCACTGCACCATAATTCAGGGTAAAGACCCAGCCCGACAGAGAGCGGAAGTTGTCTCGCTCGGTCTGAAAACTGGCATCACTATACCCTCGCATCCTTAAGTCATTACTCCCACCGAGGATAAGAAACCATTCCTTGGTCCTCCGAAGGTACTTAAGAATATGCTTGACTACAGTCCAATGTGCTCTACCAAGGCTCCCTTGATATTAACTGACCATGCTCAAATCAAAGGCCGCATCAGGGCGAGTACAAGTCATAGCATACATGACCGAGCCAACTACGGTAGCGTAAGGTACTCGACTCATTTCTGCTATCTCGGCTTCGGTACTCGGGCTTTCTTTCTTACTCAACATGTCATTACTTTGGATTGGTAACTCCCCTTTTTTGGAATTTTCCATACCAAAATGCTTTAGTACCTTATCCAAGTAAGTGCTTTGACTAAGTCCTATTAGTCTTTTACTCCTATTCCTCACTATTCTTATCCTAAGAATATATGCAGTTTCTCCGAGGTCCTTCATAGCGAAGCACTTCCTAAGCCAGGACTTAACCTCATGTAGGGTTGGGACGTCGTTTCCTATGAGTAGTATGTCATCGACATACAAAACTAGGAAGCTAACTATACTCCCACTAGCTTTGACATATATACAGGACTTATCTTCGCTTCGCAAGAAACCAAACTCTTTGACTTTCTCATCAAAACAAATATTCTATCTGTAAGATGCTTGTTTCAATCCATAATTGGACTTCTCAAGCTTGCACACTCTATTAGGGTGCTTTGCATCGAAAAAACCCTCTGGCTGACTCATGTAAACATCTTTAGCCAACTTCCCATTAAGGAAAGCGGTTTTGACATCCATCTGCCATATTTCATAATCATGAAATGCAGCTATGGCTAGCATAACCCTTATAGACTTTATCTTCGCTACTGCTGAGAAGGTCTCATCATAGTCAACTCTGAGAGTGTGAGTAAAGCCATTCGCAATCAATCGCGCCTTCTAAGTGTGCACTTTCCCATCCATGTCGGTCTTCTTATTGAAGATCCATTTGCACTCGACCATCTTACTACCTAGCACATTGTCAACCAAATTCCAAACTTGGTTGTCATACATGGACTGAATCTCGCTATCCATAGCCTCTTTCCACTTTGTAGACTTTGGGCCTGCAATCGCTTCCTTGTAGCTGTTAGGTTCATCCAAATTTACTAGTGTACTATCACTAATAAATATATCACCCTCACTTTTTATATGAAAACCATATAACATGCGTGGAACACTAACTCTACTGGAACGTCTAAGAGGTAAGGACTCGTCAATTGGTTCTACAGGAGTTTCCTCCTTGGGTTGAGCGCAAGTGTTAGAGGTTCCTTCATCACTTGATTCTTGAAGCTCTTCAAGATCAATTTGAAGGGTTTTGAGCATTCTAACACTCCTAAGGTGTACATGCAACCCTAGAAACCTTGGATCTATGTTTTACTATGATACATGCAAAATTGCTTTCCAAGGTTCGTAAACTATCTAGCATAGCACGGGAAAATTTTAAACATAAACGCTAGAAGAAGAACATACCTTTTGTTGTTTAGATTCCTTAAGAACCTTGTGAGCCTAGCACCTCAAGTGTGATGCCTCAAATGTCTCACACAACACCACAACCCTTGGAATAACCTTGAGAGAATTTCACTAACACTCAAAATTCGGCTAGCCCTCTTTTTCTTGCTTGTAATAGTATCGATTTTGCTAGTCAAGGGGTCTTTATATAGTTGTGACACAAGTAGGGTTACACCATGTAAACCCTAATTGTCATGGCTTTCCATATTCCATGATCCATGGGTTTGTAACCTCCATGGACTATCCATGGAGCACCTTATGGGTTTTAGCCCAATCCATACAAACCATGGATCATTAGCCCACTATACAAGAATAGATGATTTACACAATCAACCTCATATATTTAATTAGTCTCCTTTTGATCACTTAATTAATTCCAAATTAATTCTTTGATCAATACTAATTAAATAATATTATTAATATATTAGAATTTATAATATATTAATAAACCTTAAATGTCCTTTCTATCATTTGGTCTATCGAAGTGTTGCAATGTCATGTAACCCAAATGGACCATGCTAATCGGGTCAAGTACATTCCAGAAATAGTTATGAACTTAGGCACCTAAGCCAATAGTCTCCCACTTGGATAAGTCTATTAACGATAACTGCAAGAATGACTTCAGGAACCGATCAGCAATCGTAGCTCTTTCAAGGTCTCGTGGAACTGAGATGATGATGATACACTATTTTAAGATAAGTGATCATATAATCCTATGTTCTAGATATTAGCCGGAAAAATACATGGAACAATGTCTTACTTATTGTCCAGCAATTTGTTTCCCGATTTTTTATTTGTTTGACATTGAACTTAATTGAACACATCAACTTAGTTCTGACCGGGCCCGGTACATGGGTCAACACAAAATCGTCGAGGGGCCCAGGTATCACTTCTAATCCAAGAAGGGATAGATAAACATTGACTCATATGCTTGTTCTACTACGTGTTGAATTATACACAAATGCACGATTGACAAAAGATAGCAACACTTTACTCATAAATAAACAACAACTTTTATTTATCATCAAATGTCAATTACACTTTACACATTTCAGACCTATCTAACTACTAAAACTAATATTAACCTTCAGCCATATGCGCCTCGCATGATGGAGATGCTTAACCCTACCCAGTCCCTTCGTGAGGGGATCTGTCGGGTTCTCATCCGATGACACCCTCTTTGCCACAAGGAGTCCTTCTTCTATTCGATGTCTGATGAAATTGTATTTTCTATCGATGTGTCTGGATCTCCCATGATTCCTGGGTTCCTTTGCTAAGGCAACTGCACTTTCACTATCACAGAAAATCTTTATAGGCTCCTTTATAGTTGGTACAACTCCAAGATCTCCAATGAAGTTCTTTAGCCATATAGCCTCCTTTGCTGCCTCGCTTGCCGCTATATACTCTGATTCGCAAGTTGAGTCAGCCACTATCTCCTGCTTGGAACTTTTCCAAGAAATTGCTCTTTCGTTTAAAGTATAGACCCAACCTCACTGAGAGCAGAAATTATCCCTATCAGTCTGAAAGCTAGTATCACTCTACCCTACTACTCTCAAGTCATCACTCTCGCCGAGGGTAAGGACCCAGTCCTTAGTCGTCCGCATGTACTTGAGAATGTTCTTTACCGTAGTCCAGTGAGCCTTGCCAGAGTTCCCATGATATCTGTTGACCATGCTCAATCCAAAGACCACATTAGGGCAAGTACAAGTCATAACATACATGATCGAGCCTACAGCGGAAGCATACGGTACTCGACTCATCTCTGTTATCTCATCCTCTGTACTCGGGCTCTAATTCTTACTTATTTTGGCGTTACTCTGGATCAGTAAGTCACTTTCTTGGAATCCTGCATGTTGAACATATTCTCTTGGAATTCTGCATGCTGAACCTATTCAACACCTTCTCCAAGTAGGTACTCTGACTAAGTCCAATTAGTCTTTTACTCCTGTCTGTCAAAATCCTTATCCCTAGGATATAGGCAGCTTCTCCAACGTCCTTCATAGTGAAACACTTCCCAAGCCAGGACTTCACTTCCTGTAGAGTTGGGATGTAATTTCCTATGAGTAGTATGTCATCTACATATAATACCAAAAAGCTAACTATACTCCCACTATCCTTGAAATATACACAAGATTCATCTTCACTCCTCAAAAAGCCAAACTCATCAGCTTTCTCATCGGAACAAAGATTCCATCTGCGAGGTTCTTGTTTCAATCCATTGATGGATTTCTCAAGCTTACACACTCTATTAGGGTACTCTGTACTGACAAAACCCTCTGGCTGACTCATACAAACATCCTCAACCAACTTTCCATTAAGGAAAGCGGTTTTGACATCCATTTTCCATATTTCATAATCATGAAATGCAACAATAGATAACATAACCCTAATAGACTTAATCTTCGCTACTGGTGAAAAAGTCTCATCATGATCAACTCCCTGAGTTTTAGAAAAGCCCTTTGCAACCAGTCGCGCCTTATAAGTGTGTACATTACCATCAATGTCGGACTTCTTCTTGAAGATCCATTTGCACCCGACTGTCTTGCGACCTGGTACATTGTCAACCAAATTCCAGACTTGATTGTCATACATGGATTATATCTCGTTGTCCATAGCCTCTTTCCATTTAGTAGCCTCAGGGCCTATCATGGCTTCCGTATAGCTGTTAGGTTCATCCAGACTTACCAGTGTGCTATCACTGATAAGTGTATCACCTTCCGCAGTAATATGGAAACCATAGTAATGCTCAGGTGCATTCCTAACTCTCGTGGAACGCCTCTGAGGTACAGATTCTTCTGTTGGATCAACAGGAGTTTCCTCCTTTGGTTGAATTCTATGGTTTGAGGTTCCTTCACCACTTGACTCTTGAATTTCTTCAAGGTCAATTTGCCTCCCACTGTTTCCATGGCTCATGAAATCTCTCTCGCGAAAGACTCCTCTCCTTGCTACAAAGACCACATTATCATTGGTTCTGTAGAAGAGGTAACCAAAGGATCTCTGTGGGTAGCCGATGAAAATACACCTCTCACTTTGAGGTTCGAGCTTATCGTGAGAGTCATGCCTCACGAAAGCCTCAAAACCCCAAATCTTGATGTGGTCCAAATTGGGAACTTTTGTAGTCCACATCTCATGAGGTGTTTTGGCAACCTTCTTTGTAGGGACTAGATTAAGGATATCGGCGGCAGTCTCTAAGGCATACCCCCAAAATGAGATTGGTAGCAAAGCTAGAATCATCATGGAACAAACCATATCCAACAAGGTTCAATTGCGCCTCTCAGCCACACCATTAAGTTGTGGTGTCCTGGGAGGTGTCAATTGTGAGACAATCCCACATTCCTTAAGATGGTCAAGGAACTCTATTCTAAGATACTCACCACCTCGATCGGATTGAAGCATCTTAATGTTCCTGCCCAATTGATTCCCCACTTCCTGTTTAAACTCTTTGAATCTTTCAAAGGTCTCTAACTTATGCTTGATTAATTAGACATATCCATATCTACTAAAATCATCAGTAAAAGTCACATAGAAGCGGTTAGCATCCCTTGTGGCAGTTCTGAAGGGTCCACACACATCAGTATGTATGAGATCCAACAAACCCTCACCACTAGCACAAGTACCAATGAAGGGTGACTTTGTCATTTTCCCAAGAAAACAAGATTCACAACTATCATCTGACTTTAGGTCAAATGACTCCAAAACTCCATCCTTTCGGAGTTGGCCTATGCGTTTCTTGCTTACATGTCCAAGACGACAATGCCATAATGATGCTTTATCCAAGTTAGTGGAAGAATCGATACACAACACATTATTTCCTAGGTTATCTACAACCGACATAGTTTCATACACACCATCACAAGGTAATGCTTTAAAATAAAGAACATTATTAAATAAATCATTAATACCACCACATTCATTATCAAATGAAAAGGTAAAACCTTGTTTGTACAAACCATGAAAGGAAATATTATTTCTTGCCATTTCAGACGAGTAACAACACTTATTCAAATCTAACACTAACCCACTACTTAGCAACAAAGAATAAACTCCAATCTTGGTGACAGGTGAAGCTTTCCTATTCTCCATGATCAAGTTTATCTTCCCATGCTCTACATTCTCTCTTCTTCTTACTCCCTACAAATCAGTAAATTTGTGAATACCACAACCTATGTCGAGGACCCCAATAATAAGAATGGGGTGAGTTATTAGACAATATAGTGTATATACTTGCATGGTTGGGTTTTACTTTCCTATCCTTAAGATCTTGCAGGTACTTTTGCTTCCAGTGCGACTTTTCATGGCAATAGAAGCATTCAGCCTCTTTAGGGTTAGCAGAAGGAGTGATGAAAACTTTCTTGGTTCCACTTGAAGAGTAGCCATCAAGGGACTTTCTATTAGTACCCTTCGAAGGGTTCTTCCTCTTCTTTCCTTTGCCTTGCCCGATTGCCAAGACAGGGGTCGCGGTGGGAGTAGGAGTAGTAACAACCGACTTATTTTTAAGACCACTTTTCGCGGTCTTCAAGAGTCCTTGAAGTTTGCTGAGTCTAACTTCCTCCTTGTTCATGTGGTATGTCATTCGGAATTGATCATAACACGAAGGTAAGGAGTGCAAAATGATGTCAATTGCCAATTCCTAGGGAAAGTTCACATTTAGTTTCAACAAACGGTCCACATACCTTTGCATTTTCTGCATGTGGCCCGTGATGGGATCACCATCCTTCATTTGGATTTTTATCATGGAGGAGATGATTTCATATCACTCTTGACGTGGACCATCAAATCCTGGTGAATCTCAAAAGGATAGTAGTCCTCATAGTACTTTTGGAGCTCGGCTGTCATAGTGGCTAACATGATGCATGCCACTTTCGTAGCATCTCTCTCATGTGCCTAGCATTCAGCGATAGCCTCAAGAGTAATAGACGACTCAAGTTCCTTAAGCTCCTTGTCGAGGACATATTCCTTGTCCTCATACCGACTAGCTATCCTGATGTTCCTGATCCAATCCATAAAGTTGGATCCATCGAAGATGACTCTCCCACAAAGGTTCATGAGAGAGAAGGAGTCGGTAGGGTTTGAGCTAGAAGCAGCATTGTTGGAAGACATCTAAAAAAGAAGAAAGACAAGTTTAGATTAGATATAAAGATAGTCCTTAATAAGACACCCAAATGTAATATTAAGGCTAGGACACAACACAATATTTTATAACTTAGAAGAGGGATGCCGTAATCCAAGCTATAAAATATTTGAAGGTAGTGAATGATGATTCACCAATTTCCACCAAGAAAAACGAAATAAATTATTAGGTTTTAATTGGTTTTGAAACTCCTAGATACTTTGAGATTCATTAAACTTTTCAATGGCATGTTTAAATCTCGGGTGTGCCCTTCAGGTTCTGTGACTAGGATGGCGAGGATCACAAAACAAGGTGTGAAGTAACCATGAAATTACTTGGTACTCTTAATTTTTATCACTCAATCGATGTGCCGGTTAACCACACGCGCTCCACCGACCTATGAAAAACCTTAAGCCACCCTTTTCCTACCTTGTTAAGTCCAGGTTAGTGTGTCGATTAACCACACACGCTCCACTAACGACTTAATCAAACTGAAAAGTTTAATTTCATGGGTTAGCACCTTATTCACATTTTCCTAAAGTAACTAAGATTGGGAATTTATAAAAACATTTATTTACTTTACATTCATCATACTTTTAATGAGGACTTAAAGTCCTTGTCTTACCCGTTCGGCTAACGACCCTCCACCGGTCAAGGAAGCGGTGGGTGAGAGCGGACACCCATTAAGAGGCCATTTTATAGGCAGCAACCTTATACCCCCCTTATAGACCGACTTCATGAATGAGGCCTACTAACGGTAAAACGACTTGTTCTTATACATATATAATTCTTATTAAATTTATAATATTATAATGTATAAGGGTTGAATTTTAACTTTTAAAATTCTAGGGTTTGTAACTAATGTTTTTAAGGTGACTTTACATGTTCCAAAACTTGAGGGAACGTTTTGTAACTTTCAAAACTTTTCATCTTTCATAACTTATAAGTTAATGGTTTATTAAAATGAGAGACATTTCATTTTATGAAACCTATGTGTTTCATAATGGACTTTAAAAGAGTGACTTTTGGTAATCCATAACTTGAGGACAAATTATGGATTCCATTAAAACACATAATGATCAAGAATTAAACTAACAAGCGAGTTATAAATAATTCCTATGATCTTCTAAACTCATAAGTTCATGAACATGCATATTAACAATTTCAAGAATCTTAAATAAACCATATAAAACTTGAAATTTTGATAATAGCCATTGAAAATGGATTAGCATAACCATTACACCATCTAAAAGAAGTTTTATAAGACCAAAATAGTTTAGGGTAATAGTTGTAGTCCATTTCCAGCGACAAAACTCGAAAAACTGCACTGTGGGCATTCTACTCGTCGAGTGCATGAACCTACTCGGCGAGTTCACCCAACATATTGCATATTTTTCGACTTTTTCAACAATTTGCATCAAGTATCAAATAAACAAGCCTAGGCTCTAATACCACTGAAGGGTTTTGAGCATTCTAACACTCCTAAGGTGTACATGCAACCCTAGAAACCTTGGATCTATATTTTACTATGATACATGCAAAATTGTTTTTCCAAGGTTCTTAACCTATCTAGCATAACATGGGGAACTTTTAAACACAAATGCTAGAAGAAGAACATACATTTTGTTGTTTGGATTCCTTGAGAACCTTGTGAACCTAACACCTCAAGTGTGATGCCTCAAAAGTCACACACAACACTACAAACTTGGAATAACCTTGAGAGAATTTCACTAACACTCAAAATTCGGCTAGCCCTCTTTTTCTTGCTTGTAGTAGTACTGATTTTGATAGTCAAGGGGTCTTTATATATTTGTGACACAAGTAGGGTTACACCATGTAAACCGTAATTGTTATGGCTTTCCATATTCCATGATCCATGGGTTTGTAACCTCCATGGACTATCCATTGAAAACCTTATGGGTTTTAGCCTAATCCATACAAATCGTGGATCATTAGCCCACTATATAAGAACAAATGATTTACACAATCAACCCCATATATTTAATTAGTCTCTTTTTGATCACTTAATTAATTCCAAATTAATTCTTTGATCAATACTAGTTAAATAATATTATTAATATATTAGAACTTATAATATATTAATAAACCTTAAGTGTCCTTTCTCTCATTTAGTCTATCCAAGTGTTGCAATTCCATGCAACCCAAATGGACCATGCTAATCGGGTAAAGTACATTCTAGAAATAGTTATGAACTTAGACACCTAATCCAACATAATTTTCCTCCCACTGTCCCCTTGTCTTATGAGTTCTTGCTCTCGGAAAACCCTTCTCCTCGCAACGAAGACAACATTGCCACTCGGTCTATAGAAGAGATCTACAAAGGACTTCTGATGCGGGTAGCCGATGAAAATACACCGCTCACTACGAGGTCCGAGCTTGTCGTGAGTCTCTCGTCTTACGAAAGCCTCGCAACCCCAAACCTTGATATCTGCCAATGAGGGAGTTTTCCCTTTCCACATCTCGTGAGGTGTTTTGGAAACCTTCTTTATAGGGACTAAGTTAAGGATATGGGTGGCAGTCTCTAAGGCATACCCTCAAAATGATATAGGTAACGTAGCATGACTCATCATGGAATGAACCATGTCAAACAAGGTTCGATTATGCCTCTCATCCATACCATTCAATTGTAGTGTCCTAGGTGGTGTCAATTGCGAAACAATTTCGCATTCCTTGAGGTAGTCGTGGAATTCAAGACTAAGGTACTCACCACCTCGATCAGATCAGAGCATCTTAATTTTCCTGCCCAGCTGATTCTCCACTTCTTGTTTAAACTCTTTCAACTTTTCAAAGGTTTCTGACTTGTGCTTGATTAAGTAGATCTACCATATCTGCTATAATCATCGGTGAAAGTCTGATAGAAGCGGTTCGCATCCCTTGTGGTAGATCTAAAGGGCCCACACACATTGGTGTGTATGAGATCCAATAAACCCTCACTCCTTTCACAAGTACAAGTGAAGGGTGACTTGGTCATCTTTCCAAGTAAACAAGACTCGCATACGTCATCGTCCCTAAGGTTGAATGACTCCAACACTCCATCTTTTTGGAATTGGGCTATGCGCTTCTTGTTGACATGTCGAAGACGACAATGCCATAAGCATGCTTTGTCCAAACTACTGGAAGAATAGAAATGCAACACATCATTTCCTAAGTTTTCTACAACCATCACAGTTTCATATATTCTATTACAAGGCAATGCTTCAAAATAGAAAGAACCATTAAAGAAAGCAATAATAGAACCTTTTTCATTATCAAATGAAAATATAAAACCAACTCTATACAAACCATGAAAATAAATAGTGTTTCGTGTTATTTCCTACTTCTTCTTAGACCCTGAAAATCAGAACAAATGTGAAAACCACATCTTGTATCAAGCACCCAAGACATAGCATGTGATGACTTGTTAGAATGAATAGTATAAATACCTGCGAAGGACGATTTGATCTTTCCATCCTTGATATCTTGCAAGTACTTCGGGTAGCTTCGTTTCCAAATGCCCCTTTTCGTGGCAGTAGAAGCAATCAGCATCCTTCGGGTTCGAGGAGGGTGCAGCGGGACCAGCCTTGGTTTCACTAGAAGAGGTGCCAACTTGGGACTTTCCCTTGCGGTTTCTCTTAGAAGGACCCTTCCTCTTCTTACCCTTCCCTTGCCCAGTAGCCAACAAAGAGGATAGTAGTAGTAGGAGTTGATGCAATGGATTTTCCTTTTAGACTACTCTCAGCAGTCCTTAGCAGGCCTTGAAGCTTGATTAGAGTGACCTCCTCCTTGTTCATGTGGTAGGTCATATGAAACTGGTCGTAGCAAGGAGGTAAGGATTGTAGAATGATATCTATGGCCACCTCCTCATCGAATTTAACATTTAACTTCAGCAAGCGGTCCACATACCTATGCATTTTCTGCAAGTGGGTCGTAACAGACTCTTCGTCCTTCATTTTGGTAGTGATCATCGAAGCAATGATCTCATACCTCTCCTGCCTTGCGCTTTGATGGTACCTATCCATAAAATCTTGATGCATCTCATAGGGGTAGTAGTCCTCATAGGACTTTTGGAGTTCAGTGGTCATAATGGCGAGCATGATGAAATGAACCTTCGTAGCATCTCGCTCCTGAGCCTCGTAAGCAGCAATCTACTCGGGAGTAGTAGTGTTGACGTTGACTTCTTTCAGCTCATTGTCGAGAACATACTCCTTGTCCTTGTAATGGGTGACCATTCGGATATTGCGGATCCAATCATTGAAGTTGATCCCATCAAAAATCACCCTCCCACAAAAATTCATGAGTGAGAATGAGCCAAAAGAGGTCGAGCCTAAAGCGTTGTTGTTGTTCAAAGTAGACATCTAAAATAGAAAAGAGACAGAGTTTGATTAGATAGGAATCCCCAATTAAACACCTAAATGAGAAATTAGGGCTAGGATCCAACAACATTATTTTCAATTTAGAAGAGGGATGTCGTAATCTAAACAGCAAATAAATTGAAGGTAAGTGAATGACGATTCACTAATTTCCACAATGAAAAATGAAAAAGAATTAAGTTTTAAATGTATTGAAAACTCCTAGATCTTTTGAGATTCATTGAACTTTTCAATGGCATTTTAAATCTCGATATGCCCTTCAAGTTTGTGACTGGGATACCAAGGATCACAAACAAGGTGTGAATAACCATGCAAATTATTCGGTATCCTTGATGTCATTTACCACCTAATCAATCTGCCAGTTAACCACACAAGCTCCATTGATCTATGATAAACATCGAGTCACCCTTTGCCACCATTTCTAGTCTATATTAGTGTGTCGGTTATCCACGCATACTCCACTAACGACTTGGCAAGGGTACAAAGTGTAATTACATGGAATAGCATCATTTCACATTTTTCCTAAAGTAACTAAGAATTGTAATTTTATAAAAACATTTAGTTACTTTATATATTCATTATAATTTTAATGAGGAATTAGTTAACCTATCCTACCCGTTTGGCTAACGAACCTTTACCAATCAAGGACGCGGTGGGTGAGAGTGGACACCTATTAAACTGTCATTTTATAGGAAGCAACCTTATACCCCCCCCCCCCTTATTGATCAGCTTCATGAATTAGGCCTACTAACGGTAAGACTAGCATTACTTATATATATATATATATATATATATATATATATATATATATATATATATATATATATATATATATATATATATATATATATATATATATATATATATTATAATATTACAATAGTATAAGGTTGAATTTTAAACTTGTAAAATTCTAGGGTTTAGAATTTAAATATTTCAAAATTAAACTTTTAATTAATATTTTAAATTACAAAACTTGAGCGCAAGTTTTCAAACTTTTCAAAACTTCTTTTTAGATCAATTTTGAAAATTATTAATTAATCTTATTATTAATATTTATCACATAATTTGACCTAATCTTTTCCTTAACAACATAATTTGAACAATTTATCTATGCATCAAATACAAAAGAGAAATGATCTAGGCTCTGATACCACTGCTGAGTTATGAGCAAAACAACATTCCTATGGTGTTCATACAAACCCTAGTTGCTTGGATCTAGTTATTCTATTTGTACATGCATATATTGTCCAAGACTTACAAACCCTAATCTAGCATACAATAAAACTTTAAATCAATATAAATAAACTGGTAAGAATGTTACCTTTGATTGTTGCTTGAAGATCTTTAGCTTATGAGAACCGAGTACCTTAAATGCGATGCCTCTATTGAATCACAAACACCAAAGCAAGTTGGAGGATCTTGGAGAGAGAGGAAACGCTCAAAATCGGCTCTTGGATCTCTAGGGTTCAAGTGGTAGCCGAAATATGAAGCATAAGGGTCCTTTATATAGGTGTGAGATTAGGGTTTTAGTCAGAGTCCTTATCCAGTTACTTAGCCACCAAGCAGCCCAAAAGAACCTTCTAGATCCCTATCTTGGACGAAATCTTATGGCCTATCCATATGGATTTCGTCCACCCTATCCCTAGGGTTTCTCAACCTATTTTGCAACTATCCAGTAATTACATCTTCAGTCCCTAATTAATCTCTTTTGTTCAAAAAATTAGTTCTTAATTAATTCTTGACCAATATTAACTAAACAAATATTATTTCTCCATTAATATATATTCGTATAATATATTAATAAACCATAATAATCTCGTTCTCCATTAATCATCCAGTCAAGTTGCTCTCGTGAAGGCAACCCAAAAGGACCATGCTACAACCAGGTCAAGTACATACCAAATATAGTTATGGACTTAGACACTAATTCAACAGGTGAGTACCTTAGTGTCGAATTCAACGACTACCTCAAGTAATGCGGAATTGCTTCGTAATTGACGCCACCTAGCACACCGCAGTTGAATGGTGTGGCTGAGAGGCGCAATCGAACCTTGTTGGACATGGTTTGTTCCATGATGAGTCGAGCTTCGTTACCGATCTCATTTTGGGGGTATGCCTTAGAGACTGTCGCCCATATCCTTAATCTAGTATCGGCTAAGAAGGTTGCCAAAACACCTCACGAGATGTTGACAGGGAAAGCTCCCTCGTTGGCACATATCAAGGTCTGGGGTTGCGAGGCTTTCGTAAGAAGAGACACTCACGATAAGCTCAAGCCTCGTCGTGAGCAGTGTAGTTTCATCGGCTATCCACAGAAGTCCTTTGGATATCTCTTTTATAGACCGAGTGACAATGTTTTCTGCATTCCGAGGAGAGGGGTTTTCCGAGAGCGAGAACTCATATGCCAAGAAGACAGTGGGAGGAAAATTAATCTTGAAGAGCTTCAAGAATCAAACGATGAAAGAACCTCTAACACTAGCGCTCAAGCCGATGAGGAAACTCCTGTTGAACCGATTGACGAGTCCTTACCTCTTAGACGTTCCAGTAGAGTTACTGTTCCGCCTGTGTTGTATGGTTTCCATATAACAAGTGAAGGTGATACGTTTAATAGTGATAGTACACTAATAAATTTGGATGAACCTAAAAACTACAAGGAAACCATGGTAGGCCTGGAGTCTACAAAATAGAATGAGGCTATGGACAACGAGATTCAGTACGTATATGATAATCAAGTTTGGAACTGGTGCAAATGGATCTTCAAGAAGAAGACCAACATGGATGGGAAAGTACACACGTATAAGGCGCGATTGGTTACGAAGGGCTTTACTCAAACTCCCGGAGTTGACTATGATGAGACCTTCTCACTAGTTGCAAAGATTAAATATATTAGGGTTATGCTAGCCATAGCTGCGTTTCATGATTATGAAATATGAAAGATGGATGTCAAAACGACTTTCCTTAATAGGAAGTTAGCTGAAAATGTTTACATGTGATAGCTAGAGGGTTTTCTCAATGCAGAGCACCCTAATAGAGCGTCTAAGCTTGAGAAATCCATTTATGGACTGAAATGAGAATCTCGTAGATGGAATCTTTGTTTCGATGAAAAAGTCAAAGTGTTTGGTTTTTCGAGAAGCGAGGATGAGTCATGTGTATATGTCAAATCCAGTGGGAGTACAGTTAGCTTTCTCGTTTTGTATGTGGATGACATACTACTAATAGGATACGACATCCCAACTTTGCAGTAGGTTAAGTCCTGGCTTCGTAAGTGCTTCACTATGAAGGACCTCGAAGAAGCTGCTTATATTCTAGGGATAAGAATATTGAGAAATAGGAGTAAGAGACTTATAAGACTTAGTCAAAGTACTTACTTGGATAAAGTGTTAAAATGTTTTAGCATGGAAAATTCCAAGAAACGGGAGTTACCAATCCAAAGCAATACCAAGTTGAGTAAGACTCAAAGTCCGAGTACCGATGTCGAGATAGCATAGATGAGACGAGTACCTTATGCTTCCGAAGTTGGCTCAATCTTGTATTCTATTACATGTACTCGCCCTGATGTGGCCATCGCTTTGAGCATGGTCAGCAGATATTAAGGGAACCCTGGTAGAGCATATTGGACCGCAGTGAAGAACATTCTCAAGTACCTATGAAGGACTAACTAATGGTTCCTTATCCTCAGTAGGAGCGATGACATGAGAGTGAGAGGGTATAGTGATGCTAGTTTTTAGACTGACCGGGATAATTTCTGCTCTCAGTCAGGATGGGTCTATACCCTGAATGGAGGAGCAGTGACATGGAAAAAATTCCAAGCAGGAAATTGTAGTTGATTCAATGTGTAAATCAAAGTAGCAGCGAGTGAAGTGTTGAAGGAGGCAATATGGATAAAGAACTTCATCAGAGACCTTAGAGTTGTATTTGCCATAAAGGAGCCTATGGAGATTTTCTGTGATAAGGAAGGTGCGGTTGCCTTAACCAAGTAACTGAGGGATCATGGCAGATCTAGGCATATCGACAGAAAATATTATTTCATTAGACATCGGGTAGAAGAGGGACTCCTTGTAGTAAAGAGGGTATCGTCATAGGATAACCCAGTAGATCCCCTTACAAAGGCACTGAGTAGGGTTAAGCACTTACAGCACGCTAGGAGCATTGGGCTGAAGGACGATATTAGGTTTAGTGATTAGATAGCCTTTAGAAATTGGTAATAGATAAATTGTAGTTAACATTTGATGATTAAACAAAGGAGTTTTATTTATAAGTAAAGTTATTGTCTTATGTTAATTATTTACTATTGTTTCACTTTGTATGTTTTGACTTCCTAAATAATAAGATTATATAATCATCCACAGTCGATCATACGTTGGAAGTAAGTATGAAAGAAGACTATCGTGAATTGGCTTGTAGATTGTCTAAGCATTTAGACATAGCAAAGTTTTGTTGAAATGTTCATGAGTGCTCCTAAAATAAGATTTGAGTATTGGATTAAACCCGCACTCACATGAATCACTTCATGGAATTTAATCATGAGTGATTGTGAGATGGTAATATCATATAGTCTTTAAACCGAGATATATGAGTTGTTGTTTACAAGTCAGTTGTGCATTGATAATGCGTAAATGCATCAGTAAATTGATGTTATAAAACGTATTGTTGTGTATGATTTGATGAGTAAATAGTACAATCATATAAGAAGAAGTTTATCTGCTCCTTTTATCCTACGAGGGTAAAAGTGATATCTTGGGCCCCTCAATGATTTTGTTTTGACTTATGTGTCGGGCCCGGTCGAGAATAAATTGATGAGTTCAATTAAGTTCTATGTCAGACAAATCAAAGATCGAGAAACAAAATTCCGGACAATAAGTATGGCTATGTTCCAAGTAATTTTCCACACGATATCTTTAGAATGGAGGACTATACGATCCCTTATCTAAAGGACGTGTCATAGTTCGACAGCTGCTTTTGAGAGCTACGATTGCTAATCCGATTTTGAAGTCGTACTTGCATCTATAGTTATTAGACTTATCCAAGTGCGAGATTGTTGGATTAGGTGTCTAAGCCCATAACTGTATTTGGTATGTACTTGACCCAATTGTAGCATGGTCCTTTTGGGTTGCCTTCACCAACGCAACTTAACTGGAAGAATAATTGAGAAAGAGGTTAAAGGTGATTTATTAATATATTATATGCATGATATATTAAAAGAGAAATCATATTATTTAATTAACATTGGTCAAGAATTAATTTAGAATTAATTTTGTGGTCAAAGGAGGTTAATTGAATTAAGGGGACTGATATTGTAATTATCAGATAATTGTAATATGGGCTGAGGATCCCTAATGATAGGGGTGCACGAAATCTTATGGATAACCCATAAGAATTCGTCCAAGGATAGGGTTCTGGAAGATTCCTATCGGTTGCATGGAGCCTAATCAATTGGATTAGGTCTTTAACTGAAACCCTAATTCCTCACCTATATAAAGACCCTCTAGGCATCACATTTTTGGCTACCACAACCCTAGAAGGAATCCTAGAGCTAAAAATAGCCTCTCCCCTCTCTCTCTAATATTCTCCAATTGTTTTGGTGTTTGTGATCTATTAGAGGCATCGCATTTGAGGTGCTAGGTTCTCAAAAGCTCAAGGTTATCATGCTACAATAAAATGTAACATTCTTACTTGTTTATTTATGTTGATATCGATTTTGTATGATAGAATTAGGGTTTGTGAGCTTTGGATGATTATTGCATGTACAATTAGAAAAACCTAGATCCAAAGCTTTAGGGTCTGCATGTGCACCATAGGATTAATGTTTTGCACATACCACAACACTTTCATGTACTGAACCTTACTTATTCTTAATCTCTTGCCACCTACCAATAACAGTGTTTCCATGTTGTTAAGCAGCTCACTTCTATTGACCAATGTAGCATCACTGACCAATGTGCTCTACCTTTTGCAATCAAATGAGAACCATAGAACTCATAAGCATTGCCAACTCCACTGGAAGGTGCATAGAAACAAGAATGTATCAACTTAACACGATAGCATATTAACCTCAAGTTGTGTCCTAGTGATAACTAAAAGGTTTATTCTTGATTAGCTCCTGAAACTCTTCCAGATCAATAAGACTCCCACCGACTTCTTGACATATAAGTTTCTATGTTGAGGAACATTCCTCGACAAACAAATATTCAAGTGTTAATGTGGGTTCTTATCAAGAAAAGACTTCATTAAATTGGTCTTAGTTTATCCTTTGTTTTAACAGCACAAATACCAATTCCAAATGTGCTAGAGTAAAAAAAAACATTTCTACTCCACATGATGTGTTATAAACCTAATTAGTTTGAAATAAGTTTCAAGATATGATTCGAAGTTACTAGAGTATGGCTCTAAAACTTAATTTAATACGAAGTATGACTCATTTCTTGATTAAACCATTTCAACAATATCTGATTCCTCTTCTTAGTTGAAACAATTTCCTAAGATGTCCTTAGAGGATCAGTTGTAACATGGTTGTAAGATGATCATAAAGCATGATACTAAAGTACTCTCCTTTCCTTTCAGATTGTAGAAACATTTATCTTTCCGCCTAATAGATTCTTTTTATTCGTTCTGTCACACTTTGAAACTTTTCCAAAGTATCATAATTACACTTAATCTTATAAGCATAACCATATTTACTGCACCATCAGTAAATTGTGACGAATATACTTATCGTCCCTTGTGGTGGATCTGACCGGTTTACATCAATGTGTACTAGATCCTTTAGTCCTTCACTTGTCTCACATAAACATGTGATCAAGGAAATAGTCTTAATCTTCCAATTATCAAAATTCTCATACATCACACAATATGAATTGTATGACTCCAAGTTTCTATCCAATTGAAACTTGGCTGATAATAATACCTTTTCACTTGGTTGAGTATGACATTACCACAAACAATATAGTAAAGAACGAAATCCACTTTAATATTGCTAATAATAGAAATATAACCACCAATTTTCATAAATATCGTTGCTAGGAAATATAAAGTAAATAAGATAAAACCAAAAATAAACTTTATTGATAATGTGCGGAAAAATTTGTCTTTACAATGCAAATATATATGAAAACTATGTTTCTAGAGATTTCCTAAGAAATCTATTAATCTATCATAACTCCTAAGCTTCAAATTCTGATCATCGAACCATGTGACCGAAATCCATCTCTTACGATCAAAATTAGTTTTTTCTTCTTAAGCTTCCTTCTTTCTCTTAGATCCTGCAAAAACATCAAAATGTGACTATCACATCATGTATTAAGAATCTATGAATAAGAACATAATGGGGTTAGATAATGGATGTACCTGTATAAACTTAACTTTCTTATCTTTATGATCCTTCAGGTAGACAGGACAACTTCACATCTAATGTCCCTTCAATTGGCAATAGAAACATATGGACTCTTCAGGAATGGCACATGAAACTATCTCAGAATTAACCTTTCTCTTTACCATATGGTCAAATGGTTTGACCTTGGCTAATTCCTTTCCATTGGGAAGAGAAACATTTTCCAGACTACCATTGTTGCTATTGTCCATGTGGTTTTAAGAGACAGATCCTTCAAAAACATTTGCTTGACCAGTGCTCTTCAACATTTATGCTTCAGTGGCAATTAGCAAATGTGCCAGATCAATTAGGGTCATGTTGTGCTCAGTCCCAAAGTAGTACTTAACGAACTGAATATATGACTCAGGAAGCGAGTGAAGAACCAAGTCAACGGCCAACTCCCTTAGTAAAACGACACCCGACATTCCCAATCTGTCAATGTGAGACTTCAATTTTAGAACATGCACACACATAGAATCTCCATCTTGGTGTTTGCATGCCAAAAGGACTTGAGTAAATTTGAACTTTTCAAGTTGATGAAATGTGGGTTGGGGAGAATCACAGGAGAAGGTAGCAGAAGAGTTGGAGGAGTATGATTTCCAGTTCCAGCAATGCTCGATAAAGAGAATGTTCTTTCACCTTGATCTGCATGTGGAAGATCATCTTCAGAAGTAAAGCCATTTCTAAAAGGACGAGGAAGACCATTGATGTCTGAACTTGACATCTATTAAGGGAGAAAAGAAAATTCAAGTTAGTTGATTTATTTTACCCTTAATTATTATCCCAAAAATTTAAATTAAGGCTAGGATCCATATTTTCGATTCGAATTCTGAAGAGGGGTGCCGTAATCAAATTTGAATCTATTTTAGGTTGGTAAACATTTACCAGTTTCAATATAATGAAACTCCTAGATCTTTGAGATTCATTGAACTATTCAGTGGCATGTTTAATCTAGATTATGCCTTTTCCATTTGTGACTGGGATATTGAAATGGGCATATTTAGTCATAAAAATCATGCATGATCTTAATACTTTATGTTAATTTTATCTCAAATAATGAACCAAAGGTGCGTAATTAGCTTAAATATTTCATTTTCAGCAACAAAGACATGCTCGAAAGGAAAAGGAAGTGGAACTAGCGATTGGACGCTTGGATCTTGGATTTTGAAGAAAGATGGATGTTGTTGGACAGCTTGACCCCTCGTCCGTGTTTTGGCAATATCTGATGAACCGTAACTCCGATTGACGAGATTCAAAATGTTCTGAAAAGTAGACACAATTTCGGACGACTTTCGTGTTTTGAGAAAATGCTGATTCGAAACGTACTGGGCGAGTAGGGTCGATTACTCGGCGAGTTATATCGAACTTTCGCGATTCTGGACGCGCTGACTTGCCGTACACGGGTTTTAAATGATGGACTCGCCGAGTAGACTCTGTTTTGTGAAAATATATATAAAGGGACTTTCAGATCGATACCCTAGATATAGATGAACCCTTGGAGGCCAATTGTCGACTAAAGGTGCTGCTGGAGCGTGGGAAGCAAGGGAATTAACCCTACATTCAATTTTAAGGAGAATCAAGGCAAAATCAAGTTTACTCTTTACCGAATATCTTGTTTGAACTATGTTTTTACCAATTTATTTCGTTTTTGAGCTTGTTTCTGCTGTAATCATGAGCTAAAACTCATAACTTCTGTTTAGGTAGATGAATTTGTGAACATGGATTGATTATTTGATTAGGATTAATTTTAATTGGTGATTATGTTTTATTAAGCTTGTTAAAGAACCTTATGTGTTAACAATAACTATTCTTCTTTTAATAAATCAATAATTAAGTTGTATGAACATCTCTTAGTTATTAATTTCATATGATTTATTGTGACCACATAGTTGTATGTCTACGAATAACGAATGTGAAACTAGAATTAACTAGAAGATAGGTAAGTTAATGTGTGAGCTTGTTTGATGAACATCAGCAAGAGGTTAATTGAAGGGCCAATTTAATTAACCATTACAAGTCTTATTTAACCCGAATCAATAACTAGGAAATCCGTTAATTTAGACAACTGGCCACTGCTTGAGTTAATTTGTTTCCTAAGGATTAGTAATAGCGAACGTGAAACTAATCATCTTAGTCAGTAGCCAATGAATAATTAATCTGATATATTGAAATCGTCAATGGGAACAAATGAGTCGAACCTAAACAAAAGTCCTCTATATTATTGAATTTAGTTGATTTTTATTTGCTTAGCTCTTAATTTCTTAGTTTAAGTTTTAGTTAATTGTTTAAGTTTCTAGTCTTGCAAAACTAGAGAAAACCCCCTTTCTATTACTTGTTTTATTTAGATAATATTAGCATCTATTTTAATTGTTTACCATTCCCTGTGTTCGATACCCTACTTACCTGAACTAAACTGCTAATCGATAGGTACACTGCCTTTCGTGTGTTTGTCTTTGTGTTTAAGTTAGTAGGATTAAAACTAGTTGGTTTTACACACATCAAGTTTTTGGCGCCGTTGCCGGGGAACGGTTCAAATATTTAATTTTATTTGCTAATTGTTATCGTTTTTATTTTATTGATTAATTTTTTTATATAGTTTAATTTTTATTTTTATTATTATTTATTATGTATTTTCCAAATCTCAATCCTTTTGATGCTTTTCTTGAGGATGTAGTACATGAAATTGAGCAAGAAGATGAGGAGTGTGGATCGGATGAAGATTTGAAGAAATTTGGAAGATGGTTAGATAACCTCTTGTCTAACGAACAAGAGCAATCTGAGTCACAAGAGCTAAACTTACTAGATGAAGAATTTAATCCAGAAAGAGATTTGGAGGAGCTGGAAAGGTTGTTGGTTGAAGGGTCAGATGAAGAACAAGAAAAACCTAAGTTGCAGGAACCAAGTTGTGGTTTGACTATTACCACGACATGGTCCCCTGTTCTTCCGATTTGTGTTTCGAAGCATGGGGTGACGATTCCAACTTTGGAGAAAGTTCTAAATCGCGATCCATTTCTGATTAGTATCCAACCGGTCCCAACCCTTGTCAGAATTCTTGGGTTTTATGTATTGAAGCTCGTTTGGCCAATTTTAGAAGAAAAGAGCCAAATTTTACAAATTGGTCCAAAAAAAATATTTAATGCAGCGGATGGATTGGCATTGAGTTTATTGGAAGTTTATTAAGTTGGGAGTCCAGCTAAAGACTCGCACAAAAAGAAGCGCTTGCGGGAGGCAACCCGTCATTAGAGTTTGCTTTTCTTTTTCTTTTTAAACTTCTAGTTTATTAGGGTAATTTAGGAATTTAATTTTGATGTTTGTTTTCCTTTTTCTATTACTTGTGTGTTGTTTTGATCTTTTCATTTTGAAGCTTAGGATTGCATGTGAGGGTCTAAAGTCAAGGCTGACGAAGTGAGAAATCGAGTCTAGGCGAGAAAGGAAACAAAGTTTTGAGTAAAGCTATGAGTCCAATTGATAGAAGGGTTATAGAGTGTTTATTCCCTGAAGAAAAATAAGGGAAATTATTAGTTTATATAACCCCCATACATCAAAAACGGACTTGGGCGAAATAAAATTTTTGTCACACAGCGGTCTACTCGTCGAGTGCATCTTATGGACTCGCCGAGTCCATGTGAAAATTCACGATTCTTCTGCCATTTACGCTTCAACTCGGCGATTCTACATACATACTCGACGAGTCGCTCATTCTTCTTACTTTTGAGCTGAAGATTTGATGACATTCGATATGGCATTGGTTCTATTCTTTGAAGATCATTTTCCGAGCATTTCCAAGAGTTTTTCCCTTATATTTGGAGCTTTTATAAAGACTGTACCACACGAGATTTTGACACCCAAGACATGGATGAGTTGTTCCCATGTCTAAAGTCAATTGAAGATGGAGCTGAAGAAAAAAGATATCAACCTCGCCACTCCTATCCTAGGGGAGTTTGTTTCAATTCTCTCTTTATTTTATTGTTCTTTATCATGCATAATATGCAATGGGGACATTGCATAAATTAAGTGTGGGGTAGGGGTTGGTTAAATTAGTTAAAATTTTAGTTAATTTATGATACCAAGACATGTTCAGTCTTTCAGTAATATTTGAAGCAACTTGTAGCAGCCTCATTCGATCTCGCCACAACTACCCAGGGGAGTCTGTTCCTTTTTCTCCCTTTTTATGTTCTTAATTTGTTTTAGCATACAATTAGGCATTGTATGAAATAAGTGTGGGGTAGGGGGTCGGTAAAAGTAAATTAAATTATAAAAGTAAAATAAAATAATAGTTAGGAAATTGCTAGATTTAGGAAATTTAAAATTTTAAAAAACTTGAAATAATAGTTTAATTTAGAAAAATCTAGTGATAATTTAAATTTTGCTAATATTGTATGAGATGATCTGATGAGAACTCAAATGTTTAGTTGATCCAATATACGTTATAGTGCATTTGTGGCCTCCCTTATTTTACTGAAATCATGGAACAAAAACATAACCCCGCTTGGTTTGAGGGATGCAATATGTTTAGCAGCCTAAACCTGAAATGTATCCAGGAAAATTATTATCATTAACCAATAAAGGTTGAGGTTGAGCGCCTCTGCTTAAGCATGTAGGTTTTGAGTGAAAAAAAAAAGTGAGGTACATGTAAAAAAAAGAGAGAGAGAATTACGAGTAAAGTTTGAAGAATTTCGGAGCAAATAAAGTGAAGATCAAAAAATCAAAATTCTGAAGAAATCCAAAAAGTTGAAGATACCAGAAATCAAATCAACAAAGGTGGTGAATTCAAAGAAATTAAAGATCAAATGTCAAAGAATTGAAGAATTCCAAAAGAGCTCCATAGTGGTATCGAAAAGTTGTAATTTTAGATTATGTATGCTTAGGTTGCTCAACGAAAAATACCTTGAGGTTAGGAGGTTTTCTGCGGATGGATACGAAGGGTTGCATAAAATGAGCATTGTTCGGAAAAAAGTGGGCAAGTGTTTATGAAGATTGTGAGTATTTAAAGTATGGGGTGTACTTTAGGAAAATTTTAGACACAGATGCATGCGTTGCGGTCTTGACATAATGGCTGAGTTTTAAATGGATTGTTTAGTGCGATATTGGTAAAATTAAAAGTAAATTTGCTTGAGGGCAAACAAAGGCTAAGTGTGGGGTATTTTGATATGTGTGTTTTTATATATATTTTTATGCATTATATCTTAATATTTTGGCCTTTATTATACTCTTTTAGAACTAAAAAGTACTCATAATGCTTTGAATTATGTTTTGCAGCTATTCGTTGTCAATAAAGCACAAAATAAAAGACTGAAGCGGAAATCGGGCTTAGAAGCTAAAAAGAAAGGAAAAATGCTGGAAGGCCAATTACGCCCAGCGTAAATAGCAATTACGCTAAGCGTAGCGACCAAATTGAATTACGCCAAGCGTAACTTAAAGGTACGTCCCACGTACTGGCTGGCCTCGGATAAGTTCAATCGCGTAGTAATCCTTAGTACGCCTAGTGTAATCCGACTTACGCCCAGCGTACGTAAGTCGGCTACAAAGGTTATAAAAGTCGATTTTCAGCTAACCAGGAGGGGGGATTCGACTACCAACTTAATTTAGTCCATATTAAACTTCTATTAACCCGTTTTGAGGGTCTAGAAGGCGGCCGAAAGGCCATTAAGCTAACGGGAGCGGAGATCGGAAGGGTTGGAGAACGGATACGTGTCGGTAATCATATGGGTTGCTAACGTGACCATGTTTAGCATTCCATTGTGGTAATTTTTTGTATTCAGTTTCTGATTTGGGTGTAAAAACCTTTTATTTTGTGTTTATGATTGAATGAAGCTTTGATTATTAGACTAATTGCTATATTGAATTGTTTATTTATGTTTAATTTATTTTGCCAAGCTTGTTAAAAGATCCTTATGTGTTAATGATGATTATTTTCTGTTAATTGTTAAGTGAATTGAGTTGTGTGAACACCTGCTTGATTGCTTGTCTCTTATGATTTTTGATGACCATCGAGATTATAAGTCTAGGAATAACGAATGTGAAACTAGGATTAACTTAGGAATAAGTAAGTTAATGTGTGAGCCTTGTTTGATGACCATCAACAAGAGGTTAAATTGAATTAGTAATTTGATTAACTATATTTACAAGTCTTGCTTGATACGAACTGAACACTAGGAAGCATGTTAGTTTAATCAACTGATCACTGTTTGAATTGACTTGTTTGCTAAAGGATTAGTTATAGTGAACGCGAATCTAATCATTTTAGGAATCGGTGAACATGAATAAATGAATGCAATTATCTATGTTTTAAGGTGTAATTTATCTAAACCAAAGTACCTGAAGAGATTTGCTTTCCTGTTAGTTTATCGAGAGTTGTTAATTGTTAGTTTGAGATTTATTAAACTATTTCTTTATTATTTCACGTGACCTGTAACCTATAATCAAATATTTTATATTAATTCACCACCGTTCCCTGTGATCGACACCCGACTTACCTAAGTTATACTGTAATCTGACTAGGTACACTGCCTATAAGTGCATAGTTAGTCTAAGTTTGTTAGGTCATAAATATTAAAATTAGTGGGTACTTTTGTGCACATCAAGTTTTTGGCGCCGTTGCCGCAGAACGGTTCTAAAAATTAACATTAAATTCTAATTTAATCGATCCTTTGTGTGGGATTTATCTCACAAAAAGTTATTTAAGAAGCAATTCAGTAAGTAATATTAGTTTTAATAAAATTCCGTTTTTAGAGTAACTAGAAAATTTTTTGTTTTTGGCGCCAAAAACTTGATGTGTGCAAACTCACTTAGTTTTAAACCTACTTTTAAATATCAAATAACATACAAAAGACAGTGAACCTATCAACTGTGGTATAGTTAAATAAGCAGGGTATCGATCACAGGGAATGGCAAATTAAAATTAAAAACTAATTTTATCTAAGTTAATTAATAAGTAGGGGTTTTATCTAGTTTTACAAGACTAGAAACTTACTAACTATTACTTGCTTAAAAACTAGAAAACAAAATACTAACTAGATTCAATAAATGGAAGGGAACTTCTGTTTAGTTCAACTTAGTTGATTCTATGGTTGATTTCAAGGTAATTGTGCAATGGATTAATTCTTTCGTTGGTTACCGATTCAAGTGATTAGATTCGCATTCACTACACTAATCCTTAGCAAATAAACTAACTTAAACAGTGGCCAGTTGTCTAATTTAATTAGATTTACTAGATTAATTATTCGGGTTAATTTAGACTTGCAATAGTTAACTAATTTAATCTTTTAATTAACTTCTTGTTGATGGTCATCACACAAGCTTGCACATGAATTTACTCAATTTTCTTATTAATTCTAGTTTCATATTCATTAATCCTAGACATATGGCATAGTGATCACATAGCATATGAGGTTAATAATCAATAGATGTTCATGCTAATCAATTATCTTCCTATTAACAGAAAATTAATTATTATTCACACACAAGGTTCTTTAGCAAGCTAAAATAACAAAAATTCACCAACTTAGAATTAATCCTACCAATCAATCAAACCATATTGTCAACTTTGTATCCCCAAACAGAAGTCTAAAGGTTTTAGCTCATAATTGAAGTAAATAACAGCAAACAAACAAAGTCAAATTGTTTAACCATAATGATAAAACAAGAGAATAAGTGGAATGATGAAATTTTGCCTCAATTCTTCTTCGGGATTGAATTCTAGCTTCTCTCGTCGTCTTCTAGGGTTTTTCTGCCTTCTCAATCGCAACTAAACTCTTATGAATCATTCCAGAATTTTTCCCTATCATTCTGAGGAGTTATCTTTATATATACGAATCGACTCGTCGAGTCAAGTGGCGACTCGTCGAGTCCATCTCTCAGTCCGCGTATTGTGATAAGTCTCTGGGATCCCGAGTCATTATCTTCTCGATTCTTCGATCGGACTCGCCGAGTAGTCGACCCTACTCGCCGAGTAGGTATTATTTTTGGTGTTTTTCTTCTTTGTTCCATTCTTGATCTCTCAACCGCTACTCCTGCTTCCTTCTGCTTCCGAGCTTCATTTTTGGACTGAAAATATAATTTAAACACTTTTAAGTACCTTTTGTCCATAAAATGCAATAATTTAGCTAACAAATGAATAAAAATTTATACTTAATATGAACTAAATATGCACATATCAAAATACCCCACACTTGACTTTTGCTTGCCCCCAAGCAAAACTAAATTTTAAAACATTAGAATCACATATGACAACTCCAATCTAACCCAGCCATTATGTCAAGACCGCAACGCATGCATTTGTGTCTAAAATTTTTCCTAAGGACCTCCCATACTCCAAATACTCACAATCCTCATAAACATTCGCTCACTCACCCCGAACCATGCTCATTTTATGCAACCCTCCGAATCCATCCGCAGAAAACCTCTTACCCTCAAGGTATTTTTAATTGAGCAACCCAAACATACATAATCTAGAATTACACTTTTCGATACCACTATGGAGCTCTTTTGGAATTCTTCAATTCCTTGATAATTTGATCTTTGATCTCTTTGAATTCACCACCTTTATTGTTTGATTGTTGGTATCTTTAACTTTTTTGAACTTCTTGGAATTTTGATCTTCTAATTTCATTTTTGACTTTGATGCTCCAAAATTCTTACAACTTTTCTTGTAATTCTCTCTTTTTTTTACATGTACCTCACTTTTTTCACTCAAATCCCTACATGCTTAAGCAGAGGCGCTCAATCTCAACCTTTATTGGCTAACAATAACAATCTTCCTGGATACATTTCAGGTTTAGGCTGCTAAACATATTGCATCCCTCAGGCTGAGCAAGGTCGTGTTTTGTCCCATGATTTCACTGGAATAAGGAAGCCACAAATGCACTAGAACGTATATAGGCTCAACTAAACATTTGGGTTTTCATGCAATTATCAACACAATTCTAACATGGAATCCTAATTTTACTTTTACCAAAATTTCCTAAATTAAATCCTAAGTAATATTTTTGGTATGCAAATTTTTTTTTAAATTAGTCTAAATTAAGATTCTAAATTTTCTAATATGTAACCAACCCCCTACCCCACACTTATTTTATGCAATGCCCTCATTGCATATTATGCATGATAAAAACATAAAAAGAGAATAAAGAGGGAATTGGAACAAACTCCCCTGGGATAGCAGTCGATAGGTTTGTCACTTTCATTTTAGCTCCAACTTCGATTGACTTTAGACATGGGAACATCTCATCCATGTCTTGGGTGTCAAAATCTCATGTGGGTCGCTCCAAATACGCGAAAAAACAGTATAAGATCTTCAGGAATCAATATAGGAAGAATAAATGGTCAAGTGGTACTCTTATCAGCATCAAATCAGCAGTCCCCTTTGTTTAAAAATGAATGACTCGTCGAGTATAAGCGCGGACATCTTCATATGTGTGAGAATACAAGGAGACTCGTCGAGTCAGTTTAGTGCACTCGACGAGTAGACAGCTGGACGAAAAAAATGGCATTCTGCATTTGTTCCAGCCTCCAATAAATCCTCAAAACTTTCTCCTCACTTTTGGACTCACTCGCTCATGTCCCTAAGGACCGGACTCGATACTTTCACTCTAATACTTCCCTTTCTTGAATCTTTATCACTCTTATAACCCTTTTTGACTCTATAACTTTAACCCTCCTATGCAAGCATTCCTAATTCAATTCTGAAAAATAATCAAGCAAACACACATTAAACAAAACAGTAAAAAGTCTTAACACATTCAAACAAACCAAATAAAAAACAAAAACATAAATATAGAAATTGAAAATTGAAAATTGATTAATAAAAACGCAAAGAAATTAATCCTCCTCCTCGTCATGATCCGCTGCTGTTCCACTTCCTCCCGCACCACTCCTTCTTGCATTAATCACCTCGTCCCACGATGGAATGTAAGGAAAGTTACCGTCATCAATATGTGGTATGTTGAAGTGATCGAAAAGCCGGATATGTGATTGATTGCTAAAATTAATGCCCCACGCCATTTGATCTTGTAGCCGCCTCATCTCCACATTGTACCAATCCATTGGTACCTCTTCATTATCAACCAGAATCACCGGCGGCTCTTCCTCCACATCTCGCTCCCTCCTCGATCGGACCCTCCTTCCCGGTGCTTCGGGACCAACTACCGGATCATCATGCGGGATAGCATAATGACCACCACCATAGTCTTCAATAATCCTGGCCCGCCGGAAAAGAATTGGATTGAATGGAGGCGTAGGAATCATCGTCATAAAGTTCCATGCACCACGAGTCATCAACCCAAACGAGTTGGCTAGCCGGGTGACAAACATACCACCATTGATTCGAGAAGTTTTGCGATCCTTAACCGCACCCTCCGATAGATATGAAGCCAAACACCATGGAATATTACAAAAAATGACGGGTGTGATAATGCTCCATAAATAGAAGACATCAAGGTTAGAAATCTTGTCATCATCCTTCCTTTGGTTAATAGTGGATGAAATGAGACGATGAATAAGGCGATGCGTAGGTGATCGGATGTTCCCCTCTTGTGCCGATTTCGGAATATAAAATTTGTTGCCAATCGTGTTCCACCACCCCGTGCTCGTAACTCCATCGGGAAACACCATGTGAGATTGCTCCATAAAGGCCCGAAAAACAGCTGTTGAGACCAAGGGCTGGTCGTAAATTCCCAATCGACAGGCAAGGTCGAGCACGGAACATTAATGAAATTCACTCCCAAGACAGAAACTGAAACTTGTTGGGTGATAACAATCCACTCCCCCCGTGAAAGATATTGTGGAGAAGAACTCTAGGCATAGCTCCAAATACACCGGCTCTTGAATTCGAAAGACCCGGCTCCACCCATCACAAATCATTGTTTCTCCTTCGTGGATAAACTCCTTTAAAAGATATGGAGCTAACTCCTCTTCATAGCGTACTCCCTGCAACCAATCCCAATCTATCCTATTGGGCACGTATATTTCCTTCTTCCTTATGTCGGCTAACTTCTTCTTCCACTTCCGCATTGTTGAAGCGGACTTAATTTGTGGGAAATTCAACCAAGGAAAGCCACCTTGGTGTCCCCCAGAACTTTGCCCCCTGCTGAACATTCTTTCTACAAAACAAAGATACAAAACCCAGAAACATAGAGTATAATTAAAAAAAAAAAAAAAAAACGTCATGCACATGTTTCCCGACTCGACTCGCCGAGTCGGTTGGTTAAATTAGTTAAAATTTTAGTTAATTTATGATAAATTTTGAAAATTTTGCATTAAAATTGCTAGGGCTAATTTAGAAAATTTTGGTAAAGCAATTAGGATTCTATGCTAGTGTTAAGTTTGATGATTGCATGAAAATCCAAATGTTTAGTTGAGCCTATATACGTTCTAGTGCATTTGTGGCTTCCTTATTCTAGTGAAGTCATGGGACAAAAACACGACCTCGCTTAGTTTGAAGGATGCAATATGTTTAACATCGTGTACCAGAAATGTATCCAGGAAAATTATTATCGTTAACCAATAAAGGTTGAAGTTGAGCGCCCCTGCTTAAGCATGTAGGGTTTTGAGTGGAAAAAGTGAGTTACATGTTAAAAAAAAAAAGGAGAGAATTACAAGAAAAAGTTTGAAGAATTTTGGAGCAATTAAAGTGAATATTAAAAGATCAAAGTTCTGAAAAAAAAAGTTGAAGATACCAAAAATCAACCAACAAGGTGGTGAATTCAAAGAAACTAAAGATCAAATGTCAAAGAAGTGAAGAATTCCAAAGAGCTCCAATGTGGTATCATAAATTGTAATTGTCTAGATTATGTATACTTAGGTTGCTCAACCAAAAATACCTTGAGGTTAGGAGGTTTTCTGCGAATGGATTCGGAGGAATGCATAAAATGAGCATTGTTCGGAAAAAGTGGGCGAATGTTTATGAGGATTGTGAGTATTTAAAGTATAGGGGGTTCTTTAGGAAAAATTTTAGACACAAATGCATGCGTTGCGGTCTTGGCATAATGGTTGGGTTCAATTGGGATTGTCTTATGTAATATTAGTGTACTAAAATTTAGTTTTGCTTGGGGGCAAGCAAAGGTCAAGTGTGGGGTATTTTGATATGGACATATTTAGTCATAAAAATCATGCATGATCTTAATACTTTATGTTAATTTTATCTCAAATAATGAACCAAAGGTGCTTAATTAGCTTAAATATTTCATTTTCAGCAACAAAGACATGCTCGAAAGGAAAAGGAAGTGGAACTAGCGATTGGACGCTTGGATCTTGGATTTTGAAGAAAGAAGGATGTTGCTGGACAGCTTGACCCCTTGTCAGTGTTTTGGTCATATCTGATGAACCGTAACTCCGATTGATGAGATTAAAAATGTTCTGAAAAGTAGACACAATTTCAGACGACTTTCGTGTTTTGAGAAAATGCTGATTCGAAACGTACTCGGCAAGTAGGGTCGATTACTCGGCGAGTTGTATCGAACTTTCGCGATTCTGGACGCGCTGACTTGCCGTACACGGGTTTTAAGTGATGGACTCGCCGAGTAGGTCACTAGACTCGCCGAGTAGACTCTGTTTTGTGAAAATCTATATAAAGGGACTTTCAGATCGATACCCTAGATATAGATGAACCCTTGGAGGCCAATTGTCGACTAAAGGTGCTGCTGGAGCGTGGAAAGCAAGGGAATTAACCCTACATTCAATTTTAAGGAGAATCAAGGCAAAATCAAGTTTACTCTTTACCTAATCTCTTGTTTGAACTATGTTTTTACCAATTTATTTCGTTTTTGAGCTTGTTTTTGCTGTAATCATGAACTAAAACTCATAACTTCTGTTTGGGTAGATGAATTTGTGAACATGGATTGATTATTTGATTAGGATTAATTTTAATTGGTGATTATGTTTTATTAAGCTTTTTAAAGAACCTTATGTGTTAACAATAACTATTCCTCTGTTAATAAATCAATAATTAAGTTGTATGAACATCTCTTAGTTATTAATTTCATATGATTTATTGTGACCACATAGTTGTATGTCTAGGAATAACGAATGTGAAACTAGAATTAACTAGAAGATAGGTAAGTTAATGTGTGAGCTTGTTTGATGAACATCAGCAAGAGGTTAATTAAAGGGCCAATTTAATTAACCATTACAAGTCTAATTTTAACCCGAATCAATAACTAGGAAATCTGTTAATTTAGACAACTGGCCACTGCTTGAGTTAATTTGTTTCCTAAGGATTAGTAATAGCGAATGTGAAACTAATCATCTTAGTCAGTAGCCAATGAATAATTAATCTGATATATTGAAATCATCAATGGGAACAAATGAGTCGAACCTAAACAGAAGTCCTCTTTATTATTGAATTTAGTTGATTTTTATTTGCTTAGCTCTTAGTTTCTTAGTTTAAGTTTTAGTTAATTGTTTAAGTTTCTAGTCTTGCAAAACTAGAGAAAACCCTCTTTCTATTACTTGTTTTATTTAGATAATATTAGCATCTATTTTAATTGTTTACCGTTCCCTGTGTTCGATACCCTACTTACCTGAACTAAACTGCTAATCGATAGGTACACTGCCTTTCGTGTGTTTGTCTTTGTGTTTAAGTTAGTAGGATTAAAACTAGTTGGTTTTACACACATCAGATATCGAGGATCACAAACAAGGTGTGAATAACCATGCAAATTAGCTTGGTACTTTCGATGTCATTTATCACCCAATCAATGTGTCGGTTAAGCAAACACGCTCCATCGATCACGGATAATTTACGAGACACCCATTGCCAACAATATTAGTCCATATTAGTGTGCCGGTTAACCACACTCCACTAACGACCAATAAGGTGCAATGTGCAATTTCATGGGTTAGCATCAAATTCACATTTTTACTAAAGTAACTAAATTGGGATTTTTAGAAAATGGTTTAGTTACTTTATCATTATACTTTTAATAAGAATGAATTGTCCTATCGAACCTGTTCGGCTAACGACCATCCACTAGTTAAGGAAGCGGTGGGTGCGAGTGGAACCCATTCAATCGCCATTTTATAGACAAATTCCTTATAACCCCCTTATAGACTAGCTTTGTGAATGAGGCGTACTAGTGGTTCGACTTACTCATCTTATACATATAGTAAAAGATTAAACTTCTAATCTTACTTATAGTATAGGGTGTATTTTAAACATTTTAAAATACTAAGGGTTTAATCTTTTAATAAATTAAACACTTAATTTAATTAAACTTAAACTGCATATGAATTTATTAATTATCCTTTAATTAATATTTTAATTAATTTATTAATAAAATCCATAAGGATATATTTTAGGGTTTTCCATTTTAAATTTCAAAAATTATACCTTTAATTTTAAATTTCAAACAATCCCAAAAATATTAATTAGTAAGTTCAATTAATAATTATCTAGTAACCGATTATCGACGTGTTAATTATCCTTTGATTAATCAATTAATTTAATTATTAACTATATCAATAAGGATAAATATAATCAAATAAAGCATCATTATCTAATCCATAACTATCTCCTACCATTTAGGTTTTTATTGAATTATCTTATATTACCAAAAAAACAGATTATGGCAGAATTAATAAAAGATAATTACCAAATATTAACCAAGTAAATCAAGTTAGGCAAGAAAATATGAGATAAGCATCAGACGGGCCAACTCGCCGAGTTGGAGGACCAAAGTCGACGAGTTCATGTAACTCAACGGGTTCCAAGAACTATTGGACGAGTTCATTGAACAGAATGTTGATTCTATCCATTTCTCCTTTAAACAAGATCACAATTGCATCTATTCAACAGAAAACTAAACCTAGTCTCTAATATCACTGATGGGTTTTGAGCATAACAACAATTCCTAAGTGTGCATGTAACCCTAATGCTTTGGATCTAAGTTTCCTCTAGTTGAACATGCAAACATTGAACACAAAAGAAGAAACCCTAGGTTCTATGTATTACAATCGAAATTCACATAATACGGATTGAAATACATACCTTGATTGTTATGTTGTAATAAAAATCTAAAAACCTTGCTTGAAAGACCTTTGGTAGCAAGCGCCACAAGTGTTGCACCTCTAATGGCTCACAAACAAACTCAAGCAACCAAAGATTACTATAGAGAGAGAGAGAAGGGAAGAAAATTCCGTCCACGAGGCTTCTTGATAGATCATAGCCGAAATTCCTTGTGGTGGAGGGTTTATATAGGTGTTAGGAAGGTATTGGATAAGGTAGGCGTATCCAAGATAACCCTAATCCCTTAACTTCCTCCCTAAGGCATCCAAGACATCCTTAAAGCCCAAAGAAACCCTAGGAGCATCTAGAATTCGTTCCCCCTACCATATGGAGGTTCTAGAATTGCCCGATTCTCAACTATTGAACATTGTCATCTTTAGTCCCTACAGTTTCAATTAATACCTTCAATCTGAAAATTAATTCCAAATTAATTTTTGAATAAATATTAATTAAACAATATGATTTGTAATTAATATATTATTTCCATAATATATTAATAAATCATTTATTTAGATTTCTAATTAATTTATTAACCAAGTAAAAATTAATAAATCATTCTTCTCTCTCTAAAAGTTATCCTATTCAATTGCCAGGTTTGAAGGCAACCCAAAAGGATTGTGGTGTCTTAATAGATTAGGCACCTAATAGAAAGGAAAAGGTAGCAGCCGAGTATAATGGGTGTACTTGAGGGTACGCTGCACGTACCTGGTCGAGAGCCCATAATTTAGCCAAGAGAATGCACTACGCGGAGAGTAGTAGCTGAGTATGTCGGGCGTAATCAGTTTGAGTTGACTCGTTGAAATTTTGACTTTTGACCAAGTTTGACCTAAGGGTATTTTGGGTATTTTGAATAGTAGTTTGAGTTTAGGTCACTGTTTGTTATATAGGTGACATGTAGAGTAAACCGCACATTTTCTCTTCATTATGTGGTGGACCTTTAGTCCTATCTTTTGAGTTTCAAGCTTGATCTTTATCGGAGACTTCTACTCCAGCTCAAACAGACTCGATCCATTTATAGGTCTTTACTTTGACTACCATAACAGACCATTGGGTCATGTTCTAATGACCTTCCATCACACGATGCAATGGCAAGACTTAGATCTCTTTAAGTCATACTCTTCTATGGAGGATACCTTTCTTCATGTTCTTAGGTTGTATAAAAACATTCTTGTAGGTAGCATTTCTAGCTACTGGCTGTTTAGTCTTAACGACGATTGTGATACTTTTTTTGATCGCTTCGATTATCCTTCTCTTCTATATTTTTACTAAAGTCCGATGTTACATCGAACTTGGTTCTCAAACAAAGTAACTTACTTCGTAGCTTTTATCTTGGTTAGACTTGATTATGACCACTAGGGTCGGAATAATATTCATCATCTTAGTCATTATCGAAACGATGGTAACAACGGACATGAACAAAACAAATTCAATTACTAGTGCCTTAGTAACTTTGTGACCCATCCTAATCCCAGTACGATTCATGTGCTTCTGGTATTATGGGCTAATACTACATTCCACACATACTCATAGTTGTTTCAAGACTTGTCTCGTAGTTCTGAAGTCACTACATCAAAAGCAACTTAACACATATGGATGGACACTACTAGGATTTCTTTCATGCATATCTTCGACAACAATCTCACTTCCCAATCCTTGGTATAAATTCTTTCTTGTGTAGTGTCCAGTCTGCATGACACACTATACTATAATTTATTCTAGTGGTATGGAGGCAAACCCTTTCTACTACATACTTTTTCGCATAAGTACACAAAATCTCAGTCTATTAAGTGTGGAGACTCAGTTAGCCTTAATCTTTTTTTCCTTTCCTAAATTCCTATGAATACTATACGAAACTTTATGCCAGTTCAGCCTCAACACCACTTGGAGTTATTATCACCAATTTAGTCCTTCCAAAATTGTAAGCAATCACTACTTCAACCTGGTTGATGGTGGAAACACCAGATGATGGGATGACTTCAGGGATTACACCCAAAATTTCTATCATCCCACCAATTGTACCTTACTCCTCCATACATACTATTATTTTTATCAGACGTATTCTAAACGTATGATACCACTCTATAGATATTATTTACGATATTTTTTGATAAATATCATTCACTGTCGAAATCCCCTTATCCTTTCGAAAAGTTATATAATAGTTCTAATAGATTAATTAAATGTTAGAACCCTGAACATATAAAGTTTTCAGATCAAGGTCATTAACAAACCTTAGATCCTTTTTAATACTAGCAATCTAGTTAGGCAACCTAAGGCATGTTATAAATCATTGGAACATAGCAACATGTTAGGTATCTTAACTAAAGTAAGATAGTGCTTTAGATAACTAGTAAGGTATTTAAACTAAGTTATGATATATGATAATTCTTATTTAGCACATAGTTCAATTTAAGGCTTGTACCCTAAAATATTCTACAGCTTGTGTCTTTATTATTAATTTATGTATATTACCTAAAATATTCTAGACACAACCCTCACCATTATCGCTTCAGCTCTAAGCTTAAGTCTAGAAATCTTCACAATTTCTAGTTCGCTTAAACTAACGCTTCGATACCAACTATCACATCCTCTAATTTTCAGAACCAATTATAACTTTTCTTTACGCCTTTAAAATCATTTTATCATTATTGAAGAAAATCTCAGTATATAAAAAAAATCTTTTGAGTACAAGATTGTTTCAAATAAAAAACCTAAGGATGTCATAATCAATACAGATACATAAGTTACACCGTAAAGACCTAATGTTCATGAACACCATGGCAGGCTTTCCCTTAATCATTCAGCATCCTAATCAAGTTCCAACGGCTTAGGTCTTAATACATGTGACACATACAAACTAAGTGGGTGACGATTGGAAAACTGATGATTACATAGGGATTTCAATCTCATGATGTTATATATATATATATATATATATATATATATATATATATATATATATATATATATCCTAGAAAACCAATTGTTACCATATAATATATAGATTTGTCTCCTACTTTGATATCAATAAAACCTTATACCTATATATACCCACCATATTCGATCCTCACAGATCCTAGTCCATGATTATCAGCAAGATAAACCGTTTCAAAGGAAATGTTTGACTACACAGCTAGGGGCTTCCTTGGCTGGTAAAAGTCATAAAGTCATTCAAGCCATCAGAGTATTTTATGAATTTGGTATTACCTTTCATCTACATCTTTAGGTTATAAGTCTACACTAGCAACGTAATTCACAAGACCGACTAGAATGGTCAAATGTTGTCACCTACTTTGAGATATGACCATACATACCATTATAATTGTCTGATCTGGACCCACCATTTATGGTCATCCAAAAGGAATACTATATTGTACTCCAGTACGAAACTATTGTGCATCAACACTTAATAGTGTCATATAACAGAGTTCTACTCTCGTTCCTAACGTATATACCTTTATCACGATGCTACCCACCATTCAAACTTAATTGAACTAAGCATCCTTTTATAAGTCTTATTTCGCTAATATGCAAGACTACCTGACTTATAAATTTTTCTTGAAATACCAACTATATTTTAGGCAACCCTACCCTAATATTAACATAAAGTATTTATATTTTCTTTATCTTTTTCACAAATAATACTTCTATTATTTATTATTATGTAATAATATTATCTATATACTATAACACATATAGAACCATATTTGGTTCGCACCTTGTATATAAACATATATATTTCTACCACATATTCCAAGCAATAAGCATATAACTCACATAAGCATTTTCCGATAAATATTTAATACTTTGATTAATAATTGTATTAAAATTATGTTCATGAAAGAGATTATGCACTCACTTATTAAAAGTGGATGCCTTCAAATTTGGGCAGAACTTCGCCTTAGCACTTCAACTTTTTTCCTTGACGTGATCTAGTTGTAATTATTACTAGGTCTTAGTCTATAATCCATGTGACTAATGATAGTATAGATTTATCATTAATCTTAAAGTCTTCTGATCTATAGCTGATAAGGGACAACCCCATAAGATCCTATCGGAGATAGAGTCTGTTTGGTATATAAAGTATACTGTTTGGAAATCTCACTTTAAGCACCTCACTAAATCTGACATTTTCATCATCCCCATAAGTAGATCAACCAATAATATAACTTGGAATCACTGATAAATCTTATTTATAAGTTCATAATAATGATTATGACTCTAAATATAAGTTACTCTGAAAGCGATATAAGTGCAGCTTAGCTTACAGAGATTTTAACAAAACTCGGGAAATTATGCGGACAAAATTCCGACCCGAATACTCCTTTACGTCGGGCTCCTAGAGTGCTAGAGGTTCTACTAAACTATTCTAAAAGTTAGAAGAAAATCAAACTCAAGAGCTAGATAGGTTTTGGGAGAGATTAGAATGAATTTATGAGGACAAAGGCGAAATACGACAACAACTTATAAGAAAAGTAAGGGTACATGTCATGCAAACTAGAGTACACACCGCGCCTTAGGGTGTTGTTGGCTCTTCTCCCCCCTTTCACCACATGTCCAATTTCCATTGGGCCACCTCCTCTTCTTCTAGAACATGCCACATGTCAGCTTATTGTGGCGCCACGTGTTACAACAACATGGTGCCACGTCATCAGCCTAGACGATTTTTCGTAGATCTTTGGACGACCATAAGTTTTGCATACAAGCTTCGTTTTTGACGTTCTTTATATCCTCGGAATCCCCTCGAAGAGCACTATAACTTTCATTAAGGTCCTAACCGCTAATTCTCACTCTAACTAAAATTCATATTTGGACCGGTTTATATTGTTAAAATTTGTGCAAAATTCATAACTCCTTCATATGAACTCTGTTCTCGAGTGTCTTTATATCGATGGGTTCATATTCACAAGATCTTCAATTCTTCTTTAGATTGTTTCGGCTAACAATCAACCGATTTGAATTTTGATTTATGTGTCCGTACTGTTGCGCTGAAACTTCGAAAAATCATAACTTCTTTATACGAAGTCAGATTTAAACTTTCTTTATATGCACGCTCTCGGTTTTACGACTATTACGACTTCATTTAGATTACTTAGGCCAATAAGCAATCTATCAAAAATTCACTTTTTACGATACGTAGAGCCGTGTCAGTTTAATCGCAAAATTCGAAGAACATACGAAGTCGGATTTCAGAGTTCTTTATATGTACGGAATCCTTGTGACATATACTATAACTTTTGTTAAAATTATTTATCCTAAATAATTTTTATAAAGATGTCGTTTTTATAGTTTATTAAATTTTAATTGTTTAGAACGAATCTAAGGACATTACACATGCAAATTGGTATCAAATCGTACGTGTTTTCGATTAATATGGTTGAATTTATTCATTTAGGTTTGTTTGATGTTACATTTCGTCCACAGTAATATCTAATAGAATAACCCGGATCAAAATGAACTTAAGGTATTACACGAATACCGAAAAAAGTTCAGTTATCAATATACAATTAAAAGATAAATATTCAAAATATCAAATTGTATATTTTTTGTTCCCATTATATGACATTACCCATTAATATTTGATAAGCAAATATCATAATATGATCCAAATAATAAAAACTTTGTTTTGTCCAAACTTCCCCTAGCTTTATTTCTAATAATTAATTAGTGAAAACCTCCTTGTGTTGTGTTAACTAATTAATCTAAAAACCCAAATTGTCTAAGACTTCCATCCACTTATGCTATTCCAGTATTCTGCTCCTCAACGTCAAGTTCATTTTTGTCGCTGCAATAAAAATAAGGTCATGTTACAAAAACCTATTAATTAATAATTTAAAAAAAAAATCAATACATTCAACTGAGTTTCCTATTGACCAAAAAGCTTCTAGCCCAGCAGTATCAGATGGTGTCCTTCCTTCTTGAGGTCGAGGGTTCAAGTCTCGTCGTTGACATAGGTGGAATTTGATGTTAGTTTAGATATAGATTATATATTTGTATTTGTCGGTTAAAAAAAATAAAAAAATAATAAAAAAAAACTGAGTTTCCTATTGGTCAAACATTTAGAATGTTTCATACTAAAAAAACATGTTTACCAAAATCAATATTGTAAATATTATTTAATAATTGTTGTTTTAACTTGGATATAAATTAAAAATTGTTCTAGTTAAATAAAAAAAATAAACAAAACAGAAAAAAAAAAAAAAAAAAAAAAAAAAAAAAAAAAAAACATTTTTAAGTAACTCCCCTTATTGTTTTGAACAAAATTACAAGTATAGTTATTACTCAATAACTCTTGAACAATTAAGTGCTATTCTTGTAAATTCATAATTATAATTTTATAATAGTTAGATTATAATTGTAAAACTTCTATTATTATTATTATTTAAATTTTATTCAAAAACTTTAATCCAAATATTATAAGCAAAAATTACCCAAACAAATGCATATTCATATGCAACTTTAATAAAATTAAGATCGTGTCAATTATATACAAAGTAAACAAATCCACAGGTACAAAACCTTGCATACTTTGTATGCCCAATTCAAGAAACTTAAAACACTTTTTAGTGGGTCGTACATTATGCATAACATGTTGTACCTTCATAGTTAGTTAGTTGTACGATACCTTATGTATATAGTACCCAGCACTTTCTGTATACTTCAGAAGAGTACTTTACGATTGTACATTATGTATTAAATGTTGTACGTCGTGCATTGTTAGTTGTACGTTGTTGATTTTCTTACCTAATAGCCCGTAGTTGATGCGATACTTGCATAGTGTCTATCCACCACCTCAATTAGCTTATTTGCTATGGCACTTGCATAAACGGAAGACCCTTCACAAATCTGAATTCAAACAATTTCTTTTGGAATTTCTTATTTTTAAATAATAGAAAAAGTTAAATATAAAAAAAAAAAAAAAAAACAATATAAATTCCTTTATCCTTTTATTTATTACACCATTCTACTTCATTGTATAATGAAAATTTTATCAAATTATAACAATATTATTTAGATTCAAAGTAATTTTTCATTGATATAGTGTTAATTTTTCAAAATAGTGAAAATTACAAAATTGACCCCTATTGTATCCCAAAAATACATTTTGAGTCCAGTTTCATGGTCAGTCCAAATTAAAACTTTCATGCAGATTTGGTCTGTGTGATATCCGAAAAGATACCGAAAAGATATCGGAAATTATCAGAAATGTCCTAATATTTTTGGAAAAAAATTTCATTTGTTTAAAAAAAAATTTGAACGAAAAGTCCTGATTATTTTATTTTCGCTAAAGTTAACAAAAAGTCTTTCTTTTTCTTTTAACAGAAAATGATATATTATCGTGTAAAATCAAATAATCGGGACTTTTCTATTCAAAAAAATAATTTTGGGACTGAAGTGAAACTTTTCTGAAAATATTATGACTTTTCTGACAATTTTCCAAAAAAATATAGTTTCAGTCTTTTTTTAGACGACAGTTAACTCAAGGGACTAAATCTGCATAAAATTAATTTTTCTGGACTCAAACATAAAAAATGGACTTAAAGTGTAGTTTTTACTTTTTAGGATATCATAAAGACCAATTTTGCAATTTACTCTTCAAAATAAAATTTTCTAATAAAAAAGAAATAAAAATATAATGCTACAATTTGGTAACTTTTATACAATAACATAACACAAAAAATATAAAATATAAATGTTGGAGTAAGTAAAAATTAGAGTAAAATGCTTATAATAAATTAACATATAAAAATATGTTAGTTATTTTTTGGATTTACCTATATAAAAAAATTGCCTTTTTTTCCAAGAATTTGATGAGTTGTAACGTACAACCCATTATGCATAACTATTGCTTAAACAGTTGTACCTTTGTATTGAATAGGTAACTATAGAAATCGCCGATGAGTCCACCCGCAACATGATGAAGATCCAATTGAAGTTCATCAAGAACTTTGGAAACGAACAACAAGCAATTAATCTTCTTTTGTTGGACTAATTTGATTGTAACTTCATCATCGATGATTCGAACATCAACTTCCGTGTTCTTCGATTTTCTTTGAAGCCATGAACTCCTCAATGTGGAAGTCGAATTACCATTATACGCTTGTTGATCGTGATCTCCACCACCATTTGGCCTTGTATTGATGCTCTCAACATCTAATGTCGAATCATCTTCGGCTTTGTGTTTTTTCATCCTTCCTCGATTGCATCTCTTTCTCTCTACCAAAATCGTCAGTTCTTCCACTGTTCTTTTGAGCTCGTTTATGTATTCGATTGCGTCTCCTACTACAGATGCTCGATCCGCCTTTTGTGTTCATCATCATCCAAAATCAGTCAGAACTTAAAAGCGAAATTAATCTCTGTATTCAGTCGATTTTACTGTAATGTTCAATTAAACTCGAACATTTCAAATTGAAAGTAGTATTTGTTGTATTTTGCATAATCAAAACGAATTACATGAAGATGTTATCAAAATTGAGCAGAAGTATGAAAGGGTAATGTATACCTTGGTGGGATTTGGGACTAAGTTCTTCAGAGCATCAAATTTGTCGTTCAATTGTTGTCTTCTGTGCTTTTCTGTGGCAAAATGTTTAGTATCTTTAACATCTCTTCCTTTTCCAACGATTCCACTAATTTCTCCATTGAATTTCAAAATCCCATCTCCTTCATGATACAACTGATGAAGGTCTCCTCTTACCCCTTCTCTCTCCATATCCATATCCCCAAATATCGACCCACCGCCTGTTAAATTATACCCGTTTGGCAAAGAATGAAGCAATTCTCTGAAGAACGGAGGTTGTGGAGGTAGGTTTAATGGAAGTAATGGATCATACGAGTTTTGATCCATGTGGGTCGGGTTTGAAAACGAGATTGATGAGTTTGAGCATCTGGGTAACTGGAAAAGGTTAAGAAGATCAGGTGGGGTTGGATTGGGAGTGATTAAAGGCATGTTTGGGAAGCAATTGTTATCGTTTCCGATTTGTATTTGATCATGAGAATGAGTTGTCCAGTTGAGGTCATGGATGATTTGATTTTGGTGTTCCATGTCCATGTTGATGAGCTGATAATCTGTTGATGCTTCAATGGAGGAGAAATTTGGGTTTTGATGGAAGTTGTGGACATGGTCCTCTTGATGATCGATGAGAGTAGGATCATAACAAGCACTTCCTTCGTACATTTCTGAATTCACCAGCATTTTGTGTGTCTGATTTTGGAAATTTTGTGGGGTTATATTGCAGGAAACAGAAGCAGTTTCTGGTTACAGGATTAGGAATTAAGCAGAAATCGCCATTGGAGGAAAGAAAGAAGAAATATGAAGGAGAAGTAGGTTGGGAGTAGGGGAATGGAAGTGAAGAAAAGGGCAAGCAAGGAAAGGAAGTTTGTTACTAGGTGTTGCTAGTGGGACCTACAGTCTATCTGTTTATAAAAGATTGTAAATTTTTATAGTTGGTTGTGTTTAGAAAAAAGTAACATGTAAGAAATAATAATATGTTTCCATTTAAATCGTACTTCTTATCAAAATATTTGATTTTCTTAATATATGTAGTTATATCATTATATATTTTTTTATACAAATATCATATTTAAAAAACGGAATTCATCCTGTTAGATTAATAAAAATTTGGTTTATATAAGGATGGAATTATGTTGAGAAATATCTTTTTCATATTTTGCATATAATTCTTGAATTTATTTATTTGATCATTATTAGTTATTATGAAATGTTTAGACTATGTATAATGTATTATTAGTAAGTTTTATATGCTCTTGACAGATTTTAGATGTTTGACAAAAGATCAAAATAGTAGACTGCATGATGATGCTTGAACCCTTCTTTATTATATGTTACTCAATGTTTTATAAACTAGTTCGAGCTGAATTACATCGTTTCAACAACGGTCAATTATAAGTCAAATTTTAAGTTGGATCAAATCAGACGGTTTCTTAAAAAACCGGGTTGAACCAGTGTGATGGAACCAGCAAAAAAACGTTTGGACCGGTTTATTGGACTTGTATATTTGGATTTTCCTTAGTCCGCTAAAAGAACAACTCATTTGCAAAGCAAATTGAAAACATTTTTGTAATGTAAATAACTCAAAGGCCGACGCACATCACCGTAGGAATTTTTTTTGGTTGAACAGATGGTCGAACCGTTGGAACCAGCGGTCGAACCGGTTAAATCGGGAATCGGTCACCAGACTGGTTCAACTAATAAAAAATGATTTTTAAAACATTGATGTTAGCCACTAGAATTTTTATGTTGAGTGAGTGTGTGTATATATATATATATATATATATATATATATATATATATATATATATATATATATATATATATATATATATATATATATATATATATATATATATATCAAGGTTGTAAAATTCGCTCGACGTTATCTAGTCGGTAGATTGGGGGTTAATGAATTAATCGGCTAGGCGGAGATTAATCAGAAGATTAATCGGGGACCTTTAATTGTTAATTTCTTAGATTTTAAATAATTAAATATGACTAATATCATATAAAAGTTAGTAAATACCACTAATATCATAACAAAATAGGTTAATATGATAAATACAACACTAATCATACCTCAAATAGTTTCTATTGAGATATAACTTTTTCAAAGTGTTAAATTTTCATCGGGTTCTACTGTTTCAGTCATTGTGTGTGCAAATATTAATCGCTAGGCGCCCTCTAATCGGTCAAGTAGCGCCTAGGATTTAATCAGGACCTAATCGAGATTTTCACAACACCGATATATATATATATATATATATATATATATATATATATATATATATATATATATATATATATATATATATATATATCAAGGTTGCAAAAAACGTTTGACGTTAGCTAGTCGGTAGACTGGGGTCAAGGGATAAATCGGCTAAGCGGAGATTCATCAGGTACCATTAATTGCTAATTTGTTAAATTTTAAAAAATTAAATATGACTAATATCATATCAAAGTTCGTAAATACCATTAATATGATAACAAAATAGGTTAATATGATTAACAACACTAATCATGTTTCAAATAGTTTCCATTGAGATAAAACTTCTTCAAAATGTTAAAATTTCATCGTTTTATAATGTTTCACTCTTTATGTGTGCAGGGATTAATCGCTAGGCGCCTTCAAATTGGTCGAGTAACGCATAAAAATTAATCGGGACCTAGTCGGGATTTTTACAACAGTGATATATATATATATATATATATATATATATATATATATATATATATATATATATATATATATATATATATATATATATATACACATATATATAGTATTGTTTGTTTGGAATTGTAAACGAGTGGAGGGGGGATCAAACCAAGTATATAAAAGGTATAATAATCCTTTAATGTTTTAGAGATCAAATCAATAATGAAACCATTTTTTGTTAAAATATTTTTTTTGAACCTTAGTCAAGAAAAATGCAAACCACGGAGACCAATTTTGCAATTTTCTATAAAAGTTTTCCATAGAACTCATTTCTATATATATATATATATATATATATATATATATATATATATATATATATATATATATATATATATATATAGTATGTATTTTTTTGGGAAACTCACTAAGCTTTGTGCTTACACTTTATGTTTTAAATGTTTTTCAGGTATTTTTAGTTTCAAAAGGAAGAGGTCGTCATGATCGCACAACATCCCCCAACATTTCTGCATCGGTCATTTATCACTTTCACTCTGATGTTTAAATGATATGATCATTCGGTTACCACTGCAGACGTGGCATGATGACGTGTCAAAAGTGAAAAAAGTGGCGCAAACACTATGTTTTTATTTTATTTTTTTTCGATTTTGACATCAGTTTTTCAATCTTTTCCAATTTTTCCACTAAGTTTTTGATGTTCTTCAATTTGCAACATAAATGACATAAAGATATCCAATTTCCACCCCTATCAATGAAAAACTTCGTTTGTATATAGTTTTTGTTTATCCTATATTTGTAAATAAGATTTGAACCATAAAACCTTAATTTGGTATAATATATACCCATTGGATTTCACTTGTTCTTTGATGTAGTAATTTTATTGACTTGTTTGTCCCTTTTCCCTCATTATGTAAATAACTTGTTTTAATAACTCAAAACCATGCTTTCCTTTTGGTTATAAAAACATTTATAGTGCATGTTTCTTGAAGCGAAATTAAACCATACATGCCTTTAATTTGATCTTAAAATAGAAATAGAGAACCATGGATCGAATTAAAAGAAAGAAATAGACAGTTAACGACCAACTTACACTTTGTTCGATACATAAATCGCATAGAGAGGATGTGAAGGTACAACAATGGAAGCACCCAGACCAATATTAACAATGACACCGCTTTCCTCTCAACCATTCCTTCAATCACATCTCTTGTTACTAAACTTGTACCTATCACATGCACTTTCATCACATTCATCAAAAATTCTTCTTCAAACTCATGTAAAAACCTAGTCGCATGATAAGTCACCCCAGATTATTCATGTAGCATACTGATTTTTATCACCAAAATTTTCATTTTTAATCAAGGGAAAACATCAATATTATAAAAACCAAGTCGTAAAAATCCCAGGTGAATCAAATATAGTAATCCTAAATCATATTATCAAATTGTGCAAAATCATAAAATTTGCAAGCCGGATTGTACAGCCAAGTCTTTGCCTTCCCGCGGTCATCTGAAGCACTTGAAACATATTTAATCCACAACTATAAGCACGAAGCTTATTGAGTTCCCAAAATATTACATACATCTCAACAAAGTAAAACAATTATGGGTTACCAGCAGCCCTATGGATTAACAACACATTTCATGGGTTATCAACAACCCTAGGGACTATCAACAGTCCTGTGGACTCACAGTTGTCCAAGAAATATCAGCAACCTAGTTACACAAAACACATCAACAAGTAATACCTAGTTGCTTAACATGCATATACTACTACACATATAATATAGTGCGAAGACTCACCTCGATATGTAAACGAATAAATCTCACACACGAGCTATCAGTGCTAAAGTCCATCCCACTAAGCATATCAACAAACTAAACCCTAATTAGCAATTAAGGCAAATACCCCAAGTCAACAAGTCCAAATACCCAAATAAATTCTCACTTGGGCAAAAAACCAATTCACCCTTCTAAATCCTAAACCCCTCATAGTTGACCAAAAGTCAAACAAGTCAACAACCAACCTTTTGTTGAGTTACACACGACATACACCTAGCTCTATGCAGGGCGTAGAGTCCTATCCAGAAAACGGGCTAGAATCAAGCTACGATGGGCATAAACCAGATTACACCCCGCATACGGCATCCCTTTCCAAGCTTTATTTTAAGCACTTAATACACTAATACATTTCACTTAAAGCTCAAATCTGGTCCTTAATAGCTCCATAATGGATACAGTTTCAAACTTTATCCATTTGCATAGCCCAAAGAAATAAGATTCAGCCTTTACATCTCAAAGGTACCAAAAATGCATCTTTCTCAACTTAATCTGTTAAGTCCAAGTCTCTAATCTTCATATCTGAATCAATATGATGTTTGGATGGATAAAGTTTCCAACTTTATACATAACATGGTCACAAAATTCCAAGATGTAAACTTCATGCACTAAAATGACCCAAAAGTGCTAATACAAATTGCATGGCTTAATGAACAAGCAGCAAAGCACAACTTTTTATGTCTAATAGATCCGAAGAGTGTTCCATATAGCTCAAAAGGTGTTGGAGTTGCCTCATTTCCCAAAACACAAGCTCAAGGGACCTAAAGGTGAAAAATATGACAATTAACAAGATCTATGAAACCGATGAGCAAGTTTGAAGCTTTTTACTCACAATAGTCCAAAAATAAAGTAACCTTGTTGGATATATACTTGAACCCTTCTTCTATACACTTTGCCACAACCTTGTTCTTCAAGATTCCACCTTCCAATGGAGAAATAAGCTCATAAATGATGTCAAGGATCAAAAACAAGTAAGAAGAGGCTAGTTTTTCTTAATGAATGATCTTAGTTGATGGAGGTTAGTCATGAGAGGGTTTCCCATAAGTTAGAGCACTTAAATAGGGCTCAAAACCGAAGAATTAGAGTTTTGATCTGTCGTGATTACGCTCTACGTAACATAACCTACACCATGTGTAGGTCATTAAACTTGCATCCATAAATCAACAAGTTACGCCCTGAGTAATTTTTAGTTACATCATGTGTATCACCTACACCTTGCATAACTTTCATACGCTCTGCGTAGGAGAAAACCCTCAATTTTCACTTAAACTTCAAACAGATATAACTTATTGGTTTCAACTCCGTTTTCGGTGTTCTTTATATGCACAGAAAGGTATTGAAGATCCCCACAATTATATCTATTTACCTTTGACTTAAAACCTACCAAACTAAAATCATTAATTCATGAAAGAAGTTTGAAACATCACTTTTCCCATTTTTACCATTTGGTTCCTACACACAAATCAAGGGCTTATATCTCATAACCACTAATATCAACCTTCAATAAGGTCTGAAATTTACTTCCTCAAATCCCAAAACCTTTACATAATTGAATTATGGTCCACAAACCCTGAACTAAGGAATATATCAAAAACACGGTGTTACATTTCACCAAAATACCCATGTCTAGTTGTTCATTAGGGATGAGCAGTTTGTCCTAAATCCCGATACCGTAACGGAACCAGTATCGAACCGTACCAAATTTAAAAATTTGGTACGATACTCGGTACTCCAAATACATGAAATTCATGATTCGGTACCATCGGTACCGGTACTAGTACCGAAAACCGGTACCATTCCCGGTACCGGTACCTGTGATGTTAATTCAGTTTGGTACTCTGCATTGACTTTTGATCAATCGGTTTTTGGGAAATCAAGAATGGTACGGGTCGATAGCGGTTCCGTCCCACTCTCATCCCTCGTTCACCATAAAACACCTTCTACATCTCCCTAACTTTGGCCACCATATTTTATCTGGAAAAATTCACAGTAAAATTCATAATCTTGGTGGTTGCGTGCACCGATACAATCTCATCAGGAACTTCTTTAAGCTTGGATAGGTTTTTGTTAACAAAGATTAGGTGAAGATCCTTTTGAGCTAATTGGAAGGAAAAGGTTTTGCCGATGTCGTCGGTTTTGTTCGATAATGATAGCCTATGAAACGTAGTTTTTGAGGTTCTTGGGTGGTTAAAAGAAAGTATTGAAAACCCATATGAGGAGGGTGGTAATGAGTTTGAAAAGAGAAAGAAAACCAAGTACAAAAATGTAGCAATTATGCATTTGCATATGTTTTTTCATTTATATTCTTTTTTATCTATTTTACATATATTTTATTATATTATAGGGTAAATTGAACAATCATATCTTTGCATATGTTTATTTCATTTACTTTTTGTACTTGGTTTTCTTTCTCTTTTCAAACTCATTACCACCCTCCTCATATGGGTTTTCAATACTTTCTTTCGACCACCCAAGAACCTCAAAAACTACGTTTCATAGGCTATCATTATCGAACAAAACCGAAGACATCGACAAAACCTTTTCCTTCCAATTAGCTCAAAAGGATCTTCACCTAATCTTTGTTAACAGAAACCTATCCAAGCTTAAAGAAGTTCCTGATGAGATTGTATCAGTGCACGCAACCACCAAGATCAATGTTCATGAGTGCTGGGACTCTCAAGACTTGGACTTTGATGATGTAGATTCTACCGGAAGATCAGGGGGATAATTTCAATATGGGATACATCGTTGCTTCAAAAAACTGAGGTAATAAAAAATAGACACTACTTGATCATTATTGGTGTTTGGTCCGGGATACTTGGAAAAACAATTTTCGCAAACAGATATGGTACGCAATCGCCAACTGACAAGAAAGTTATGTGGGATGAGTTAACTCAAATCAAACTAGCCCATTCAGGGATTTGGCTACTCTTTGGGGACTTCAATGTAGTGAGACAAAGAGCTGAAAGATTCAATTCACAGTTCTGCCCTGCTAGTGCGACTACGTTTAATTACTTTATCCATGAATCAGGGCTTCACGACTTTAATATGGGAGGGGAGCGGTTTACATACATGAGCATGGTAGATGCAAAACTAAGCAAGCTCGACAGATTTTTGGCTTGCTAGAATTTTCTTACTTTTTTCCCTTCTCTCACGGCCACTGCTCACCCTAGACACCTATCCTATCATTGTCCAATCACTCTCACCTCAACTTTCAAAAACTTTGGACCCCCCTCCTTCAATTTCTACAACTCCTGGTTACTGTTAGATGGTATGGATCAGCTAGTACTTAAAACTTGGAGTGAATTCAATGGCTATGGAAATGCAGACTCATACCTTGCGACAAAACTAAGGCACCTCAAAGAAGAAATAAGGAAGTGGAGAAATGTTGAAAATAAAAAAAGAAACTTAATAACTCATGAATCTTAAGAAATCCATTATTCATCTAGAAAACGAGGCTAATTATCGCTATCTTACTGAGATGGAACTACAAACCAGAAGTAGGGGGATTAAAAGAATACTGGAGCTTGAGAAGATAGTTGTGATGAACCTCAAACAAAAAGAACGAGTAAAGTGGATGATTGATGGGGATGAGAATACCAAGTTCTTCCACGGATACATAAACTCAAACAAACGAAAGAATTTGATTTCGGGCCTTATGGTAAATGGTAGATGGGTAACAGAGGTGGTGGATATAAAATCTAAGGCATATCGATTCTTCCAAAAAATGTTTAAAGAAATTTGGGTGTCAAGACCTAAATTGATAAATCCTCTATTTAAATCCATCTCAATGATGGACACCATCAAACTAGAGGCGCCTATAACAATTGATGAAGTTAAAACAACCGTTTGGGCTTGCGGTGGTGACAAGGAACGGGGCCCGGATGGCTTCACTTTTAATTTTATCAAACATTATTGGCTGACATTATCTTCGGACATAATTAAATTCATGAGACACTTTGAAGATACAGGCACACTCGCCCAAGGCTACAATTCTTCTTGTATCTCGCTAGCCCCAAAAGTGAAAGACCCCATTAACCTAAGTGATTACAGGCCCATTAGTTTGATTGGTTGTATGTATAAAATTATTTCAAAGGTGCTTGCGAATAGAATCAAGATGGTAACTAGCAACATTATTGATGAAACTCAGTCTGCTTATGTTGAAGGTCGAAACATCTTAGATGGGCCACTTGTCATAAATGAGATGTGTGGTTGGGCGAAATGCATAAAAAAGAAGTTACTCCTCTTCAAAGTTTACTTTGTTAAAGCCTATGATTCTGTGAATTGGGAGTATATGGACTCAATTCTTGAACAAATGGGTTTTGGAAACAAGTGGAGATCATGGATTAAAGGATGTTTGTCATCATCGCGTGCTTCGGTCCTAATCAACGGTGCCCCCACAAAAGAGTTTGCATCTCCAAAGGTGTAAGACAAGGAGACCCACTCTCACCCTTCTTATTTATAATTGCAATGGAAGGTTTAAATGTGGCAATGAAGACGGCTAGCGATAAAGGTATTTTTAAAGGTGTACAACTCCCAAATCATGGTCCGATAATTTCTCACCTATTCTATGCGGATGATGCGTTGTTTGTGGGCAAATGGTGTAAATCAAACTTAAAAAACCTTGCCTATATTCTGAAATGCTTCCATGTGTTGTCAAGCCTCAAATTAAGTTTTCACAAATCAATGGTGTGTGGTGTTGGCACCTCAAAATCAGAAAGTACTTGACGAGCTCGGTTGCTCGATTGTGAAGCGGGCTCTCTACCGTTTACCTACTTGGGCGTTCCTGTGGGAGCAAACATGAATCTAATCAAGAATCGGAAACCTATCATCAACAAGTTCCATGCAGAACTCTCACACTGGAAATTAAAGACACTTTCGTTTAGAGGTCGTCTCACCTTAATAAAGAAATTCTTATGGGGCAGTGGTAATGAGGCAAAAAAGATTCATTGGGTTATATAAAGAAACTCTAATAGGTATAGTTAGGAGATACTACTTACTATTCCAAGTACAAGGAATCGCACAAGAGTTAGTTCATTCATGAGTCTATACTAATACATTACATACTATATGAAGAGTTACAATTATAGAAATATGAATACATTACATACTATATGAAGAGATACTAATACATACAATTATAAGATATAAAACTACAAGAGATACGATTACGTAGATACTATTACATACTATAGAAAGAGATACAATTACATACTATATTATGAGATACTATTACGAGACTAACCATTCTACCCCCAACTGTTAGCTACAGAGGGGAAAATGCACATTGACGGATGTCTACGGTTAATACTACAAGTTACTCTGCCGTGATTATCCTAGTACCAAAGGATAATACTTAAATGATTATATTATTTTCCTTCTCACCTTTACTTTGTGACACATTCACATGAACGACGAGCAGAATATATTTGATATAGATAGACTATTTTCCTTATTACCTTTATGTTGTGACACATACACATAAACGATGAGGTAGACGATAGTTTATAATAATAATAGTTATACAGGGGAAAAACCATCACCTTTACAGTGATGCATACTTTCAAAACAGTCGGGTCTTGGTAGAAGGCTACTTTTAAAACAGTCGGGTCTTAGTAGAAGACTACTTTCAAAACAGTTGGGTCTTGGTAGAAGACTACTTTTTATACTAGTAGGAAATATGAGATTTTCTAGAGTTTTCAAACGTTTACAATTACTTACAAACATGTTCATTGATACAAACTTTTCTTCAAACATTTACAAGTCTTTCTTTACAGTTTACAAATCAAAGACACATTAATACTTATAAATTCACCAGCTTTATTGTTGGTACTCGCTTTTAAAATAATTTGTATTCTCAGGTCACAAATAGACAGGTATGATTACCAGGTTTTGTGAAGACGGAGCAGTAAGGACTCGTCTTTTATTTTGATTATTCATTATGTTGTTTTATACTATGAAAGAACACACATGTATTTAAAATTATACTATTAATGCAATGGATGATGTTGTTGTTTGTTTACTACTTTACATTGTTGTGATACTTTATATGACGTCCTCCGCCCTAGAACGTTTCCGCCATTCTTGGTTTTGGGGTGTGACAGATTGATATCAGAGCATATTTTATAGTGAATTAAGTATATCAACCCATAAAAGATATACATACTATAAATACAAGGTTGATACGTAATGATAAAAACCAAAGGCGTCATTTTAAAATCAAAGCTTCGTCTTTATCTCAGTGACTCTCTTTAATCCGATAGAAGGTTTTTTAGATATATGAATTTCAACTATCTTTGTACGAAGTGTAATTTCAAACTATTTTTGTATGAAATATAATGGACTCATATGGTACGTTTAATTTTTACAAGACGAAAAGAAAAATTATATATAATTTAGATAGACAAGAGATGGACTAAATATACAAACATATGAAGATTTTATTGAAATGCATGGCGAGATGAAAGATACACGAACAAAACTTAAAGAATTGCAGTTGGAATTACACATACATTAAAAAAAACAATTCTAATAAAAATAGAATTTTTTGTCACTTGTCAAATTTTCATTCACTTTGCCAAATGATATTTTTTATTTTTTTTTAATTTCAGTTAAATCCACTTGGTAAATTGTGATTTTTTTTGCCTTTGTTATTAAATTAAAAAAAATATAATCTAATCCAAAAATATAATAAAGAAAATAAGGAAACTTAAATGTCTCCATAAATTCTCACTTAATTTGTCAGTTAATGTATTATATTCAAATCAACCTTCTTAATGAAAAAAACATAATTTTCGGTCAATCCCTTTTTAATTCACAATAATTTGCAGAAAACTTGCAAAAATTGGTTCATTCACAGCTAATATTGATATTTTTTTTTTGAAATTTAGTTACGTAAATTATTAAAAACATATATTAGTTTTTTTTTAAAAACTTGTGTATTGCACGGGTCTCACACCTAGTAAACGATTATATGAAGTTGGAAGATCAACTTTTGGAGTCGATAGAACTCAAGGAAATACAAGTGGAGTTGAAGACATGGAATGAAAACATTAGTGGGAAGTATCAACAAAAAATTTTGCATATTTAACCTAATAAATGAAAATGTTTTGTACCAGGTGTCATTTTCTCTAAACATTTGTCACATGTAACCTTCTAAGATTTTCTACATTTTCCATTTTCCTCTTAGTATTTTCTGGTTTTTCCCCTTTTCTTATAATTTAACTTAAAGTTAACTGTATGTTATATACTTATATGTAACATATATGGCATTTATATGATTCTATTAAAATCTCACGTTAATTGCTATACAAATATTTATTTTCTTGCTTTTGTAAATCCCCAATACATTCTATGCAGCTAATCCTCTATAACCATTTCAAATGTATACACTTTTTAATGAAACGAATCGCTGATATCAATCATGTTATTTTTGTGGAATTATCCTTTCCAAAATATCATTAAAAATAATGTATATATACGATTTCCTAATTATCGTATAACAACGTTCTGTACAGTCACAATTCTTTGGTTGTTCTCCAAAACCAGCATACTCCGCATAAACATAATCGACTGCACCAACATCTACACAAAGTTAGCAAATTGATTTCATGAATTAGTATCGATTTTATTATTTGTTCTTGTGTGTTATGCGTGCATTTTTTGTAAATTAGTTGACCATATTTTGTAAATCAACTATGTAAATCATTGGTCCCTGTTAATGTAAGTATACTATTTGAAGACTTTTGTATTTTGGAATGCATATATGGTGTTCGATAGAATGTTTTAAAGAAAGAACTTGTGACATCATTGCAGGAAAATCTTCATTTATAGTATCTAAATTACCTTAAATGTAGTGGCAAACATATACATATTTTTTGTTTTTTGTTTTGTATGTTCAAGTTGATGCATGCAGGGGGTTTCTTTGTATGTTTTGGTTTTTTATGGCATTTTTGCCCTTTTTGTTAATTTTCTTTTTTATAACACTTGATTTGATTGGAGTGGAAGAGTAGTGTGGTTTTCTAAAAAGTAAATTTTAATCTTATTCAAATTCTATCTTTTTGATCTTGTATCTTGGTTGTTGCTCTATCTTATTTAATTTAATCTGTGTGTAGATTAATGTGAGATTTTAGTTGTTCTTTTTATTAACTTCTTTATAGATTCTTTGTCCTTTTTTTTTTTCATATACACCACTTCCACATGCCAAAAAAAAGTTCACGTTTGAAAGAAGCTATGATTGGCAGGGTAGTTGTTCCATTATTTGTGAATTATGTGGTTTTCTAGTTTAAGTTCGCCACTGCTAGATGAAGCTGTGATTGGTAGGGTAGTTGTTCCATTATTTGTGAATTATGTGGTTTTCAAGTTTAAATTCGCCACTTTCTAGCAGTAGTTTTCAATATTGATTAGGTTGCTATGTGTTATATATAAGCTCAAAAGTATTATTTTTGAAACACATCAATAGGAGAATAAAATTTTCATTTTTGTTTATATTACTGTGTAAGACCCATGTATTATATGAGTCCCGAGACACAAACGAGTCCTAATGACATATAATGGCATATATTGGCATGAATATAGTGTTTAAAGCAACTAACATGCTAGGAAACACCCTTAGGGACTTGGACTAAGTGCTAGAATCACATGTGATTCATCTAAGGGGAGTGTACGGCCACAAAGAGGAGTTTACGACCACAGAGTTTACGGCCTAGTGTGTTCACGGCCAAGGGGTTCACGGCCAGGGAGTTTACAACCGTAAACTCCTAAGAATCATCCACAAATCATTTGATCTAGGCATTAAGGCTAATTATTCTACTAGATTGCAAGTATATGGAAGGAATACTCACGATTTAGGAACCTTAAAAGATGTTTTTGGCCACCAAGAACAAGTGTGTGTTCTTGGTGTTCTTGGTGAAAGATGAAGATTTGAAGATTTAGACAAAAAGGGGTGTTTTCATGGATGAATGAAAGGATGATACATGAATATGAAGGATAACAAGAACTAGAGGGAAGAACACTTACATTTTTGGAGGATTTAGATGAAGCACTTGATGATACTTGAGAGAGTTTGAAGAGATTTTTGGCCAAGGAAGGAAAAGAATGAAGAAAATGAAGTGCCCTCATATATATAGAAGGGGTTTACGGCCATGATTGAGTTTACGGCCGTAAACTCCACCTGATGGAGTTTATGGCTTTGTTTGATGGTTTTGAACTTTAGAAACTATATCCTAACACTCCTTCCTTGAATGTATGAGGATTAGAACACTCGGGCAGTCCCTTAACAAGGCTAAGAGATAGCAGGAACGAGTCTGACTCTCGTTTGACTGGACGTATAAAGCAAAAAAATTTCGGGTTGTCACATCATCCCCCTGTTAGATGAAATTTCGTCTCGAAATTAGTTCTCTTAGCAGTACAAGTAGGGTTGTAGTCCTCTGATTGGCAGAATACTCACTCGTAGATCTGGGCAACCTTGCCCTAATGCTCATGGTAAGGTTCATACTTAGTCCATTTATCATTATCTCGTGTATACAAGTCGTATATAATTAAGATTAGTAAGACGTTCAAATGTGCGGCTCTGCCCCAGGTCCACAACCAAACAAGGAACATGAGATAGGGCGGAAACACACATACTAAATCTGCATAATCATAATTATATACTACCCTCGCATATACACTTAATAGTGATAGGTGGATTGTATTCATCCTTAGCCTCTATGCTTGAACTTGATCTACTGGACAAGTGGTAGTTCGTGAAGGTCTGCGAAGTATAAGGCGATGAGGTTTCGGAGGGAAAAGTACTCTTCGCACGAGTACTTCGGGGTTTAGAATACGAAAGACAAAACTGAGGTCTAGGTCGGACTGTCGTTACGAATGACGAGGGTTTCGAAAATTTGACGGTCAAGACGATGAAATGAATGAACTTAATATGGTGAGGACCACGCCAACTCATGACGAATGATGGAAACAGACTCTTTACTCAACAAAAGTTTGGCCGATTTGAAAGAAACGTCTGTTATATGATGATGTACTCTTAATGTGTTCGACAATGTACTCTTTGTAACTGTTTCTAGTGCTTTCTGTTTTCCCTTTTGATGTTAACACTTCTACGTATCGTACCGCGATGAGTGAGTACATACTATGAAAGTGTTTTGATAACTAGTGTCGAAACTTTATACTACGATCCTCTATGGTACCACTACGATCGCCTATCATGTGAAAACCCGAAATTTTCATTCGTACAAACTCTAAAGTCAATCACTTCAATTAAAATTTAATTATATTTTTCATAATTGTTAGCCAATTTAAAAGTCCGTTTGAGTGTTATAATTATTTATTCTTCAAACGAACGAAGGAAAGGAAGTACCATCTCGGGTCTTGAAGTAACAAACCCACCCAATGCACCCTAATAAAGAGTTCACAGCCAAACTTTTAGAGTTTGGGCCGTAAACCCTTGTGTGGCCGTGAACTCATCTTAGGCATGCGTTTACTCCCCAAACTCCTCATTTCTCACTTCCATCCTCAAGTTTACTCCCCGTTCTCTCTCAACTATCATTCCGTTCTTCGCCCAATATTCCAAAAACGTAAGTGTTTCTCGACATGAATTGTTATTATACCCTATCACCTAGTGTTTATACATAATTTCATCCATTCATTATTGATTTTCAACTAGATCTTCAAGTGTTCTTCAAAACACCAAGAACACACACTAGTGTTCTTGGACCTTAAACACCCAATCGAGCTTCTATCTTTTAAGTACACTTGCCCTAGCTTCTTGTGTGCTTAATATGATCTTAATAAAACCTTAAAATCATCAAGAATCATAAGAACAAAGGAGTTTACGGCCAAGGATGTTCTTGGGCTGTAAACCCCTCTTAAGGTGGCTAAATGGACCCTAGTTCCTTCCTAAGCCTTGGATGCCAACCTTGATCCTTCCTAGATGTGTTTAACACCTTAAACAACAATAAAAACAAGTCCCCATAAGATTTTACGGCCGTGAACACCTAAGGAAGTGGTCCATAGGCCGTGAACTCTACAAGGTAGTGTTAGTGTGCCCCTAATGCTTTCCTAAGGCTTGGACTTGATCATCGGATGCTCAATCATGACTTGTAAGACCTCAAAACACAATTTTGCACTTAGTACCATGAGTTTATGGCCGTAAACTAATGGGGAAATGGTCATGGGCCGTAAACTCCATAAAGAGTGGTCCTTGGGCCATAAACTCCAATGCCATGACATACAACCCTTAGATGCAACCCTTTGGTACCTATAGCACTTAATTCAAAGTGTTTCCATGTCCTAAGGTGTCTTAACTTGATTAATTAGTTGTTAAGTGTCTAATTATTTACATATATGTTTATTATATGTTAACTAGGATCGTTGTGTGTGTTCAAGTGTTCACTTGACACCTAGCACCTTATCCAACACTTCCGAACAATCCACTCACTACAGGTGAGTTCATACCCCTTAATTAACCTTTTAAATGTTTGCAAATGTTTATATATGCTTTTATTGGGGGGGGGGGAATACAAGTTGAATCATGTTAGTTATTATATCAATCGCATTTGATTAATAACTAGCACACAAATGGATTTACTACACTTTTAGCTGTTTTACCAAACAGATTACTTCAAATGACTTTCTCAAATGTTTTTACTTGTTAAAACTCTTTATAAAACTGTCTTATCAAACAAACTGCTTTTAAATCGTTTTATAAACTGATATCAAGTCATCATTTCTTAGTTATTAAACTTTTCAAAGGTTTTACAAAACTTCTTTTATACTGTTATATAGTCATAAAAGTTCTATCAGTCAGTTCAGTACCTTTAGGTAGCAAAGGTATACCTTCGATTATACAAATACATTATTAGTAACTATATTAGGTATAGTTATGAGATACTACTTACTATTCCAAGTACAAGGAATCGCACATGAGTCAGTTCATTCATGAGTCTATACTAATAAATTACATACTATATGAAGAGTTACAATTACAGAAATACGAATACATTACATATTATATGAAGAGATACTAATACATACAATTACAAGACATACACCTACAAGAGATACGATTACATAGATACTATTACATACTATAGAAAGAGATACGATTACATACTATATGATGAGATACTATTACATATTATATGAGTAGATACTATTATATAAGTACGGGACTAACCATTCTACCCCCAACTGTTAGCTACAGAGGGAAAATGCACATCGACGGATGTCTACGGTTAATACTATTCGGCAAGTTACTCTGCCGTGATTATCCTAGTACCAAAGGATAATACTTAAATGATTATATTATTTTCCTTCTCACCTTTACTTTGTGACACATTCACATGAACGACGAGGTAGAATATATTTGATATAGATAGACTATTTTCCTTATTACCTTTATATTGTGACACATACACATAAACGATGAGGTAGACGATAGTTTATAATAATAATAGTTATACAGGGGAAAAACCATCACCTTTACAGCGATGCATACTTTCAAAACAGTTGGGTCTTGGTAGAAGGCTGCTTTCAAAACAGTCGGGTCTTGGCAGAAGACTACTTTCAAAACAGTTGGGTCTTGGTAGAAGAATACTTTTTATACTAGTAGGAAATATGGGATTTTCTACGGTTTTCAAACGTTTACAATTACTTACAAACATGTTCATTGATACAAACTTTTCTTCAAACATTTACAAGTCTTTCTTTACAGTTTACAAATCAAAGACACATTAATACTTATGAATTCACCAGCTTTATTGCTAATACTCGCTTTCAAAATAACTTGTATTCTCAGGTCACAAATAGGCAGGTACGATGACCAGGTTTTGTGAAAACGGAGCAGTCAAGACTCGTCTTTTATTTTGATTATTCATTATGTTGTTTTATACTATGAAAGAACACACATGTATTTAAAATTATACTATTAATGCAATGGATGATGTTGTTGTTTGTTTACTACTTTACATTGTTGTGATACTTTACATGACGTCCTCCGCCCAGAACGTTTCCACCGTTCTTGGTTTTGGGTTTGACAGATTGGTATCAAAGCATTGTTTATAGTGAATTAAGTATATCAACCCATAAAAGATATACAGACTATAAATACAATGGGATTAAAAATACTCTGACGAAGAGTTATACTTTTAAATAATAAAATATTTAACTAAGTATACATACCTACGTTCATACTAAAACCAGTGTCACGATGACAAGAACAAAAGTATTACGATTGTTGAATATCACAAGTAAGCTCAGGGATGTATGGTCAGTCTTGGGAGTAGCATAGCCTGATCAACTATGTTGGTCCGAGGAGTGATTAGCACATGCCCAAGAATGATTGTGATGTGGCAACAAGTCTAAAAACTTACCAACACTACCACAATGAGAACATTAGAGCAGAACATAGGTCTAAAATACTATGGGAGTATTTTGTGTTACTATAATTACTTACTTGAGAACTAAAAAGATCTTCAATACTAGGTCGATAGTTGCTAAGTGGATACACCAAGGTTATATGTAACTAGGATGTCATAGACTTAAAATCTGTGAATTTTTGCTTCACCCATGCTCCTTGTGAGTTTGGAGTTAAGGTCACTTATTTGAAGGCCTAACATGTTTTGATTACATATAACTAGTATGCACTTTAGAAATAGTGATGTAACTAATCAAGATTATCTAATAATTATCTAGTTAGATCATCTAATAATTATTTCCTTACCCCAATTCTCACGTAGATAACGTGGTTGGAATCCATCCCCACGGCAACCCGTACCTTCCGAACGAAGGCAATGCTGGATGGTTTAGAGAAGAACCAGAGGATGATCATCCAATCCCTTTGAATGATCACCATGTTGAAGACCTTTCGGATGATGTTAACTCCGAGCCCGAAGTTGAGAACCTACTCCCGGTAGCTCCCATTCCAAATCCTAACCCTCGTCCGGCATTTCATGGCCCGACACCTCCTTGTGTAGAATGCTTGGAGACATGGAGCGAAGAGCAGAATCAACCCATGCCATTCAACGGAGACCGAAGCTTCTACAACATAAGCAAACAAAGCTCGGCAGACAGAGTTCTACCAATCCTGGTCCATAAAGTTTCCCGAAACAAGATTAAGGGCAAGACAGCTCTCCATCGTATCACAGAGGTTGATGCCAATGCAGGAATGCATACCATCCGCACCAATCGCCTTGAACACACTCAGGAGAGATCTGAGAGAGACCATGAGACCCTGCTACAAGAGCTAGCTGAAATACGAGCCGAAGTCATAGAGCTCCGAGTACGCCAGAGGGTGTACGAAAGACACCTGCTTGACATGGAACTGATGGGTTTGAGCCATAAGAACTTTCCTATGGGCACACGCAAACCCTAACGCTTGGATCTAGGTTCCTCTAATTGAACATGCATTGAATCCAAGACTTACAATACTAGATCTAATGTAAACAATTGAATCAAATCATATGAAATTGGATCTAGAACAATACCTTAGATTACTTGCTTGATACTTCTTCTTCTTAGAGCTTAGAGTCACAATTGTCACTCCTCTAATGGCTTACAAACACCAAGTAGCAAGAGGATGATCTTGAGAGAGAGGGGAGAGGGTGAGAAATCGGCCCTAGGGTTCCTTGCCTTGCATGAGTGCCGATTTCCCTCACCCTAGGGATCTATTTATACTATGGGATACTAGGGTTCCACCTTTAACCCTAATTGAATAACTTAGGCCCTAAGCTATCCAAGATCCTTCTAGATTCTAGGCTTGGACGATTTTAAGGTTCCCAAACCCTAAATTTCGTCCACCCCATTATCCATAAGGATACATAGCCCAAAACACAACTATCACACATTTGACAGTTTATGCCCCTTTATTCAATTAACCTCTTTAAGTCACCAAATTAATTCTTAATTAATTTATGACTTATATTAATCAAATAATATTATTATTCCTTTAATATATTATTCTTATAATATATTAATAATAATCTTCTCTCTTTATAAATCACCCTGTCAAGTTGCTTTGGTGAAGGCAACCCAAAAGGACCGTGCACAATCGGGTCAAGTACTTACCAAATATAGTTACAGCCTTAGACACTAATCCAACAGGAACATCAACTGGCTGAACTGAGAGTTCACCAGAGGGATGACCGTCACTAGTAGGAGATGTTTTACTTTCCTTCTTTGTTTTAAGGGATCGTTTTCCTGTATATGTCATATGTGGCATTTTTCTATGAAACTATCTCGTACTGTAGGTACTTTTAGTTAGGCCTTAATGCGGCCAAAAACTTTTCTACTCCGGATGTGATGTAAGACCTACTACAAGGTCAATGTTCCCAATCTTATTACATCTTAAACATCGATGATATTGACAGTCGGCTAACTTTCGTGTCACTCTTTGTACAATTACTTTCATCATACTATCGTTGGAATCTATCTGAAACCCACTCTAGTCAAGTTATTGGACTAGGGTAATTTAGCTCAGGGATCATTCCCAATTCTCTTTTAAAGGTTGGATCATGTTATTCACCAACCAATGGTACCCGGGTTTGAACAACAAACGTCTTGAGACCATTCTATGGACTTACGTCTACTCCGTACTAGGACTGCATCATAGGGATGTAGGTCAAACCTTCGAGAACATACTTCTACTCTTTACATGAATGATCGGAATACATCTAGGTTCAACCAAAATCGCTCACGAACTCCTTTTCTTTCCGTGTAACAATATCATGTCGTCGAAGAAAAGTAATCAATCCATCAACCAAACAGTAACTCTTCAGATTGATGCAGCTACCTTTCAAGCTCCAGTCTCAGCGGCCGTGACAGCTGTTCTGACTCACCTTAGTGCTAACAACGCAAATGTTAGCGGGGTGGTTATCAATAATTCCAATCCAAGTAACAGTCAAGTACCTTAGCGAGTAATGAACTACCATGACACCCCGAACCTCAAGCCCATGAATAACAAACGAAAGTTCTGGGATAGAGTTAAAGACAAATCACCCCAAGGGGCGAGCAAAAGACAACAACCTGTGGCAGCCTTCGCGGTCACAACATCTATACCTCCAACTACCATCCCTTTTGGTATCCCAATTGCCCCGAACCCAGCCAGACAGTATGCTGGGAACTTACCGAAGTGCAACAAGTGCAGCTTCCATCATCTAGGTAGTTGTCGTCTGTTACACTGCTATAACTGCAACAAGAACGGACATACTACCCGCTGTTGCAGGACTCGGATCCAACACATTACTTCAACCACCAATGTCGAAATTTCTCGGATATGCCATCTATGTGGTGTAATGGGACACTTCAAGAGGGACTGCCCAACTGAGAAGAATGACGGTGGAATAGGAGAAGTTTGACCCCAGAACAACAAAAGACAGCAAGAACCTTGCTATAATATAGGTTCACTTCCAATAGGCAGTATTTATGTATGTGTTTAAATATGTTTAAAACTAGTGCAACTAGAGTCTTGTTTTTTGCGAGATCCCATCGGTAAAGGGACCCCAGAACAACAAAAGACAACAAGAACCTTCTGGTATCCCATTTGCCCCGAACCCAGCCAGACAGTATGCTGGGAACTTACCGAAGTGTAACAAGCGCAACTTCCATCATCTAGGTAGTTGTCGTCTGTTACACTGCTATAACTGCAACAAGAACAGACATACTACTCGCTGCTGCAGGACTCGGATCCAACACATTACTTCAAATACCAATGTCGAAATTTCTCGGATATGCCATCTATGTGGTGTAATGGGACACTTCAAGAGGGACTGCCCAACTGAGAAGAATGGCGGTGGAACAGGAGAAGTTTGACCCCAGAACAACAAAAGACAGCAAGAACCTTGCTATAATATAGGTTCACTTCCAATAGGCAGTATTTATGTATGCGTTTAAATATGTTTAAAACTAGTGCAACTAGAGTCTTGTTTTTTGCGAGATCCCGTCGGTAAAGGGACCCTCGTGCTGCGTATACTTATCTTTTGTAGTATACCTTGTTCGCAGCAGTATCCTTGTAGTTAATCTAAAGTACTGTAACTCTGTTAAAAGTTGCACTGTTGTGTTTTTTCTGTAACACCTTTATGATCAAATCTAGTGCCTTTGTTTTCCATGTGATCCCAATATTATCATACAACTGGAGTCCATTCGATCCTCACAATACCAGTTTCATGCGCACATCTCTTTCTCCGAAATCACTTTTCTAGCGAAACCATCATTCCAGAACTCCGAAGTACTCATGCATAGAGTACCTCATGTTTCTTATCCTTTCCGAAGAAACCTCAGCAAACCTCCCCGAAGTATCACTCGTACAGTACGTCAAGTTCAATCCAAAGACTCGTACGGTTAATCTATCGTTGAAGAATGTATACACAGGGGTGGTATATAATCAAGGTTCTACAGGTTTAGAATTGATGATTCCACTTTAACTTCTTTTCCTCGTTGGGATGTGAGCTTAAAGAAGAATCATTTATTTGACTACCTTTTCAATCTTAATTATATACGACTTGTATACACGAGACTGTGATTGATGAACCATGTACGACTTCTAATATGAACTTCAGGACGGAGACTGTCCAAGACTACGAGTAATCGCATCGCCATGCAAACAAACTTAAAACCCAATACGACTCGTGTAACCAGATCTCCCTTCAGTCTAACACCTACGGAGATGTAAGAACTGTCAGGTCAAACTTAACGAACTACTCAGCAATGGAATTGAAAGACCAAGCTCCTCGCCATGGAGAGCTCCGGTCTTATTCTTCAAGAAGGTAGACGGATTGTTTCGTAGGAGCATCGACTAATGGAGACCTCGACAAGATTTCCATTAGGAAATCATTACCCTTTGCCTCGCATAGATGAATGGGTGACCAACCGCAAGGAACGATTTACCTTTCAGAAATGGACCTGAGATCCGAATATCACCAGTTGCGAGTGTTAGAGAAGGATGTCCCGAGGACAATCTTCCAAACTCGATGCGGACGCTACGAGTCCGTAGTGATACCCCTCGGATAAGACCAAAGCGCCCGTAGTATTCATGAGATTAATGAATAGGGTACGCCATTCTTACTTGGATCAATTCGTCATTGTCCTTGTAAATGACTTACTTATCTACTCTTGTAGTAAGAAGGTAATCATAAAGAGCATCTACAACAAACCATGGAAACATTACGATCAGAGAAGCTTTACGTGAAGTTCTCTAAAAACGAGTTTTTGAATTGAAGAGTCGAATTCCTAAGGCACGTTATTAGTGATGTGGGAATTCTGGAGGACCCTTCCAAAATCAAAACCGTTGAGAATTTGTCAATACCGAAGACGCCGACGGGAATTTGCCAAATTCTAGGTCTCGTTGATCTACTGTTGTAGTTCATTTAGAACTCCTCGCGAATTACGGAACCTCTTACGACTTCGATCCAGAAGGGAGCGGCCCTTGACTGGGAAGGGAAGCAAGAGGAAGAAACCTTTGGAATTCCAAGTGAGAGACCAAACTCTTTTGGGAAATATCACTCTGGGAAGGCTTGATACGCGTCGGAAAGTGTGGAAAGCTAAATCCAAGATAGTTAGGACCTTCGAGATTCTTGCAAGAATCGGCTCTGTAACTTACAAATTCAACTTACTCGCGAACCTAGTAAAATACATTTTACCCTCCATGTCTCGAACTTGAAAAAGTGTCTGTCCGATGAGACTCTTGTAATCCCACTCGACGAGATTGAGATCAACAAGAGCCTCACCTTAGTGACCCAAGACCGATATGTCAAGTGAGCGAAGCAAAGTCGCTTCCCATCAGTGAAGGTTCGCTGGAATGCCAACCGAGGACCTGAATTCACTTGGGAGCGCAATGATTTAATCGATTAGATAGTATCCCCACCACTTGACTAGATTATTCATACTTACTTCTGTACCTAAATTCTAATTTCGGGACGAAATTCCCTACAACGGGGGGATGATGTGACAACCCGGAATTTTCATTCGTACAAACTCTAAAGTCATTGACTTCAATTAAAATTCAATTACATTTTCCATAATTGTTAGCCAATTTAAAAGTCCGTTTGAGTGTTATAATTATTTATTCTTCAAACAAACGAAGGAAAGGAAGTACCGTCTCGGGTCTTGAAGTAGCAAACGCAACCAATGCACCCTAATAAGAGTTCACGGCCAAACTTTTAGGGTTTGCGCCGTAAACCCTTGTGTGGTTGTGAACTCATGCCTTAGGCATGATTTTACTCCCCAAACTCCTCATTTCTCACTTCCATCCTCAAGTTTACTCCCCGTTGTCTCTCAACTATAATACCGTTCTTCGCCTAATCTTCCGAAAATGTAAGTGTCTCTCGACTTGAATTTTTGTTATACCCTGTCACCTAATGTTTATACATCATTTCATCCATTCATTATTGCTTTTCAACTAGATCTTCAAGTGTTCTTCAAAACACCAAGAACACACACTAGTGTTCTTAGACCTTAAACACCCAATCGAGCTTCTCTCTTGTAAGTACACTTCCCCTAGCTTCTTGTGTGATTAGTATGATCTTAATAACACTTGAAAATCATCAAGAATCATAAGAACAAAGGAGTTTACGGCTAAGGATGTTCTTGGGTCGTAAACCCCTCTTAAGGTGGCTAAATGGACCCTAGTTCCTTCCTTGGCCTTGGATGCCAACCTTAATCCTTCCTAGATGTGTTTAAGACCGTAAACAACAATCAAAACAAGTCCCCATAAGAGTTTACGGCCGTGAACACCTAAGGAAGTGGTCCATAGGCCATAAACTCTACAAGGTAGTGTTAGTGTGCCCCTAATGCTTTCCAAAGGCTTGGACTTGATCATCGGATGCTCAATCATGACTTGTAAGACCTCAATACACAATTTGGCACTTAGTACCATGATTTTACGGCCATAAACTCATGGGGAAATTTTCATGGGCCATAAACTCCATAAGGAGTGGTCCTTGGGCCATAAACTCCAATGCCATGCCATACAACCAATAGATGCAACCCTTTGGTACATATAGCACATGATTCAAAGTGTTTCCATGTCCTAGGGTGTCTTAACTTGATTAATTAGTTGTTAAGTATCTAATTAGATACATACATGTTTATTATATGTTAACTAGGATCATTGTGTGTGTTCAAGTCTTCACTTGACACCTAGCACCTTATCCAACACTTCCGAACAAACCACTCACTACATGTGAGTTCATACCCCTTAATTAACCTTTTAAATGTTTGCAAATGTTTATATATGCTTTTATTGGGGGGGGGGGGGGAATCAAGTTGAATCATGTTAGTTATTATATCAATCACATGTGATTAATAACTAGCATACAAATGGATTTACTATACTTTTAGCAGTTTTACCAAATAGATTACTTCAAATGACTTTCTCAAATGTTTTAACATGTTAAAACTCTTTATAAAACTGTCTTATCAAACAAACTGCTTTTAAATCGTTTTATAAACTAATATCAAGTCATTATTTCTTAGTTATTAAACTTTTCAAAGGTTTTACAAAACTTCTTTTATATTGTTATATAGTCATAAAAGTTCTATCAGTCAGTTCAGTACCTTTGGGTAGCAAAGGTATACCTTCAATTATACACGTACGTTACTAGTAACTATAATAGGTATAGTTAGGATATACTACTTACTATTCCAAGTACAAGGAATCGCACAAGAGTCAGTTCATTCATGAGTCTATACTAATACATTACATACTATATGACGAGTTACAATTACAGAAATACGAATACATTACATACTATATGAAGAGATACTAATACATACAATTACAAGACATACAAATACAAGAGATACGATTACATAGATGCGATTACATAGATACTATTACATACTATAGAAAGAGATACGATTACATACTATATTATGAGATACTATTACATATTATATGAGTAGATACTATTATATAAGTACGGGACTAACCATTCTACCCCCATCAGTTAGCTACAGAGGGAAAATGCACATTGACGGATGTCTACGGTTAATACTATTCGGCAAGTTACTCTACCATGGTTATCCTAATACCAAAGGATAATAGTTAAATGATTATATTATTTTCCTTTTCACCTTTACTTTGTGACACATTCACATGAACGACGAGGCATAATATATTTGATATAGATAGACTATTTTCCTTATTACCTTTATATTATGACACATACACATAAACGATGAGGTAGACGATAGTTTATAATAATAATAGTTATACATGGGAAAAACCATCACTTTTACATCGATGCATACTTTCAAAACAGTCGGTTCTTGGTAGAAGGCTACTTTCAAAACAGTCGGGTCTTGGTAGAAGACTACTTTCAAAACAGTTGGGTCTTGGTAGAAGACTACTTTTTACACTAGTAGGAAATATGGGATTTTCTAGGGTTTCCAAACGTTTACAATTACTTACAAACATGTTCATTGATACAAACTTTTCTTCAAACATTTACAAGTCTTTCTTTACTGTCTACAAATCAAAGACACATTAATACTTATGAATTCACCAGCTTTATTGCTGATACTCGCTTTCAAAATAACTTGTATTCTCAGGTCACAATTAGACCGGTACGATGACCAGGTTTTGTGAAGACGGAGCAGTCAGGACTCGTCTTTTATTTTGATTATTTATTATGTTGTTTTATACTATGAAAGAACACACATGTATTTAAAATTATACTATTAATGCGATGGATGATGTTGTTGCTTGTTTACTACTTTACATTGTAGTAGTTTTGAATAATTAAGATGGATAAGACAGTCAACTGAATAACTCTACATCAAATCCACAACCAAACAAGGAACATGAATTAAGGCGAAATCACTCACTCTAAGTCTGCAAAATCTTAGCTATGCACAACCCTGATGTACATACTAAGTCATTATAGCTTCTCTGAACGGATCTTTTAGTTCTCTTGGATACTGTGACTTGTTTCAATATGGGAGTTATTATAATTACTTTTAAGGGTTTTCCCCAAGTTTTAATCTTATATAAATATAAATTAATTTCTAAAGTAATTAATATTTCGAAAATGTACCGCCGCTCGCTGGCGACTCCGTGGTTGATTCTCCTGCGATGATCATCAGAATTCATCCATCTGCTCCTGAGTTCTTTGTTATCGGGCAGTCCCTCTGGTAATGTCCAGTCTCACCGCAGCCATAGCAGGCTTGGTTTTCTTCAACTTTGGGACTTTGGACATTGGTTGAGCCGGTGCCCTGCAGAAACGACTTGTGTGTCCCTTTCTGTGGCAGTTCAGAAACTGTTTTTCCCGGCATACTCCAGTGTGGTGATAGTTGCACTTTCCACACTTCGGGAGGCTTCCAGCATATCGACTGGTAGATGCTGGAGTAGTAGGTGTTGTGGCGGCGTACACAGTACTTTCTTGCTGTTCTTTAGGGGTTCTTGTGTTGTTTGATTATTCTTCCTCTTGTTCCCCAACTTCCATTCATAGTCCTCTTCCTTTGAAGGTTCTGGAATGGGGACTTCTAAACCGTGGTGGACTCCATGGTCGACGAGTCGCTGGGCCAGGTGTTTGGCACTATTGAATGTAGTTGGGTTAGAACACAATACATCTCCTTGGATCGGGGCAATTAGACCCCAGATCTACCTTTCTATCTTCTTACTCTCTGGAGTAACCTTTTGAGAGCATAGTGATGCCAGGTCTCTAAACCTATCAGTGTAGGTCACTATGTCTGAGCCAATGATGGTATGCTCCCATAGTTCTTGTTCCAGTTTCTGCACTTCGCCCCTCAGGCAATATTCTTCTAGCATCATTGCTTTTAGGTTCTCCCAACCTATTAAGTTAGCCACTGGTAGGGTCAGGGACTTAACATGGCTGTTCCACCATGTCAAGGCTCTGTCAGAGAAGGTGCAGGCAACAAACTTCACTTTGCTCCCTTCGGAGCACGAATAGATTGTGAAGACCGAATCTGTTTTCTCAAACCATCGCATCAGAACGATGACTCCACCATTTCCATTGAAGGATTTGGGTTCGCAATTCATGAAGTCCTTGTACGAACACTCCCTTAGGTGTTCGTGAGTAACTCCGGGTTTATCTAAGTGGTTACCGCTACTAGATCCGAAGTTACCACTTTCGCCAAAGTGAGCTAGAGTAGTTGCTACTATGGAGGATATCGCTGCCTAGAGAGCAGCAGGATCGAATTGTGGCAGAGGTAGTGGAGTTGTCGGAGTAGTGTGTCTCGCTGATCGACGTGGAGGCATCTTGCTAAAAAGAATACAAGATGAAAGGGAAATAAGTCTATAGCAGTGGATATAAGCCGAAAGCTGAAAGACAAGGTTATCCTAGTTCTGAGTGTATTTGATCCTGATTTCTACAGGGTTCTGGAAACAATTCATAAAAGAGTCTATACCAAATAAAGTTTATGAATTAGAAAAGGGCTATCCTCGAATGAATATCTATGACCTGAATAACTGTTACCAGTTGCATGTAAAGAAAATAATCCTAACACATAGGGTGAGCAGTGTTGCCACTAACTCACTAAGTCAAGTAGGGTAATTATTTATTAGTGTGACGTATTAAGACGTTTTAGTTCCTCCGGCAGATCACTTCTTGGAAAACTCTCTTTGCCTCTCCTTGACACCTATGTTGTCTATCATGATGGAGTGGTTACATCTATCTGGGTTCATCGTACGAGAAAGGGAAGTGTCTAAAGAATCTATGAGATTAGGGGTAACCTTATGGGGTGATCCTTACAGAGTCCTCCTATAATTTCATAATGTATACAATTTGTATATAATTTAAGATTAAATAGACCTTCGAATAGGTGATCCTACTCTAGAACCACAACCAAACAAGAAACAGGTAGTGAAGCATAGATCACAAATTCTAAGTCTATAAAATCTCAATTATATAAAACCTTGAAAGTATACACTTAACAATTATAGATCTATCCGTAAGGGTCTTTTAAGTTATCACATAAGTTATTTATAGTGCCTAAAATACTCATATAGTATTTTAATGTAATGAACCTGGTATGTTTTAAACTTGTTATTGTCTTGTAGTATCATAAAATACTCCCATACTATTTTAACTCTTTGTTCTGATCAAGAGATCCCTTGAATAGTGTTTGGTAAGTTTTAAGACTGTTGCAACACCACATCACTCCCAAACACGTGTCAGTCACATCTTGAATGAATATAGTTGATCAGGCTATATTGATCCTAGCTATGATTACATAACTGTCTAGGTTTGACCGCAGTGTTCAACCTTTAAATACTTCTGTTATGTTCTTCTTGTGATACTTGTTCTAGTATGTATATATATGTATAAGCAAGTAGGTATACTTTTATTAAGTATTGTTATATTCTTAAAATATATTATTAATCAGAGCACTTAAGCCCTATTGTATTTATACTTGTATATCTTTTATCGGTTGATATACTTAGTTCACTATAAACAATGCTCTGATACCAATCTGTCACAACCCTAAACCGGAACGACGGAAACGTTCGGGGCGGAGGACGTCATGTTTAGTATCACAAGACAAGCATCATAGTAATCAAAGTAATAAACAACCATTTCATTAGAAAGAAAGTGTTTACAAAGTATGGGGTTCACATAACATAGACTACAAAGTAAATAACAAAACAAGACCTGAAGCTATACTCCTCCATCTTCTGAATCCCAGTGCGCGTACCTGTCTACTGGTCTCCTGAGAATACAATTTATTTTGAAAGAGTTGATCAGCATTTATGCTGGTGAGTTTATAAGATTTTAGTAATGTTAAGTAAGTTGAAAATCCTTTTAGAAAAGTTTGTCTGTTCCTCCAGGAAATCCTATATTTACCGCTTTGATGAAAGATAAGTGAAAATGACTCTACAATCCTTTCTATTAGTACTAAAAGGAACAGGAAATAAGGAGAAAGGCACACAACCCATTGTTTGTTTCATCATCGTTGTATATAACCCTGGCGTATTCACTTGGTACTCACGGAGTTAACTGCAATAGTTCCTTTATATTTAATGAAAACTTTCTTTAGGAAAACCCTTATTTCTTTTAGTGAAAATGGTAACCACAGTGGTTCCTTCTATAATCAATTAGTTTATACTAGCTATATATACTCTAATATCGAATAGATAGTTAATTGTGTGAATCTGCCCTAAGTCCACAACCAAACAAGGAACAGGAAATGAGGCGGAAGGCACACATCCAACTACCTATCGGGTATCAATTATATATAACCATGATGTACACACTAAGGTATTATAGAGTTAACCACCTAAGGTCCTTTAAGTAGATACTAGTTTAATAAAATGGATTAAACCCTTTACTGGTAAGTTTCTAGTTTTGTCTACCAATTGATCAACTTGAAAAGTATGTTTTTGTACTAGAAAATGATGTATTAACTTTTTATACTATGACTTGACCCATACCTGTTACTCCTTATGATTACTTAGAATATACATAATATATATAGATAGTAAATTGGGTGTATCTGTCTAAGTCCACAACCAAACAAGGAACAAGGAATGAAGCGGAAAGCACACATCCTACTATCTGCTGGACCCAATTAAACATATAACCCTGATGTATACTACTAAGGAATCATAAGGTTAACATTATAGGCCCCTTTTCTAAATGAATGTTTATATGATTGTATGTTGTAATTATAGCTTCCGGTACTTTGCAGATGTACCCTTCATAATTAATCAAGTATTCTGCAGATGTACTCCATATATAGCGCCGTCACTTTGAAGATGTGCCCCATATATATTTCCGACACTGGCAAAGCACCATATATATTTATATAAATCGTGGTATATTGAAGATGCCCCATATATACATATATCATTATATACATTTAAATCATGGCATATTGTAGATGCACCATATATATATATATAATATAAGTTATACTATTCTTATTATCATCTTTTGTTTATAATAATGAGTTAATGATACGTTCCCTTCCTAGGTTGACGGGAATCAATAGTGTAAGTTCATGAATCATGATTTTCTCTTCTGTTATAGTATCTTAGTATGTCCTTTTTGTTATTGTGTATTGTATCTACCTCCCTGTTTCTCATTATAGTATGCTCTCATATCTTGTATGAAGTGAACCCCTAAACTATACCTATTATAGTTTACTAGTATGTTTACTTGAACTGCTACTGAAAAGACTCATTTGTTAACTAAGTTATGATTGTACTTTTAAAAACGGAGTTTTATAAACTATAAAGTAGCATAACTTGAAAAGAGTTTTTGAAATGTTTTGATCACTTATAAAAACATAAGCAATCCTTTGAAAGATGTTTAACAAACATTTACACAATAATCATTGTGTTCAACTTGAATTCCCCCCCCCCCCCTTAAAATCGTTTAAAACAGTTGAAAAGATTCATTATAGGGGTTTGAACTCACCTTATGTGGGTGATTCAAACGAATATGCGCGTAAGGATGAGAAGTTCCACGAATGAAGTCCAGAGACACAAACGAGTCTTAATGACATATAATGGCATATATTGGCATGAATATAGTTTTTAAAGCTACTAACATGCTAGGAAACACCCTTAGGGACTTAGACTAAGTGCTAGAATCACATGTGATTCATCTAAGCGGAGTGTACGACCACAAAGAGGAGTTTACGACCATGGTTGAGTTTACAACCGTAAACTCCATGTTTACGGCCGTAAACTCCACATGATGGAGTTTATGGCTTTGTTTGATGGTTTTGAACTTCAGCAGCTATATCCTAACACTCCTTCCTTGAATGTATGAGGCTTAGAACACTCGGACAGTCCCTTAACAAGGGTAAGAGATAGCAGGAAGGAGTCTGACTCTTGTTTGACTGGACTTATAAAGCAAAAAAAATTTGGGTTGTCATAGAATACAAGTTGGACATTATAGTTATTGAATCAATCACATGTGATTTATAACTATCAAACATATAGATTTCATATATCTTCAAACTATGTTATCAAACACCTATTTCAAAACATCTTTATTAAACTCTTTAGTGTTAAATCTATTTATCAAACTCTTTTAAACTTATATATTGTTAAAACCATGTCTATACATATATAGTTATATAAATAAGGTTGGAAGGACTTAGGACTAATAACTCACTTTATTCATGTTCCTTGTTTGGTTGTGGACTTAGAGTACCATGTTGTTTGTCCGAGTGTCGTTTGATCCTTAGTTATATCTTATGCATATGTGTGTAGATATAAAAGCTTTTACCTCAGTTCCGACACCTTTGGGCAGCAAAGGTGTATAAACTTACTCATTCATTTAAACAACATTACTAGTAAACTATAATAGGTATAGTTTAGAGGTATACTATTCACTATTTCTAGTACAATGAAACACACATGAGTCAGTTCATTCATGAGTCAAGGCATACTTACTATTATGAGAAACAGAAAGACATACTATGATGAGAAACTAAGAGAACATACTATACACTATACTACGAGAACATACTATGCACTATACAAAGAGAACATACTATACACTATACAGACAGAGTATACTATACATATACAAGAATACTATAACATAAATGTGAGCCACTGCTTCAGGGCATGGCATCACTGATGTGTCTCGTTTTGTAGCCAGAGTCTCCTGGAGGGAGAGCATGAATTTGTGTATAGATCTATACTGGACTGACCATCCTACACCTTGCAGCTAGCTATAGTGGGACCTGCAAGTCTACGGGTGACGAATGTCATTACTATTCGACGTTTTTCAGTGTCGTGTTTCCACTAGTCAATTAGTATGGTTATAACATATCACATTTTACCTTATTTAACAATGGATTTAAGGTAGTTAGTACAAAAAGTAGTCACTATATACAATACTACAGTACTACAGTATTTTCCCTACTGCATTTACTTTGTTATCTTCTCACATAAACAATGATGTAAAGTATATTTTGATAATGATAGTTACAGTTGGGAAAACTCATACTATTACAAAAGAACAAACATACATAACCGTCAGGTCTTGGTAGAAGACTACATTTTAGTAGAAAATATAGGATTTTCTAGGAAGTACAAACATTTACTACAAACATTTACATTACACATTTACAAACACTTTCTTCAGATTTATACAAACAAATGACACTAAAATACTTATGAACTCACCATCTTTAATGCTGACAACCTCTTTCAAAATAACTTGTATTCTCAGGCCATCAGTAGACAGGTACCAATGGCAGGTTTTTGAAAAGACGAAACAGCTTCCAGATTCGTCTTTATTTTGTTTATTCATTTTTGGTGTCTTCGAAACTATACATAGAACACTTGTATTAAAATTATACTATTAATGCAATGGATGATGTTGTTTCTTGTTTACTATTATGCATTGTTGTGATACTATACATGATGTCATCCGCCCTAGAACGTTTCCGCCGTTCCGGTTTTAGGGTGTGACAGATTGGTATGAGAGCATTGTTTATAGGGAATTGAGTATATCAACCCATAAAAGATATACAAACTATAAACACAACGGGATTAAAATACTCAGACCAAGAGTTTATACTTTTAAATAATAAAATATTTAACTAAGTATACATACCTGCATTCATACTAAAATAAGTGTCACTAGGACAGAACAAAAGTATTACAATTGTTGAGCATCACAAGTAGGCTTGAGGATGTATGGTCAGTTCTGGGAATGACATAGCCTGATCAACTATGTTGGTCCGAGAAGTGATTAGCATATGCCCGAGAATGGTTGTGATGTGACAACAAGTCTAAAAACTTACCAACACTACTACAATGAGAACATTAGAACATAACATGAACCTAAAATATTATAGGAGTATTTTGTGTTACTATAATTACTTAACTGAGAACTAAAAACGAGTTTACTAGTAGGTCAATAGTTGCTAAGTGGATATGCTAAGGTTATATGTGACTAAGTTGTCATAGACTTAGAATCTGTGATCTTTGCATTACTTCCTGTTCCTTGTTCGGTTGTGGATTTGGAGTTAGGGTTACTTATTCGAAGGTTTATCCTGTTTTGATTTCATATAACTGGTATGCACTATGAAATTATTGAAGTAACTAGTAAGGATCATCTTATAATTATCTTAGGTAGTACGTCTATTCATATAAGATTCTTATACCCCAATTTCTCGCATAGATATCATGGCTGGATTCCATCCTCCTGGAGACCCGTACTTCCCAAACCAAGGCAATGCTGGATGGCTCGGGGCAGGGCTAGAAGAGGATCATCCAATCCCTTTGGATGATGACCTCGCAGAAGACTTCTCCAAAAGTTCCGACTCCGAACCAGAAGTCAACAACCTACCTCAAGAGGCTCCAATCCCAATCCTCAACCCCCGACCAGTATTTCAAGGCCCCACACCCTTGTGGGCGACAAACTTGAACCGTTGGAGTGATGAATAGGGTCAACCTTTACCCTTCAATGGAGACCGAAGCTTTTACAATCTCAGTGAAGGAGGCTCAGCTGACCGAGTCCTGCCCATTATGGTTCGCAGGATTGCTCGGAATGACGAGCAAGGTCGGGCAACCATTGACCGAGTCATGGAAATTGATGCCAATTCGGGTGTTAACACGGTCCGCATTCGCCAACTCGAAGAGGCTATGGAAAGGCCTAGGAGAGTCAATGAGGCTCTGCAGCAACAACTAACTGCATCCCGAGATGAAGTCATAGAACTTCGAGTGCGTCAGAGAGCTCATGAGTGACATCTTCAAGACGGGGTACGTCAACTGGCAGATCTGATGGTTCACCCGAGGAATGCCCATCGCCGGTAGATGATGTCTGGCTCGTCTTTTTCTTTTGGTATAAGGAATAGCCTTTCTCATCTGTGCTCTATGAAGCACCTTTCTGTATAATATTCATGTCTTCCAAGTACTTTAACTAGACGTCTAAGCTGTCAACATTTTCCTTATTTGGTTTGATGTAAGACCTACTATTAGGTCATTTTCCAAACTTATTACATCGTTAATACCAATATTATTGACAGTTATCTAATCTATTAGAAAATCTTTGTCTCTATGTTTTCCTACTCTTATAGTTATATCTCTATTTCAATCATACACCCATTCAATTGTTGGGCTATGGCGATTTAGTCCATGGATCACTCTCGTTATACTTACTATTGAACCTTACTATTGTCTTCACGTTTGTAATCTTTTAATTAAAAGATGCCTCCACGTCGATCATCAAGATGCGATCCTCCGATAACTTCAACTCCACCACCACCGCCTCCTCCGCAATACAATCTGGAAGCTATCCAAGTTGTGGTAAATGCGGCTGTTACGGCAGCTCTTGCACAATTCACCAACACCGGTACAAGCGGGAGTGAGACTAATGTGCCTCCCACTATTGTTGAAGCTTCAGGGCGCTCTAGGGAGTGCTCGTACAAAGATTTTAGCAACTGCAAACCCAAGTCCTTTAACGGGACAGGTGGAATCATTGCCCTCTCGCAATGGTTCGAGAAGATAGAGTCGATCTTTGAGATCTGCTCCTACCCAGAAGGAAGCAAAGTAAAATTTATTGCTTGCACCTTCTCAGAAAGCGCCCTTACATGGTGGAATAGCCATGTCAAGTCACTAACTCTTATAGTGGCTAACGATATGGGTTGGGAAGCTCTGAAAGAGCTCGTGATCGAGGAATACTGCCTGAGGGGCAAAATTCAGAAACTTGAACAAGAACTTTGGAGCCTAACCATGAAGGGCTCCGACGTAGTAGGCTACACCGCCAGATTCAGCGATCTGGTGGCACTATGTCCGGGAATGGTCCCTACAGAGGGAAAGAAGATTGAAAGGTACATATGGAGGTTGATGCCTCCATTCCAGGGGAATGTCCTAGCTTCAAAACCTGCTACCTTCGACGGTGCCAAGCGTCCCAATACCTCCCAAGACCGTTGACAACAAGCGAAAACACTAGGGTAACAAGAAATAAAAATCGGCGTAGAACTCCGCTAAAAAGCAGCAAATCATGGTCGTTCATGCTGCGGTAACATCTACTACCAATGCGCCGACAAAGCAGTATGCTGGGAGCTTGCCAAAGTGCGACAACTGCAACTTCCACCATAACGGACCCTGCCGGGAAATACAGTGCTCTAACTACAATAGGAAAGGACACACTGTCCGCTTCTGCAAAGCTCCGGCAAGGCCAATCAACCAAGTCCCCGGCGCTGGTGTGGGCCAAGCTTGCTACGGTTGTGGCGAGGTGGGCCACTACAAGAGGAACCGCCCGAAGGTAGGGAACACAAGCGGCGTTTGAAGAGTTTTGGCTATAGGCCACGAGGAAGCAGTAGCCAATCCCACAGTGGTTACTGGTACGTTTCTCCTTAATAAATCTTATGCATGCATACAATTTGATAGCGGAGCAGAGAGGAGTTTCGTGAATCAAAAATTTGCTCACTTACTTAAACAACAACTACACTCACTTAAAGAACCATTCACTATAGAAATGGCTAACAGGAAAACTGAGAGCACTAGTAGTATATACATAGGATGTACTCTAACTCTAGATAGTCATACCTTTCCAATCGATCTCATGCCGGTCTCAATTAAAAGTTTTGACGTCATTATCGGCATGGATTGGACGAGTATTCAGCGTGCCGACATCATGTGTTATGAAAAAGTTGTTCGCCTTAATCTTCCGTCTAGTGAAACCTTATACGGTGAAAAACCCAGCACGAGCCTTCTTATCATCTCAAGTATTCAAGCCCAAAAGTACTTGCGTAAGGAATATCGTGCGTTCCTTGCTCATGTTGTCAATACGAGCCAAGAATCGAAAGACATAAAGAACATTCCAGTAGTATGCGACTTTCCCGACATCTTTCCAGAAGAACTACCAGGATTTCCACCGCAACGCCAAGTCGAGTTCAGAATCGACCTAGTTCCAGGGGCTACCCCAGTTGCCAAATCTCCCTATCATTTAGCACCAGCTGAGATGCAGGAACTATCCGGTCAACTTAACGAACTGCTCATCAAGGGCTTTATTAGACCAAGCTTCTCACCATGGGGAGCACTAATCTTATTCATTAAGAAGAAAGACGGATCATTTCGTATGTGCATCGACTATAGAGAGTTGAACAAGTTAACCGTCAAGAATTGTTACCCTCTACCCCACATAGACGATTTGTTCGACCAAATGCAAGGGTCGAATTACTTTTCAAAGATTGATCTGAGATCCGGGTATCACCAATTATGAGTGCTTGAGGAGGATGTTCCGAAGACAGCCTTCCTAACTCGTTACGGACACTACGAATTTGTAGTGATGTCATTCGGATTGACTAATGTGCCCGCAATATTCATGGACTTAATAAATAGGGTGTGTCGTCCTTACTTGGATCAGTTTTTCATTGTCTTCATCAATGACATACTTATCTACTCTCGTAGTGAGGAAGAGCATAGTAAACATCTGCGGCTGATCTTAGAAACACTACGATCAGAGAAGCTCTACGCGAAGTTCTCTAAATGTGAAATTTGGATCCGAAGAGTCGAATTCTTAGGTCACGTAGTTAGCGAAGAGGGAATTCATGTGGACCCTTCCAAAATCAAAGCCATTGAGAATTGGTCAGCACCGAAGACACCAACAAAAATTCGTCAATTTTTAGGCCTCGCTGGCTACTATCGCAGGTTCATATAGAACTTCTCTAGGACCGCAAAACCACTCACTACATTGACCAAGAAAGGCGTAGCCTTTGACTGGGATGAAAAACAGGAAAAGGCACTCCAAACGCTGAAGCGAGCCTTGTGCACCACACCGATACTAACCCTCCCATAAGGAATAGAAGACTTCATGGTCTATTTGTGATGCATCCAACCAAGGGCTCGGTTGTGTCCTCATGCAATGAGGTAAGGTCATCGCCTATGCCTCAAGACAGATGAAGACGCACGAAGTAAACTACACCACACACGATCTTGAGCTAGGAGCAGTGGTATTTGCTCTAAAGATCTGGAGACACTACCTGTATGGTACGAAAAGCACTATCTTTATAGACCACAAGAGCCTTCAACATATATTCGACCAGAAGGAGCTCAATATGAGAGAAAGACAGTGGGTCGAGCTACTCAATGATTACAAATGTGAAATTCATTATCATCCGGGTAAAGGCAACGTAGTAGCGGATGCCCTAAGTCAGAAAGAATATTCTGGTCATAGAGTCAAATCATTGACTATGACTATCCATTCGCATCTGTCCACACAAATTAAGGAGGCTCAGCTCGAAGCCTTGAAACCTAAAAATGTGGCGGGTGAATCCCTGCGAGGGATGGATAAGAACTTGGAAGTCAAGGGTGGTGGAGCCTTATATCTCATGGACCGGATCTGGACACCGAAACACGGTGGCTTCAGAGACATGGTCATGACTGAAGCGCAAAACACTCGATATTCCGTCCACCCAGGTTCAGATAAGATGTATCTGGATCTTAAAAAGTTATACTGGTGACCTAACATGAAAGCAGAGATTGCTACCTTCGTGAGTAAATGTCTTACTTGCGCCAAGGTTGAGGTCGAATACCAGAAACCGTCAGGTTTACTACAGCAACCATACATACCGGAATGGAAGTGGGAGCGGATTACCATGGACTTCATAACCAAGTTGCCCAAGACAACGGGTGGTCTCGATACCATTTGGGTGATCGTTGACAGGTTAACAAAGCCCGCACACCTCCTGCCCATCAAAGAGACTGACAAGATGGAGAAGCTCAAAAGAACATACATTAGGGAGATCGTACGACTGCATGGTGTTCCTATATCCATTATCTCCGATAGAGATAGTAGATTAACTTCAAGGTTCTGGCAGTCGCTACAAAGTTCCCTAGGAACGAGGTTGGACATGAGTATAGCCTACCATGCACAGACCGATGGACAAAGTGAGAGAACTATCCAAACCTTGGAAGATATGTTGCGAGCCTGTGTGATCGAATTTGGGAAGGCATGGGATACTCATTTAGCCTTGTCGAATTTTCCTAAAACAACACTTATCACACGAGCATAAAGGCTGCTCCATTTGAAGCCCTCTATGGCCGAAAGTGCAGATCCCCTCTGTGCTGGGCTGAGGTGGGTGACACCCAGTTAGCTAAAGAACGAGTTCTTGATAGCACTCCCACAGGTCCTGAGATCATTTGGGAAATGACAGAGAAGATCATTCAGAATCGTGAATGATTAAAAGCCTCTAAAGACCGACAGAAAAGCCACGCAAACAAGCGAAGGAAACCTTTGGAATTCCAGATGGGAGACCTTGTTCTTTTGAAAGTCTCACCCTGGAAGGGCTTGATACGCTTCAGAAAGTGTGGAAAGCTAAATCCAAGATACATAGGGCCTTTCTAGATTTTCGCTAGAATCGACCCTGTAGCTTACAAACTCAACCTACCCTGCGAACTTAGTAACGTACATTCTACTTTCCACGTCTTAAACTTGAAAAAGTGCCTATCCGACGAGACTCTTGTGATCCCACTCGAGGAGATCGAGATTAACGAGAGCCTCAACTTCGTGGAGGAACCAGTAGAGATCATAGACCGTGAGGTCAAGCAAACGAAGCAAAGTCGTATCCCGATAGTGAAGGTTCGCTGGAATGCCAAGAGAGGACCTGAATTCACTTAGGAGCACGAGGATCAAATGAAATTGAAATATCCTCATATTTTCGCTTAGTTATTTGTAACTACTTAATTGCTTAAACTCTAATGTCGGGACCAAATTCTCTCTAACGAGGGGATGATGTGACAACCCAAAATTTCTATCTTGTACAAACCGTTCACTTCAATCAAAGTCAGACTTGTTTCTACTAACTTTTAGCACTAGTTAGAGTCTGTTTGAGCATTCTAAGCCTAGTACATCAAAGGATTAAGTGTTAGAATGGGTCAACTAAAGTTTCAAACCATCAAACAAGCCATAAACCCTCAAATGAGGAGTTTACGGCCAGGACCCATGAGTTTATGGTCGTAAACTCATGGTGGCCATAAACTCTAGCCTATAAGTATGAAGCTTAGGCCATTTTGTCACTTTTTCCTTTTCTAAGGCTTGGAACTCGAAAACTTGCTCAAGTATCATATGATTTTGCTTCAAAAACCCTCAAAATGTAAGTTATTCCTTCCATCTATGTGTTAATACATCTCTTATTCTTGAATCACCTTTGAATTCACCCATGAATTCCATCTTTTGGGTCTAGATCTTCAAGATCCTCAAGAACATCAAGATCACATAAGTTCTTTGGGCCTAAATCTACTCTTCCAAGCTTCTAGATCGTAAGTACCCTCTTATACACTTGCTATCTAGTTAAGCCTCTTAATTCTAGCCTTCAAAACAAGCTTTTCCCAAGAACATGAGGTGTTTACAGCCAAGAGCATCTCCCTTGGCCGTAAACCCTAGGTTGAAGTGCATTTGGACCTTAAACTCCTCCTAAGGCTTAGACATGAAACTAGAAACCTTCCTCAATGCTTGATAGCCCTTTAAAACACCTTTGGTACAAAATACCATGACTTTACAGCCGTACACTCATAGGGACATAAACCCATGGGTCGTGAACTCATGGGAGTCTTACCATTTGGGTCGTAAACTCCAATGTGAGGCCCTACACCGCTTATATGCAACCGTATGTGGTTTAACACTTCATTACAAGTGTTTCCTAGTCCCTAAGGTTGTTCCATTGTGTGATTAGTTTTTATAAACACTAATTGTGTTCATATATGTGTCATTATATGCTAAATAGGATCCATGTGTGCTCAAGCCTTCATTTGACACTTAGCATCCTTTATCGATCTTACATTCGAGTTACTCACTACAGGTGAGTTCATACCCCTTAATCTACCTTCTAAATGATTTTAAATGCTTTTACTGGGGGAAATACAAGTTGAACATTATAGTTATTGAATCAATGACATGTGCTTTATAACTATCAAACATATGGATTTCATATACTTTCAAACTATGTTATCAAACATCTATTTCAAAACATCTTTATTAAACTCTTTAGTGTTAAATCTATTTATCAAACTCTTTTAAACTTATATATTGTTAAAACCATGTCTATACATATATAGTTATATAAATAAGGTTGGAAGGACTTAGGACTGATAACTCACTTTATTTCTTGTTCTTTGTTTGGTTGTGGACTTAGAGTACCCTGTTTTTGTCCAAGTGTCGTTTGATCCTTAGTTATATATTATGTATATGTGTGTAGATATAAAAGCTTTTACCTCAGTTCTGACACCTTTGGGTAGCAAAGGTGTATAAACTTACTCAGTCATTCAAACGGCATTACTAGTAAACTATAATAGGTATAGTTTAGAGGTATACTATTCACTATTTCTAGTACAATGAATCACACATGAGTCTGTTCATTCATGAGTTAATACATACTTACTATTATGAGAAACAAAAAGAGCATACTATCATGAGAAACTAAGAGAACATACTATACACTATACTAAGAGAACAAATTATGCACTATACAAAGAGAACATACTATACACTATACAGACAGAGCATACTATACATATACAAGAATACTATAACATAAATATGAGCCACTACTTCGGGGATTGGCATCACTGATGTACCTCGTTTTGTAACCAGAGTCTCCTGCAGGGAGAGCGTGAATTTTCGTATAGATCTCTACTGGACTGACTATCCTACACCTTGCTGCTAGCTACAGTGGGACCTGCAGGTCTACGGGTGACGAATGTCATTACTGTTCGACGTATTTCAGCGCCGTGTTTCCAATAGTCAATTAGTATGGTTACAACACATCACATTTTACCTTAATTAATAATGGATTTAAGGTAGTTAGTACAAACAGTAGTCACTATATACAATACTACAGTACTACAGTATTTTCCCTATTACATCTACTTTGTGATCTTCTCACATAAACGATAATGTAAACTATATTTTGATAATGATAGTTACACTTGGGAAAACTCATACTTTTACAAAAGCACAAACATACAGAACCGTTGGGTCTTGGTAGAAGACTACATTTTAGTAGAAAATATAGGATTTTCTAGGAAGTATAAACATTTACTACAAACATTTACATTACACATTTACAAACACTTTCTTCAGATTTATACAAACAAATGACACTAAAATACTTATGAACTCACCAGCTTTAATGCTGACAAACTCTTTCAAAATAACTTGTATTCTCAGGTCATCAGTAGACAGGTACCGATGGCAGGTTTTTGAGAAGCTGGTGCAGCTTCCAGATTCGTCTTTATTTTGTTTATTCATTTTTGGTGTCTTCAAAACTATACACAGAACACTTGTATTAAAATTATACTATTAGTTCAATGGATGACGTTGTTGCTTGTTTACGATTATGCATTTTTGTGATACTATACATGACGTCCTCCGCCCCAAAACGTTTTCGCCGTTTTGGTTTTGGGGTGTGACATAATGGTTCGGCCTTGGTTCATTCATCAAGAATGCTATGTTGAGGACGTTTTGGTAGTATGGCCTTGCATCGGGATATCGGCTTTGGCGGTTTGTGCATAGGCGAGGCCCGGTGATGCCGAGTATCTCCGCCTTTTTTTTCTCGGTCTCTTCCTCCATCGTTTTTAGTTTTTGGCTAAAGTTTATCCTCGTCGAATTTTGCCCTAAGGTCTTTTGCTATATCGACTATGTTTCTACCTTGTTGCTTTTCATCAATCTCCCTCTTTAGCACTGTACACTCGTTTGTATCGTGAGTTTTTATTTGATGGTACTCACAGAACTTGGGTTTGTCTTTATTTTATTTAGCTGAGGCTTTATTGATCGCGTGAACGTCGGTATGACCACTTTTGCTATCGTCCCTATAGAACAGTTTGTACCATCTAGACATATGTTAGGGGTGACAATTGTGCTGCTGTTGGTCACCATCTTGCATTCCCTGCTGGGCCGAGAGTGGCCGCGACACCGCCTCCTCCTGCTTTGCATATGCATTAGCTATACCTTTGATATTGGCCTCTTTTCGCTCTTCCCTTCGATTTGCCTCAGGTATTTTTCAACATGGAACTTGAGTTCATCCCTGGATTGGGGAACGGTTCCCTGCATCTTTTTTGATAGGGTCCCTGGGAGTAAACCTTGGGCGAAAGCGCTTGTTACCAGGAACTCTTCATGTCCTGGAACATTCAATGTTGCCAGCATGAACCGGTCTTAATATTCACGGATTGATTCCCCTCTTTCTGCTTGCATGCCATTACAAAGTTAGCACCCCCCTTGCCTTTCATCAATTGCATGAAATTGTTAAGGAAAGGGTATTTCAGTTTCTTAAAGCTGGAGATGCTGCCTGGCCTTAGAGATTTGAACCACTTTCCTTAATGTGGTCGTCTGGATCTATGGTACCATCATATTTTGGCATGTGTGGGATCATTGCCGTGTGCCGAATCTTGTACTGTAGTAGCTCGTGACTAAAATTAGAGTTGGCGCTTCGCATGCGATTATCCATGTATGAGGATAACATCCCGATGTAAGCCATGTGTTGTTGTATTTGGTATGGGCTTGCATACATTTGGCTATGCATAATCACCGACGAGATATATGGTTGATATAGAGGAAGGTCTGGCATCGACCCGAATTGTTGGATGTCTTGTTGCCCTGTTGGAGGAAGCGTGTATGAGTGCGCTCCCGCGTATTGTTGTGAATTCGGGTTGAACGGCTGAGGGGTAGCTACGAGGGGATTGACTTCGGATTGAACTGGGAACTGAACGCCCGATACGGAAGAACTGGATCCCTACCCCGCCAGGATCTGCATTCTTGCGACTTGTGGTTGAGTCGGTATATCAATGAAACCTAGGATCTGCTGCACAGATGAGTTGAAGATCGGCTGCTGTTGTGCATAGAGAGACATATGGGCCAAGCCCGCCATGGTGGTTTGTGGGTAGACCGTGGAGGAAATTTGTGGTTGTGGTTGGATGGTGTGGGGGATCCAAGTCCCAATCATGGAGGCGTGCAGGAGATACTATTGTTGTGGGATAGGAGTCCCTGTTGGTTGTGTTTCAACGATTTGCGGAGTTGCAATTACGATTGCAACTTGTGGGATTGGGTCGGTTATAAGGCGTCATAGATTGACCGCGGGGATTTCTACCATTACTGATGTGGAGCTCGGTGGCGTTTGTGAAACTGGTGTGAGGTTTGATACGTGTTCTTCTTGAAAAGAAGTTTGTCCTCCCTCTAGTGATTGCATCCCTACCCCACCAGGATCTGCATTCTTGCGACTTGTGGTTGAGTTGGTATATCAATGAAGCCTAGGATCTGCTGCACAGATGAGTTGAAGATCGGCTGCTGTTGTGCGTAGAGAGACATATGGGCCAAGCCCGCCATGGTGGTGTGTGGGTAGACCGTGGAGGAAATTTGTGGTTGTGGTTGGATGGTGTGGGGGATCCAAGTCCTAGTCATGGAGGCGTGCGGGAGATACTATTGTTGTGGGATAGGGGTCCCTGTTGGTTGTGTTACAACGATTTGCAGAGTTGCAATTATGATTGCAACTTGTGGGATTGGGTCGGTTATAAGGCGTCATAGATTGACCGCGGGGATTTCTACCATTACTGATGTGGAGCTCGGTGGCGTTTGTGAAACTGGTGTGAGGTTTGATACGTGTTCTTCCTGAAAAGAAGTTTGCCCTCCCTCTAGTGACTGCATCGGACGCAACAGACTTTTGTCCAGTATTCCGGACACTATTGGGATTTCACCTGCCATTGTTGCTCTGTGGATTTGTTTCATGAGTGTATCGTTCTAGAGATACACCCAGATGGCGCCAGATGTTGTGATATGTTGGAGACGGTGGTGCTGAGATCGCCAGTAAGTTTGGTCTAAATGCCCTCTCCTGATATCACATTACAAAAATGGAAAGTAGATTGTTAGTCGACGTCTGGGAGGGGTTCTCGGGACGAAGCTCCTACGATCTGGTTATAGTTTGTTCTTAGAGAAGAGAAAGAATATTCACTGGAAATAGAGTCCCTTTCTTCTTGAGAAAGAAGTATACGTTTATACCTGGTTTCAAAGGCATGTGGGCCTCAACTAATTCTGTTGGACATTCCTTCATGGGTCGTGACGTGGCGGACTCTTACTGGAAGATCCTTCGTCACGTCCCTTTTGCATTCTCTCCTCATTGGCTAGAGGAGGATCTTTCAGTTATTACAGAGATCGTGGCTATCGTCTAATGTGTTCATGGGACGCTTTGAATGGTCCCACGCTCAGCGGGATGTTATCCTTGGGTGAGGAGATTATAGTGTTGCTCTACACCATAATTGTCACGCTTATGTCTTTCGCGTGGGTGAAGGCCCGACCATGGCTTCGGACTTGGTCTGACTGAGTTCAACTTAGGCCAAGCTTGGTACTAGTTTTGACTTCTCTTTTTAACATTCCCTCTGAGGGATACGTTAGCAATTTTTGATTTTTCTGTTGAACATGTATGCGTTCCAAAATCTGATTTTTCTGTTGAACAAGTATGGGTTCCAATTTCTGATTTTGCTGTAAGGGTTTCTAATCGTACCCTTATTTTTCTGATTTTTTTTATAATATATGAGTTTTCTCTTGAATGTTCTGTGTTTCAAGTGATTTTGATGTTGAATGTTCTGTATTTCAACCCCATTTTGTTGTTGATTTTTGTTGATATGTTGATTTTCCTAATTTTGCTATTGATTTTGTTTTGTGAATTGGGATCAATTTTGTTGTTCTTGATCTTCCTATTAAATGGAAGACATTCATACTTGTTGAATTGAACACATACACATATGTTCTTGATATATGTTGAATTGAACACACACACACACTATATATATATATATATATATATATATATATATATATATATATATATATATATATATATATATATTCAAATGTATTATTTTTTGAAATGTATACCATGTGTTTGATTTATTGTTGAATGAAACCAATCCACCAAATAGAATATGTATGTGTTTTAAATATTTGAATCTATTTGAGTTTTCCTTAAACACATACCATGTGGACTTCTAATCCTTTTGCAATACTTAATTTTATTTCTCCTTTTGTTATACATACAATATAGATAAGTAAATATATTACGTATGTTGGTGAAGCTCTTTGTAGCTATATATCATAGATAAGTATATATTACGTATGTTTGACCATTGTTGCTACTATTGCATTTTTCTGTATGTGTTTGGTTTGAAATCAAGTGTCTGATCAAATGTACAATCAAGCAGTAGGGTAAAATGATCATTTTTTATCAGTCAACACATTCAGTCAAATGTAGAATCAGACATCATGGTTTCTTACTAGGTAAGGATTTCTTATCCTGACAAACCTTTCCTACTTAGCACTCCTTCAGCAACTATCAAACGGGACCTAAATTTAATGTTGGTTAGTCTTATTGTCATTTAATCCTTAAAACCTTTGGATGAATCTGTTTTTTTTATCATTTCTATAAAATTCTTTTTTATTTTGGTGATATATTTTGCTAAAAATTTATTTATAACAAATGTAAATAAAAATGTGCTTTATGTGTAAAAAAAAGAAATTGTTTTTAGGGATAATGTCATGAAAAGTCTTAAGTTTGTTAGAAAATGTCGGTTTTACCCATTCGACAGATTTTTGGTTTGTTTATGCCGCAAACTTGTTATTTTTGTTTTGTCGGTTTTGCCCTGTTTACATGTTACCATGAATTATTTTTTGCGAAAAAACGTTTAGGTTTACAAATATTTTGCAAAAAAACCCTTAAGATTATAAAAGTAAATAGTTTATATCAAACTAATATAAGTTTTACTATTCTTATATTATGAAACCAAAACTAAAACATATTTTTAGCTTTACGTACGACAAATTTTATATTGGTTCGATATAAACTTATTATATTTAAATCTTAAAAAAGTCAACTAGTTTTATCAAAATTTGAATATATTCTTTAATTAATACTTAAAAATTTCAAAGTACAACTAAAAACATCTGTTAGCTAATAATTAACTATAAAAGTTAAACATATAAATAGTATGACATTAACTACATTCAATTAATTTTTTAAAAGGAAAATAAAAATATTTTATATGTTTAAAAGCATTGTATTTCATATAATAACGTATCATATTTTTTATAAAATAAGTATATTTATATAACAAATATGACAGATATATTTATATTTTATATGTTTAAAATGTAGTATTTTAGAGATAATTACTTCTAAAACTATATTTCTATAAAACATTATATGATAATATTATTATTTCTGAAATATAAACATTTTAAACGTATAAAATATTTTTATTTTCCTTAAAAAAATAATTGCATGGAAATAATGTCACCATATAATGACTATGGGCATGTGATCACCAGCATACCTGATAGTGACGCATCTGGGTTATAGTCCTCAACGAGTAGGGTCAGGAGTTCAAATATTGGCTGAGCACATTTGGAGGATTTCCCTGGAGTGGCGAATAAAAGGAAAAGTCGAGGTGTGTGGGGGTTTACCCGTTACTGATCCTCACTACTAGAGCCAGGTACTCTTGCGAAGATATCTCGCCGGTACTATATATATATATATATATATATATATATATATATATATATATATATATATATATATATAATGACTGTGGTCACCTCCAAAATTGTTTTATGAGCTATGGATTTATACAATGAATCCAAAAAAACCTTATTTCAAAAAAAAGAATAAGATTAGACAAACCTATATCACACCAACAACTTATTTTGAGAATCATTTGGGACGTCACTTAACACTTGATGAACATATGTTGAATATCTTTCTCTAGAGTTGTTACAAATCGGGCATAAGGAACAAGGAATGTTAATACTACATTTAGACAAGTTTGTTTTGATAGAAAAATGGTCCAGTGCCGCTCTCTATCAAAATATATTAATGTTACTAAGAAGGATTTTATTCAATTCGGTCTTTATAGAAACCAATGTCACTTTGTGTTCATCAATATGAATTCAAGAATGGTTAATAACATATTCGGTCTTTATAGACCATTATTAAGATTTGTAATCTTAAGGGTTTTTTTGTAAAATATTTGTAAACTTAAGGGCTTTTTCGCAAATAATATTTCATGGTAACCTGAAAACCAGCTATTACAGGTAAAAATGGTAAAACCGACAAAAAATTGGCAAGTTTGCGGCATAAACGAACCAAAAATCTGTCATAGGGTAAAACTAACATTTTTGACCAAATTTAAGGCTTCTTATGGCATTATTTATTGTTTTTATATAGTGGATTAAATAATGATAAATTTATATCTTGAACCTTATTGATTAAAATAATACAACCCAAAAAAAATTGTAATTAATAACATTTATATAGTGAATTAAATATGATGATAAATTTAGTGTTGATGTCATTTAACTTATTTGTATTTCAATATATAATAAATAAGATCATTCAAGTAATATGATCCAAGTTAAATAATTATATTTTTACAATAAAATTTTGATATTTTTATTCATTAATTCCCACAAATTTATATAAAACATTTGAGTATTTTGTACTCTTTTTTATTTATGTTTTATAATAAACATAATAATAAATTTTAAACTGTTATAACGTAAAGCAAAGAAACAACTACATAGATTTTATAAATATCATCATTTGTTATATAAAAGTTAATATTGTTTTAAGTAATTCATATATTATAATATATAACACATTTGTATCAACTTTTAGTTTTTTTTTCTTTAAAGACATAATGCTAGTCATTTGCAAAATAATTGCAATATATTATTTGTAATAAGACCATCTCCAACACATCTTCATTTTTTCATCCAAAAATAGAGTAAAAAGTGGGGTAGCTAGTGTTTTATCTCCAACCCTACTTTATTTTTACCCCATTTTTACCCCAAAAAGTATATTCCTAATATATTCCATTATTCTAACTTTCATAGATTGTCAAACACAACCCTCTACTAATTTAGTTTTTACAAATATATAATCTATATTTTTTCCATTACATTAATATTAAATACAAACGATTATATTTATAATAAACTTATAACTAAATATTATACAAGCATTTATAAAAATATTACACATGCACACTTTTAAATAAATATTAAATAAATAAATAGTAGTATTGTCACTTGTTGGTTTTTATTAGATTATTATTGGAATATATAGGTTAACTACCAGTTTAATAGCATAAGTTATCGTGTTTGTAATATATATTTTATTTATAAGTTTTTGTAAAATACGTTATCGTTTTTCAAAATTTCAATATGTATTCAAATTTTTATATGAATTTGATGAACAAAAAACAAACTTTATATTTATAACTAATTTATAATTTAATATATAACAACATATTAAAAGTATTAAATATTATATTTAAATTATAATTAGTAGGTAAAAATGAACTGGAATTTTAAAAATATATAACAGAGGGACTAAAACCGACAACATAAAGTTAACCCACATTTTGGGAGAAATGAATAGTATAACACCATATTTGGTGTAATAGTATTCATATCCCCCAAAATAGGGGGATAAATAGGAAATGGTTGGAGAAGAATGGAAGAAGAAATGAGGGAAAGGATGTGGATCGGAGATGCTCTAATCTGACTTGTATGTATATAAGGCTTTGTGCTACTAATGTTTTTTAATTTGAGGTACTTCTCAAGATAACATGCTAGTTATTAATATTTAATCAATTGGACTATTAATGAATAAATATAACGAAACATATAATTATTTATATTTAGTATCATTTGTTAGTAAAAAATATTTGTATATCTTTTCTTATTGTTACATTCTTTTTATGTGGCTGGAGATAAATATTATACTTCAACCATTACAACTTATTTTTTATAAAGATATTGAATGTCTTTGTTAATTTAAATACTATAATACTAAAATTTTAATTTTCAACCTATCATAGTTAATCTTTTTTTAATTTAAACTAGGTGTGAGACTCATGTATTACATGAGTTTATTTTTAAAAAATTAAATATGAAATTTTAACAATTTGAGAAGTTTGAATTTATAAGAAAAATAAGAAAAAAAACATTAAATTATTAAAATTAATGGGGTTTTAATACATTTATACCGTACATATATATTACCTTACATATTAAATATGAAATTTTAATTTAATAAAATGAAAAGTACAATAAAATGACAAATGGGAAATAGAAATTTCAAAAATTTTAGAAAATCATGTGTCCAAATATAGGAGAAGATGACATTTGGCAAAAAAAAAACTTTCATTTATTAAGGACGATACGGTGTTAAATATCAAATAACTACTAAAATGTCTTGATACTGTTTTCTAAAAGAAATAGTTTTTTGTTTTATCAAAAGGTAGATTTTAATTTAAATAAAACATGAATAACTGAAAAAAAAACATTCAATGAAAATTTAACTTTAACTAAAAACTATATAAAACCAAAAAATGTAAAAACTAAATAAATAAATAATCGTTTGAAAAATTTATTATTATCAAAATTGACAATGAATAAAATAATAGTTTTTAAATTATGGCATGCAACCCGTGGGTATGGATTATTTCATTTATATAATTACTTAAAATTTTTACTTTCAGCCTTTTAATAACAGACATCTCTTTAATCATTTGGTCTAATAAAGATCTAATATGTATAAACTTTTTATTTTAGTAAAAGAATAATTATCATAATTAATAGCGATAAATTAGTTATTAGTTATATTTTAATAAAGATCTAACTTGTTCTCTCTCTCTCTCTCTCTCTCTCTCTCTCTCTATATATATATATATATATATATATATATATATATATATATATATATATATATATATATATGTATGTATATGTATATGGGTAAAGTGAATATACCTAACAACCTTATATAAGCTTAGGTACCTAACCACATCATACTACGTAATTTTGTATCATATTTGCATTGTAATCACCCAAAGTTCTTAAAATTCAACCTCATAACTTGATTGCTTCCAAAATCTTTGGACTTTCACAATTATCTTCCTTCAAATGACGTCTTTCTATCCGAGACCCCCTGGTGGGCTTCATATACTACCGTTATAAATCAAATGGTGTAGGAGGAATATAATGGTGAATGTCTGAAAATCTTGGAAGTAAATCAAGTTAAGGGTTGAAGTTTAAGAACCTTAGACGATTGCAATGGAAATATAATGCAACACAATGTAGTATAATGTGGTTAGGTACCTAAGCTTATATAAGATTGTTAGGTACATTCACTTTACCCATATATATATATATATATATATATATATATATATATATATATATATATATATATATATATATATATATATATATATATATATATATATATCCCTATTCTAATAAATGTATAGTTTTAATCATCTTTTATCAAGTGTCATGTATATATATTAGGTAACTCATTTCAAAATTTAAGTTCACATTTTTGTAATTATATGTTAAAATTGAAGTTATAATAACTTTAAATTTTTGATATATCTCTTATTTAATAATTTATTTAAAAGGACTTATTTAAAATAATTGATTAATAATTATCAATTTTTATTATAAAAGTTTAATTAATTTTATAACTGTAGTTCCCACGTGTTATAAACTAATATATATATATATATATATATATATATATATATATATATATATATATATATATATATATATATATATATATATATATATATATAACAAAAACTAACAGCATGTGGAAACACTTAGGAGCTAATAAATACACATAGATGAGAGAAAGAATTATTAAATATTTTTTAATATTGTGAGTAGCCTTCCACTTAATTCATTTGTCTTTTCGAAAAAAAATAAAAACACATAAATAAATATTTTTTAATAATTTAAATACAACAATGTAAGTGTTGCCTAAATAATTATATATATTCTAAAAATCAAAGTTCGTGAAGTTTTCCATTGATTTTGATTAAACCATGTATTTTGTAGGGATATTTACATAAAAGTTTCAGTATTTTTATCGATTTGAGAAGAAAATTCTAAACTTTATTTTTTTACAGTAAAGTCCAACTTACCGGCAGTTTTTGACACTTTTACCCTTTTTTCCTGGTTAGCCGGTAGTTATGATTTTTTTGTCAAAAAAATAAAGTTTTAGGACTTTTTGTCAAATCGTCAATTAGGACTTTAACTGTCAAAAAAATTAAGTTTAGGACTTTATTGTCAAATCGTTTAAAATATTGGGACTTTAGTGTCTATATCATTTTTTTGGTTAGAAGTTTAATGTTATGATACTCTTTAAGCATAAGAGTTATTGAAACATTCTCTAGTCAGTTAGAAATTTAATGGTATGTATATATCACCCTTGTAAAACTTTCTTCTTGCTTCACCACCAATTCATGAACTAAAAAGTGAGGACAGATTATACAAACACAAACAACACATGCCTAGTCAAAAGGGTGTGAATGTGGAGAATGGAAAGGAGGGTAATTTCGTTTTTTTCAGTTTCTTATTTCTCCATTTTTGGGATTGCAAAGAGCCAACACAACCCTGGTCCTTTCTTTCTTTCTTGATTATCTCCATTTTTTTCAATGTCGGTTGTTGAGATTAAAAAACGATTTAACAAGAAGCAAACGTTAAGGATATCAATAGGATCTAGCTGACTAGTGAATGTTTCAATAACTCTTATGCTTAAAGAGTATCATACCATTAAATTTCTAAATATATATATATATATATATATATATATATATATATATATATATATATATATATATATATATATATATACACACTAAAGTCCCAATATTTTCAATGATTTGACAAGAAAGGCCTAAACTTTATTTTTTTGACAGTGAAGTCCTAATTGACGATTTGACAAAAAAGTCCTAAAACTTTATTTATTTGACAAAAAAATCCTAATTACCGGTTGACCGGGAAAAAGGGTAAAAGTGTCAAAAACTGCCGGTAATTTGGACCTTACTGTTAAATAAAATAAAGTTTAGGACTTTCTTGTCAAATCGATGAAAATATTGGGATTTTAGTGTATATATCCCTACTTTGTATCTACCTATATTTTCCATTCGATGTATTTTATTGATTGACTTTTTCCACTCCTATCGTTTATAAAATACCGAGTAAATTATACAATTCGTCCCTGATGTAAGTGTGAAATTGTGCGTTTAGTCCCTATTTTTAAATTTAACTCGGACCGTCTCTGTAATATTTTTTTTCAGTCGCACCGTCCTTAACGAACATAAATAGACAATTGTACCCTTATCCATTTTTTTATTTTCTCTTATTTGTTTATAAATTTTAAATTAAAAATAAATAATTATAAATACCCCCACCAACCATTGTCTTGCATACAAGTGTTAGGGCCCAAATCCTGGTCTTTTCATATAATTTTCATATGGGATCCTAGTCTTACATGCAAGTACCACAATGCAACTAGGATTCTACGCATGTAATGGGCCAACATTGGTACCTTTGAACCATGGATACAATGAAAAAGCTCACCTCACAGACAGATAACCAAACCGAAAAGAACGCCTCTCCGAGATCAACACTACCAATCACCTTAATAAATTCACTGACACAAGCTCATCATATACACCAAAATACCTAAAATACCCCTTAGTCAAACCCTTGTCAAAATCCAGGTCAAATTCAACTGAGTAAACTGAGTTGACTCGGTGAGTACGTTGGACGTAGGCCTTACGTACGCGGGGCGTACTGCATGGTTGACCGGAGTCGGGGAGCTAATCACGTATGTGCAGCGTACCCTTCAGTACGCCCAGCGTACATGGTTGCTTCTGACTTAAGCCGTTAAGTGCTTAATCCGTAAGCACTTTCGTCCAAAATCCAGATCTAGGCTTAAAAGGATGTCCTTAACCATAAAGTTTCCAACTTTATGGTTTAGCATTGATATTAAGACCTTAGATCGAAAAACCCTAACTTCTTAACCCACTAAGACAAACTAGCTCTTGCATGGAAAGAAACTAATGTCCAAGAACACATTTTTTTGACTTAACACCCCTTAAAACCTCTGAAAGGACACTTCAAATGTCTTGGAGTAATTCCTACTCACCAAGACCAAATTTGGGACAAAAAGGAGGCAACTTTGAGCTAAAACCAGATCCATAAGAAATATACACCAAGATTGAAGATTTTTACCTCCAAAAGATGCACCAAGGGAAGTAGATTTTGGATCCAAGGCCTTATGAAACACCACAACCTCAAGGTTCTTCCTTCTATTCAAAAGGCTCCAAAATGACACCAAAAGGCTCTTCAAGCTTCACAATGCACTCACCCCTTTACAGTCTGAATTAATTTTTGAGAATAAGGACAAAACTTGCGTTTTGACACCTCGACAATGGATGATTCGTGTAATTTACTCTAAAATATCACTTTATCCTCTCAACTTTCAGCTTTATAAAATGTTTCTCCCCCCTCAATTTTTAAAATGTGGTTTTACGCCTCAACTTTGAATTTTCTAAAATTTCACTTTTACTCTCTTTATTTTCTAAAGTTTCGTAGTATGCATAATTTGATTCTCATACAATTACTATCTCTCAACTTTGTAAAATGTCATTTTCATCCCATTGGCTTTAAAATTTGTAAATATTGTTAATTAAAAAAAAAAACAAATTTATTATATGTTTATTTTCATGTATGTGTCACTATAAATTCAATGTGGTCAACGTTTTGACGTAAGTTAAGAACTTTCGTTCGTTAATTTTTAGAAAAAAAAATTACTTGCTTTTTTTTATTATAGATGTCGGTATAAATTTGAGTTTGTTTACATTTCGACGTGTACTTTTTTATGTTTACATGCTTATTTTTAAGTATTTTTTTGCATAGATTTGGTCCCTGATTTTAGTGTTTTGACAACTTAAGTCCTCCTAAGTTTCTATGCATGGCTTTGGTCCCAAACTTGTATGGTTTGACAACTTAATTCATTCTAAGTATCTATTGTTACTGAAAGAGTACCTTTTCTTAAAGAGTTCCTTTTCTTAAATTCATTAATGTCGCTGAAAGAGTGACGAGTAAAATCCTAGTTCTATGTTAATGTAACATCCCTGTTTCGAATCGTTTCCTAATTTAGGGTTGGGAACCAAAGATCAGTTATCATAAGGCTTAGGTCCTTTTAGATAGAGAGATTTAGACCCCTTGAGTGTGGGTAATGTAAGTTAGATGATCCAGGGTTCAGTTTGTGATTTGGAGCCCAATGGTATATTGGTAAAGTGACAGTCCAGGGGTTTATGAATTTTAGATTTTAGTTTGGAAATTTTCAAGGCAAGGATGAGTTGATAGAGGTTTAGATTTTATCGTTACCTTTTTGGTGATATAAGGATTGTCAATATCGGACTTAAAAGGAAGAAGTTATGGCCTTCGGAACTTTGGTGGTTATAGAGTTAAGCCCACTATGTTGGGCATACTAGTGTGAAGCCTAGTACGTTGGCCATACATAGGAGTATGTTGGGAATACTAGGTAGAAGGACCATTGGTGCTTAAGGGAGTATGCACTACGCAGGTCATACCAGGAGTACGTAGGGCGTACTCCAGTCAGGTGCAAACCCTAATTTAGGGTCTTAGACCCTATTTAGTGACCTTAACTCAACTCCGAATCCTTCTACCTTCATCCTCCATCCCATTAAACCCTAGATACAAAACCCTAGCCTCTATTGGTATAATTCTTGAGCTTTTGTGTGAATTCATGCATTTTGGTGCCCATTGAAGAAGAAGGAGCTTCTTGGAGAAGTATGGGCTTGAAGATTCAGACTTTGCTCACCTTGATCTATCTTTTGGAGGTAAAAATTTCAAACTTGATGACTCTATTCTTAGATCTTGTTTTGGCAAGGTTTGATAAGCTTTTGGTCCCAAAGCTTGGATCTTTGTAAGTATGGAGTACTCCATAGCATATTAGATGACATTTCTGATGTCTTAGAGTGTTGTGGGTTAAACAAAATGTTTGTTTGACCGTTTCCTTAGAACCATGCAAGAGTTAAGTGGTTTTGGGTGTTGTGAAAGTAAGGATTTTGGAGATTTATCCCTCTTTAGCCATGCAAACGCTTAAAGGTTATTACTTTATGGTTTAAGACCTTTTCTAGGGATCAGATATGTGTTTGGACAACTTGAGTTAACCAATTAAGAGCTTAATATGGATTTTTGGCATCTGAAGAGTACATAAAGCATACATAGGAGTACGCTCAACGTAAAACATGAATCATGCATCGATTTCTTGTATGTGGTGCCTCTGCAGTGAGTACGCGGGGCATACGTTCCTGGTACGCAGGGTATACTACCCAGTACGTCTATTTTAGGCCTTTTAGGGTTTGGGCCTTGTGGGCCATTAGACTTCTAAGTTTGGACCATGGATAGAAAATGGGCTTTCTTGGAAATAGGTCCAAGATGGTTTTGGGACCAATCAGAAAGTTGGGCCATAGTGGGCCTTAGGATGCCGTCTAGGAAATTGGGCTTTTTGAGAAAATGAGTTGGGCATTGGTTTTGGGCATGTAATTTAGATTCTTGATTATAGGTCAAATCTGATTATTAATTGGATGTTATTTGATACTGCTAGTGGGCAGGGATTTTTCTGGATCAGCAAATCGAGATTTTATTTGAGAGATTCAGCAGCTTGAGGTGAGTTTCCTTTAATGTATTTGTGGGTTGAAGGCACCAATGTCTGCCCACTAGTTTATGCTTGTAATGGGAGGAAGATCTTCATGATAATCATCTCTTGTGCTTGTATTGTTTGATGACTCTATGATTCCTTTGCTATGATATTATGTGGTAGTGATAGGGTGAAATAGACCCGATATCCGATTGAAATAGACTGAAGGGAATGCAAGCATTGATATATGCTTCACAGTATCCGGTTGAAAGAGACCGAAGGGGAATGCAAGCACCCATATATACTTGACAGTATCCAGTTGATAGAGACCGAAGGGGAATGTAAGCATCCAGATATGCTTGAAAGTATCCGGTTGAAAGAGACCGAAAGGGAATGAAAGCAATTAGATATGTTTGACTTTATGTTTGTATCGTATGTGGTATTTTAGGGGATCTCACTAAACTTTGTTCTTACGGTTTTCAGTTTATGGCGTTGGTAAGGCTATGGTTGAGTGATGATTTCTAGTATGGGTTGATTGTACAAACCTTGATTTATGATATATGTTTTATGGGATTTAAGAGACTAGAATGAATCTTTTTGCTGATTTTTTTTTATCTTTGTCTTGATATTGCTTGATTTTCTGATCTTCACATCATTTGTTTTAGGTGGTTTTGTTTAAAAAACATTTGGATTCACTCAAAAGAATTAGAAGAATAGGTTGTTTATTAATATCGTTTGAAAATAAAAAAACTAGAATAATCTATATGTTTATGATGTTAATGCAATACAATTGAAATCAAAACAGGGGTTAAAGATATATGGAACATTTGGGGGTATAGAGAGGTCTACAGGTGGGGCTATGGTTAAGAAGATATACTTTTCTAATGTAACCACATGAAGAATTATAGTCAAAGCTTACGGAAGAAAGAGAGAATATAGGATGGTAGTGTGGGAATCAGATCAAATTTTGAGGAAGAAGATGATCTAGGTTGTTGGGTTTTTTTTATGTCATTGATGAGAAAGAGAGAGAGAGGTGGAATCATGATGAAATATTAATAAGCTAGCTTTAACATATTGATCAATTATTGAACATAGAACATTGTTACAAAAACATATATAATATGGGAAAACATAAACCATTTTACCTTTAAAATGGAATTACTTTTTTGTGTTATTCTGAGTTCTATATACCAAAAATTCTTGCACAAAACACCATTTTAACATGAAACCAATAATTTTGTATCGGAAGTAATTTCGAATCAGGTAAAACAATGACATGTATATGTTGTACCTTTAAAAAATGACTTGCAAATGTTTAACTATAGATTTCTACCTGATTTTTTTAACCCTTTCATTTTCATAGGATCAACATTCTCAGCTTTTGTTGACCAATGTTCTATATCATTAAAAAAAAGTTAGCACAAAAGGGTTAAGAATAAATACCGAAATATTAAAATCATTTGAAGTTAATATTTAGAAATACCTTAATCTTTTTAGTATCCTTGCAGAATAAATGAAGCCATCATCATCTACACTAATTTTCAAAACTTAATCTAATCAAGGAGGCTGGGAACACCAACTCGAGCACTATCAATGACACCATAGAACACACATAAATATGATATTAGATAATTTAATCAATTCATAATAGAAGGTAATAGTGCATAAAATAGTAATGAAAAAGGATTCAAGATGGGTGTTTTTACGGCTCTTTTAATCTTCTTAAATTTCCAACTTCAGATGTAAGGGAACCAATGAATTTGTTTGTCTTAAATGTCATGCAATATAAAAGAATAAAAAAAACACAAATTTAATAAACAAACAATTTACAGAAGTTCATCGAAGCTACCCAACTAACGCGTATACGACCAACATTCCTATAAAAAAACCTTAAATTCATCATTATATATCTAAAGCCTCATACATAATCTCAAAGATATTTAGGTGAAAGTCATTATTTCGGTTTAAAGTAATGTGCTGACCACAACGCCCTTATTGGAATTGGAATGGAGTTGGCCATAGACTTACAGGAGTCAACATCATCCTACTCGTCTTTGCAACACACACTTCACATCTCCGATGAAGTTGATTGGCGATTTCCTTCTATTTTTCGCCCCTTGTAAGTGAGAACCAATAAGACACCACTTCCTCCCACCGCCATCGCGAAGAAATTTGTTTCATCTGTAGGGGCTCAATCAGAATCGGTGGAGATGGAGGAAAAGAAGGCGATGAAGAATGAAAGGTCCGATAGTGGGGGTAATAACCATCCCTTAATCGATCAAAATCGTCCTTCGACGATGACACCAACCATTCTTTCAATCGATTTAGGGAAGAGGTTGTTGGATTAGTTTCTAAGTCCATAACTGTTTTGGTATGTACTTGACCCGATGGTGCATGGTCCTTTTGGGTTGCCTTCACCAAAGCAACTTGATTGGAGAGATAACTAGAGAGAGATTATTATGATTTATTAATATGTTATAAGAATAATATATTAAAGGAGAAATCATATTTGTTTAATTAATATTGGTCAATAATTAATTAAGAATTAATTTTGTGGTCAAATGTAATTAATTAAACTAGAGGGGCTGAATTGTAATTATGTGATAGTTACAAAATAAGGTAAGGATTATCTTAAGGATAGGTTGGACGAATTTGAGGTGATAGGGCCTTAGAATTCGACCATGATAAGGATCCAAGGCTTATCTTATGGGTTGCTTGGTAAGCAAGCAACTAGATAAGGATAAGGACTGAAACCCTATCTCTACACCTATATAAACCCCCTTTGGCTCATGATTTCGTCCAAACCTTCCCAAGGCTTCTTAGGGACAAAATCTTATACCTCTCCTCTCTCTTTATACCTTCTCCATTTGCTCTTGGTGTTTGTAAACCATTAGAGGAGTGACACTTGTGACTCTAAGCCTTCCAAAGTCAATACAAGGAGATTTGGGATTGTTATTGCTACATATGAGAAACCTAGATCCAAGCATTAGGGTTTGTATAAGCACATAGGATGTCTTATGACCAAAACCCATCAGAGGTATGTACAAGAGAGTAGAAATTCAAAGATGTCGATGGTGGAATGAAGGTGGGAACTAAAGTAGAAAGGGAATTAGGGTAAGGAGAAACAGTCGGTGATGCGGGGGAATGGGTATCAGTTGTATTTGGTGAATTAGAGGATTATGAATGCAAAAGATAAGTACAAAAGATTAGTCGCTGACGATAATGGTGAAACAAAAGTGCAAAGATAAGGAGCAGAGTAGGTGGGAATCACATGAACATAACACATAGCCAGACATTGACCAATCAAAGGACCAAACTGATAGGAAAAAACATTAGGAATCATCTACAGTTCATAAGGGGAACCCATATATATATATATATATATATATATATATATATATATATATATATATATATGTCAGTATTAAATGATATTAAAACAAAAGAAAATTGTTAATGGATCTTTGGTGTAAAAACTGGGTTTAGTGGGCAAAATGGAACTAAGGATGTCAACGAGACAGAGAGTGCATCCCCTGCCCTCGCCCTCGAAAATTTTTCATTCCCCCTTCCCTGCCCTAGCCCCTTAAATATTCATCCTTCTTACCCCCGAATCCCCCTTATTACTGCCCCTGCCTGTGACATCCCCATTTTCACGGCCAGAAAAGACCGATTTTGTTTATGCTTTATAAAAATCAGAGTATCCCTTTTAATAAAAAAAGGTTGCGGAATTTGTTCCCAGAAAAACATGATAATCGGTTATCAAACCATTTCTAAAGAAATATATTTTTATTCACTTTTAAAACATTTGGGATGTCATCGTCAATACAGAAACATAAGCATAAACAGAACTTACATTCATTTACACTAGTGATCTACATCTCTTTTAAATCTCTCAGTGTAATGTGACTTCATATCAACACCTGTGATATAAATAAACTGAGTGGGTCCGGTTGAGAAACCTGGTGAGTACATAGGGTTTTCAACCCACAATAATATAATTATTATGTTTAAACAATCAAACAGTCAACCCAATTACCCATCCCCATTATCTTCTTTATTCTTAAGGATCTACCCTAAGAATCAGCTATTTCTCATTCATTCATTCCTAAGGATCATCCTAAGGAAACAACATGAAGTCCATTGTTGCCAATGACACATTGGTCAAGCGCAGCTGCTAATATTGTCACTTAGGCGCACCTGCCAGAATTGGGACATTTTCTATGAGGCGCTTCTGCCGGTATTGACCTTTAAACACTATTGTCATGGTCATAAGGCTCCCTATTAGGCGTAGCTGCCGATATTGTCCTTAAAGCGCAGCTGCTAGGACGTTTACCGTAGATCTAAATCATCTACGGGTTGTGGCGCAGCTACCAGTCCTCATTTATAGGGTACTAGGTCCACTGTTGCCAATATATACCTATAGGGCACTAGGTCTGTACTACTAATGTTCCTCTATTTCAGCTTTTATCCCTCATCATTCATCTACCCATGTTTTACCCAACATATTTTGTAGATATAAAATACTTTATACAGTTTACATCATTTAAAAGATGTATAAAAATCTTTCACCAGTATAGACAGCAAGTATTCAGACAATATGCACACATAACACGTAATTTATATTAAAATACTTCATATCTATGTGTAAGATGAAAGGGACCATGGACTCACAACACGTAATTTATATTAAATACTTCATATCTATGTGTAAGATGAAAGGTACTATGCACTCACAACATGTAATTTATATTAAATACTTCATATCTATGTGTAAGATGAAAGGGACCATGCACTCACGACACGTAATATATATTAAATACTTCATATCTATGTGTAAGATGAAAGGGACCATGCACTCGCCTGATTAGGTGGTGATTTCGAACTCAGACAACACTTTGTTATCTCAAAACAATTTTTCCTCAACAAAACCTAGTATCAATACCACTAGGGTTTAGTTTTTAACATTAACCGCGACTAATTAATAGTCTAGCTATTATTTCTATTATATAAGCGTTAAATAACACTCAATATAACTCATAATAATAGCCCAAATAATTATTTTAAGGTCCTAATAATGTTACTATAATTAAATAAAAGCTATATTAAATATAGTATAGGCGTAGCTCAATTACAGCTTGTTTTTATTAAAAATCAGGCTTCGCTGGAGCAGCTTTTCCGACCTGAAAGCTTTTCTTCTCGGAGCCGTCGGGCGCTTCGGGGCTTTCTTCTCGTGCTAGGGAGATTCCCTAGACTAGGGAGGGGTTTAGGGAGGCTAGAGAGAAGTTAGAGAGAGAAAGAAAGGCTTATAGTGTGAAGAAAATATGAAGAGTTCATCTCTTATTTATAGGAATTTTATAGTAAAGTAGTCTCCAAGATTCGTCCGTATCTTTCGCGTTGACCTCCGTTTTCTACGTTCTTTATATCCACGCATTGGTATTTACGAGTACTACAACTTTCATTTAGACCCCGTAGGCTAATTCTTATTGCATCTCAGATTTACAAAACTGTATTCGAATTCGCCGCGCTCGAAGAGTACAGACTAAGCTTCGTCCATATCTTTCGCATACGAGCTTCGTTTTCAACGTTACTTATATCCACATGTTGGTATTTATGAGTACTACAACTTCCATTTAGACACTGTTGGCTAATTCTAATTCTATCTCGGATTTACAAAACTGTATCGAATTCGTCGCGCTCGAAGAGTAGAGACTAAGCTTCGTCCATATCTATCGCATACGATCTCCGTTTTTGAAGTTCTTTATATCCATGCATAGGTAAAAATAATATACTACTTTCATTTTGACTCCGTCGGCCAATTCTCGACCGATCATAAGTTTAACAGTAGGAGGCGTTTGGACTGTTAAATGATCGCGAAGAATTCGTAACTCCTTCATACGAACTCCGTTTTCGTCCATATTTTTACCGTTGAGTTTCTATTAATGAGATCTTTAACTCTCATTTAGGTCACGTAAGCCAAAAACTGCTCGAACTAAAATTCGAGTTTCGGGCTGTGCACTGCTAAGCCGAAACTTTGAAAAATCATAACTTCCTCATACGAAGTCAGATTTGGGCATTCTTTTTATGGATTTTCTCGTTTTAACATACTCTACGACTTTGTTTTAGACAAATAAGGCTAAAAAGTCTTCTATCGTAAATTCACTTTTTACGATTCCCGGTGTCATGCCGGTTTTGCCGTAAAACTTCGACGGGCCATAACTTCTTCGTTATAACTCGGATTTCGGCGTTCTTTATATGTACGGAACCCTTGAGATGTATTCTACAACTTGGTTAAAATTATTTAGTCTAAATAATCTTTTGTCGAAAATTCGTTTTCGACCCCTATTATCTCTAAATTGACTTAGCCCGGATCTACGAGCGTTACAATTATCTCCGCCTTAGGATGATTACGTCCTGGAATCATCAACAAAGCAGGGCTTACATAATGACTCCATACGTTATCTCTTCATCCTAAGTAATAATTGTAACTTCGATGTTTCTTCGAACGAATATCTATCTCTAAGACTTCCTAATTGCAAGCGGTGCTCGATCTTGCACTTGCTCCCTATCTCACGTTAGACTCCAAATTATGACCTTCAAGTCACAATTTTGATCCTTACTGGAGACTGCTTCTTTTTCTTTACAAACTTACAATAAGTTATTTTATTACTAAAATGGACCGATGTGTCATATTCTAATGACTTATCATCGTATGTTCCCACGCTTAGACTCAGGTCTCTTAGAGTCTTCCAGAACAGACTATACATTTCTTCATGTTCTAATTACATCTTAAAAGGTAGCATTTCTAGCTACAAGCAACTATCGCGATACCTCTACTGATCGCTTTGATTATCTTCTATTTCAATCTTCCGGCTTAAGTCAGATGCTACATCAAACTTGGTTCTCTGAACCACGTAACATACTTATCACAGTCGGACTCAATTCAATATGACCATTAGGGTCAGAATAACAATCATTATCTTAGTCATTACCGAAACGATGGTAACGACATATTTGAATAAAACAGTATCAATTACTAGCTTCTTGGTAACCTTGTGACTTTCCCTGATCCAAGCGCGAGTCCTGTGCTTCCGGTAGTATAGGCCTCTACTACCATTCAAACCTACTCATACCCGCCCCAAGTATTGTCCCACAGTTTTCCAAGTCACCACACACGAAAATCACATAACAGCTTAACACATCAAATATCAAAACGAAGGTTTATTACTACTTGAAACTATTACATAGGTGTTCCAGTTCACCCTAGACTATGCCTCTAATAGGCTACATCATATGATTCTATGGTTACTTCATAACTCGACCTTCGGATGTCAAGCCTTCACTCCTGAATCCTCGCATTGTTATCTGCTTCGTCAAAGATCATTTGAAATGTTCTCGCCTTTGGTTTTGGCGGCACATTTGTCTTTTTAGCCCCTTCTCTCTTCGGGCAATCTTGCTTGAAGTGCCCTTCCTCATTACATTCATAACACACCTTTTTATTGAATTTACACTCGTTGGCGTAATGCCCATGCTTCCCACACTTGAAACAAGTCACCTCCTCACCGCATTTTCCAGAGTGTTTCTTTTTGCACCTCTCGCACCATCTTTCTTCACTCCCTTCTCCTCTAAACTTACTTGTACTAGACTTGCTTCTCTCATCGGGCTTCGCAGACCTCTCAAACTTCCTCTTTTCGCCAACCTCGGTCTTGTTGGCGGCTCTTCCCTTGATCATCTCCTCAACCGACTTGGCAGCTCAGATAGCTGCCTCCAAAGTAGGTGCCTGACGTACTCGCACCGCATATTCCCATGGAAGTCCTTTTGCGTACTTGTCAATTTTCGTCAGCTCATCCGGAACAAGACGTAAGTCAAACTCCATCTTCTCTGTGAAGTTGTTGGTGTATTCATCAACAGACATGCTTCCATTCTTCAAGGTAAGGAATTGGTTTTCTAGCTCGAGCAGATTTTGGGCTGAGCAGTACCTACGTTTGAACTGCACCAAAAACTCTGCCCACGTCAGTTGCAGGGGCTGATTGGGGCTTAGAGTCTTCCCCAGAGTGTTCTACCAATGAACCGCGCCTCCTCTGAACTGGTGTACCGCAAACTTGGTTTGTAGTTTGCCTCTGAAACCACACGTCATGAAAGCTAACTCCATCTCCGAGATCCAATCCATGACCCCTATCGGATCTTCCTTTCCAATGAAAGTCGATGGCTTGCAAGTCAGAAAATCCTTGTACTTGTATCCATTCCTCTCGACCCGGTCATCTTGGTTGTTTTGTCGAACTATTGGTGGGTCGACTTGACCAACGGTTCCACTGTAGTTCTCCTCCTCAGTCTGCCCTTCGTTCAACTCGGGACGTTCGATCTGAATAGTCGCTTCTTCTCGATTTTGCTGGAGCAAACTGTTAGATTAGTGTCTAAGTCCATAACTAATTTGGTATGTACTTGACCCGATGGTGCATGGTCCTTTTGGGTTGTCTTTACCAAAGCAACTTGATAGGATGAATAATGGAGAGAAAGGATTAAATATGATTTATTAATATATTATGAGAATAATATATTAAAGGAGAAATCATATTGTTTAATTAATATTAGTCAAGAATTAATAAGAATTAAGTTTGTGACTAAAAGAGATTAATTAAACTTAAGGGACTAGAACTGTCAATTGTATGATAGTTGAATATTGAGCTAATGGACTCCATATTAAAGGAGTGGACGAATTCTATGGGGCAACCCATTAGAAATCGTCCAGAGGCCTTTAAGGAAGGAGCCCATGGGTTGCTTAGGGATTAAGCATCCAAATTAGGGTTTCCTTGTTACATAACCCTAATAGCCTCACTATTTAAGGAACCCTTATGCCCAAAAACGTGGACAAGACTTCTTCTAGGGTTTCCACATGTTTTGGGAAGCCTCCTTCTCTTCTCCTCTTCATCCTCTTGCTCTTGGTGTTTGTGAACCATTAGAGGAGTGACATTTGTGACTCTAAGCTTTCTAAAGTCAATACAAGAAGGATTTGAGATTGTTATTGCTACATAACAATCAAGGTATGATGTAAACCCTAATTATATGTTATATTGATTATCATATGCTAGATCTAGGGTTTATAGTCTTGGATAACTTGCATGTACAATAGAGAAACCTAGATCCAAGCATTAGGGTTTGTATGAGCACATAAGATGTTCTTATGACTAAAACCCATCAGTGGTATCAGAGCCATGATTGGTTTCTATTGTATTGATGCCTTGTTTGTTTGTTGAAGCTGTAAAATCAATTTTTTGGCCCCCTGTCTAATGAACTCGGCGAGTTCCAATGTGGACTCGGCGAGTAGATCCAACTCGGCGAGTCCATAGAGGAACTCGGCGAGTTCGAGCGTCAGAAGGAGGCTGTTTCGGGATTTTTACCTATTTTGAATTAGGATAATTGCCATAATTGTTTAAAATTAATAAAATTCGAATTTTATTGATTCCTTATGATTATCCTTGTCAAAATAAAAGATTTTGGTCATCTAATTAGATAATTGTTACCTTATTTGATAAATGTTAAGTTATGGAAATTATTTGATCATTATCTTGCAAGAATTTGAACTAGATCTAATTAGATAACCACCAATTATAGTTAATTGCCTTATTTGAATTATGTGATCTAGAATATTCTTGACAAAGTTTGGAAAAGTTTCAAATTAATCCCTTTAGGTTTTATAGTTTAAATTAGAACTTGAAAGTTTAGAATTTAAATAGTTGAAACCCTAATGTTTTGAAAAAGGTTTCAAAACTTGCCCTCAAGTTTTGGAATTTAAATTTTGATTAAAAGTTTAATTTTGATGTATATTTAAATTCTAAACCTAATGTTTTGAAATGTTTCAAAACATGCCCTAAAGTTTTGGAATTTAAAAGTTGATTAAAAGGTTTAATTTAGGAATGTTAAATTCTAAAACCCTAGTATTGTTTTGAAAAGTTCAAATCACACCCTTATGGTTTTATTAATTAATTAAGGTGTATAATTAAAGGAGGTTTAATAAATCCATAAAAGTTTTGGTTTACAATTTAATTGAATTAAAAGTATAATTGTTAAATTAGACCACCTAGTATTTTAAAAGTGTAAAATACACCCTATACTATATATAACATTAAAAGTCTAACATTATATATATGTATGAGTAAAAGTCAGTCTTACCGTTAGTAGGCCTCATTCACAAAGCTGGTCTATAAGGGGTGTTTAAGGAAATTGCCTATAAAATGGCGATTGAATGGGTATCCACTCTTACCCACCGCACTCTTGACTAGTGGAGGGTCGTTAGCCGAACGGGTAGGATAGGACAAAAAGCTTCCATTATAAGTATAATGAAGTACAAAAGTAACTAAATGTTTTACAAATTCCCAATCTTAGTTACTTAGGCAAAAGTGAATTGATGCAATTCCATGAAATTAAAGTTTGTGCCCTTGCGAAGACGTTAGTGGAGCGTGTGTGGTTAACCGGCACACTAAATGGTTCTAAGCAAAGGTAGCAAAGGGTGACTCAATGTTTGTCATAGTTCGGTGGAGTGTGTGTGGTTTACCGGCACATCAAATAGGTCACTGTAACATGTGAGGGCACCATGTAAGTTTGCATGGTTATTCACACCCGCTTTGTGATCCTCGACATCCCAGTCACAAACTAGAGGGGCATATCGAGATTTAAACATGCCATTGAAATGTTTAATGAATCTCAAAGGATCTAGGAGTTTTCATAGATTTAAAACTTAAATTTCTTTTTCGTTTTTAATGGTGGAAATTAGTGAATCGTCATTCACTTACCTTCAAATATTCTGCAACTAGATTACGGCATCCCTTTTCTAGGTTGTAGCATATTGTGTTGGGTACTAGCCTTAGTATCTCATTTGGGTGATTTACTAAGGACTCAATCAATCAACTAACTTGAATTCATTTTCTCCCGTTTTGTAGATGTCAAAGTACGACAACTATGGTCTTCCCAAATCCCGAGGAACAAGCATTCCACATGAAGATGATATTCCACGATTCGATCGAGGAACAAGAGATCATACTTCTCTTCCTCCACCTCCTCCAATTATTCTCCCTAACCCACAAGTTCGAAGGCTTGAAAAGTTCAAGCTCACTCAAGCCCTTTTGGCAAGTAAACATAAAGAAGGAAAGTCGGTGTGTGCACACGTCCTAGGGATGAAGTCACACATTGATAGGTTAAGAATGTTGGGATCCGTTGTGTGTGAGGAGATGGTTGTTGACTAGGTTCTTCAGTCACTTCCTAACTCATATAGTGAGTTCGTAAGAGAGTACTTTATGATGAACTGCGACGTGACCCTTATAGATCTCACCTATATGCTTATTGCTGCTGAATCAGCTATGGTTTGGCGCAATAGAAAAGTAAAGTTGATTGGTGAATCTGCCTTCAAGACCTCTGTGGATATAGACAATGGCAACGAAAGACATGCTATGATGAAAAATTTTGATTATAAGAGAAAGGCAATGTCTGAAGTAGTTTAATGTTCTGTTCCAAGAGAGTCAATTTGCTTTTATTGCCAAGAGAAGGGGCATTGGAGACGAAGCTGCCCTATTTACCTAAAAGATCTAAGAGATGGGAGAGTCAAAACGTATGGCTCTGTGACATCCCCATTTTCACGGCCAAAAAAGACCGATTTTGTTTATGCTTTATAAAAATCAGAGTATCTCTTTTAATAAAAAAGGTTGCGGAATTTGTTCCCAGAAAAACATGATAATCGGTTCTCAAAGCATTTCTAAAGAAATATATTTTTATTCACTTTTAAAACATTTGGGATGTCATCATCAATACAAAAACATAAGCATAAACAGAACTTACATTCATTTACACTAGTGATCTACATCTCTTTTAAATCTCTCAGTGTAATGTGACTTCATATCAACACCTGTGATATAAATAAACTGAGTGGGTCGGGTTGGGAAACCTGGTGAGTACATAGGGGTTTCAACCCACAATAATATAATTATTATGTTTAAACAATCATACATTCAACCCAATTACCCATCCCCATTATCTTCTTTATTTTTAAGGATCTACCCTAAGAATCAGCTATTTCTCATTCATTCATTCCTAAGGATCATCCTAAGGAAACAACATGAAGTCCAATGTTGCCAATGACACATTGGTCAACCGCAGCTGCTAATATTGTCACTTAGGCGTAGCTGCCAGAATTGGGACATTTTCTATGAGGCACTTCTGCCGATATTGACCTTTAAACACTACTGTCATGGTCACAAGGCTCCATATTAGGTGTAGCTGCCGATACTGTCCTTAGAGCGCAGCTGCTAGGACGTTTACTGTAGATCTAAATCATCTACGGGTTGTGGCACAATTGCCAGTGCTCATCTATAGGGTACTAGGTCCACTGCTGCCAATGTATACGTATAGGGCACTAGGTCCGTACTACTAATGTTCCTTTATTTCAGCTTTTATCCCTCATCATTCATCTACCCATGTTTTACCCAACATATTTTATAGATATAAAATACTTTATATACAGTTTACATCATTTAAAACATGTATAAAAATCTTTCACCAGCATAGACAACAAGTATTCAAACAATATGCACACATAACACGTAATTTATATTAAAATACTTCATATCTATGTGTAAGATGAAAGGGACCATGCACTCACAACAAGTAATTTATATTAAATACTTCATATCTATGTGTAAGATGAAAGGGACCGTGCACTCACAACACGTAATATCTATTAAATACTTCATATCTATGTGTAAGATGAAAGGGACCATGCACTCACAACATGTAATATATATTAAATACTTCATATCTATGTGTAAGATGAAAGGGACCATGCACTCACAACACGTAATTTATATTAAATACTTCATACATATGTGTAAGATGAAAGGGACCATGCACTCACAACACGTAATATATATTAAATACTTCATATCTATGTGTAAGATGAAAGGGACCATGCACTCACCTGATTAGGTGGTGATTTCGAACTCAGACTACACTTTGTTATCTCAAAACAATTTTTCCTCGACAAAACCTAGTATCAATACCACTAGGGTTTAGTTTTTAACATTAACCGCGACTAATTAATAGTCTAGCTATTATTTCTATTATATAAGCGTTAAATAACACTCAATATAACTCATAATAATAGCCCAAATAATTATTTTAAGGTCCTAATAATGTTACTATAATTAAATAAAAGCTATATTAAATAGAGTATAGGCGTAGCTCAATTACAGCGAGTAGTTATTAAAAATCGGGCTTCGCTGGAGCAGCGTTTCCGAGCTGAAAGCTTTTCTTCTCGGAGCCGTCGGGCGCTCCGGGGCTTTCTTCTCGTGCTAGGGAGGTTCCCTAGACTTGGGAGGGGTTTAGGGAGGCAAGAGAGAAGTTAGAGAGTGAAAGAAAGGCTTATGGTGTGAAGAAAATATGAAGAGTTCATCTCTTATTTATAGGAATTTTATAGTAAAGTAGTCTCCAAGCTTCGTTTGTATCTTTCGCGTACGACCTCTGTTTTCTACGTTCTTTATATCCACGCATTGGTATTTACGAGTACTACAACTTTCATTTAGACCCCGTCGGCTAATTCTTATTGCATCTCTGATTTACAAAACTGTATTCGAATTCGCCGCGCTCGAAGAGTAGAGACTAAGCTTCGTCCATATCTTTCGCATACGAGTTTCGTTTTCAATGTTACTTATATCCACATGTTGGTATTTATGAGTACTACAACTTTCATTTAGACACTGTTGGCTAATTCTCATTCTATCTCGGATTTACAAAACTGTATCTAATTCGCCGCGCTCGAAGAGTAGAGACTAAGCTTCGTCCATATCTTTTGCATATGATCTCCGTTTTTGACGTTATTTATATCCATGCGTAGGTAAAAATAATATCTACAACTTTCATTTTGACTCCGTCGGCCAATTCTCGACCGATAATAAGTTTAACAGTAGGAGGCGTTTAGACTGTTAAATGACCGCGAAGAATTCGTAACTCCTTCATACGAACTCCGTTTTCGTCCATCTTTTTACCGTTGAGTTCCTATTAATGAGATCTTTAACTCTCATTTAGGTCGTGTAAGCCAAAAACCGCTCGAACTAAAATTCGAGTTTCGGGTTGTATACTGCTAAGCCGAAACTTTGAAAAATCATAACTTCCTCATACGAAGTCAGATTTGATGGGTTTTAGCCATAAGAACTTTCCTATGTGCGCATGCAAAACCCTAATGCTCGGATCTAGGCTTTCTAATAAACATGCTTTGAATCCAAGTCTTCTAATGACTAATAAGGTTAAATAACAACATTGAAATAGATCTAGAATCATACCTTTGAGTTCCTTGTTGACCTTGTTGTCTTGGAGCTTCTAGAGTCACAAATGTCACTCCTCTAATGGCTTACAAACACCAATAGCAAGAAGAATGATTTAGGAGAGAGGAGAGGGGAGGAATTCGACCAGAGGTTCTGTAACAACGCAAATTTTCCAACAAATTTTTCATTAAAAAAAAAAATAAAGTATTCTCATTCAAAACAAGGCATAAATAATTTAAGTGTCATGTCAAATACAAATTATCTAAATCCCAAGATCATAAAAACATCCTTCAGTGTGTATCGATCACGCCGGCGCCTTCCCACGGTCCTCGCTAGTACCTGAAACACATACATAACAACTGTAAGCATAAATGCTTAGTGAGTTCCCCAATATACTACTTATGCACATACGCCTTTCCAGGCCCTGACCTTCCGGTCCATGTGTCTCAGGGGACTTCCATCCCTGTTGGGTAAACCTTCCGGTCCTACCCACGCCGACCTTCCGGTCCATAACACAACATATTGCCTTCCGGCCCATAACATATCGCCTTCCGGCCCATAACATATTGCCTTCCGGCCCACATATCATACATAGCACATATAACAAATAACTTACCACATATAGCATACATATCACATATCATATCCGACCTTCCGGTCACACAGTCAAACCCTTCCGGGTACAGTATAGTGAGAAGACTCACCTCGCGAATGCTGAAAGCTAGCAACTCCTGAAATCACTCGTGCACAATCCAACGAGCTAAACCTCCCTATAACATCACATATCTCTCATTAACACTTATATCTTCTAAGTGTGACTATCCTTAAGAAGTCAGACTTAGGTCAACTCTGGTCAATGGTCAACGGTCAACGGTCAACGGTCAACTCGACCGGACTCGGCGAGTACCATGGCGACTCGGCGAGTCTAGACATCCTCCAACTCTCTGAGATTCCCTATCTACTCGTCGAGTATCCTCCTTGACCCGACGAGTTACTCCTGGAAGAATCGCGGGGCCACCCCGACTCAACTCGTCGAGTCTGAAGAACAACTCGACGAGTCCCAGTAAGTCTTCAAGCTACTCGCCGAGTCTGTTCATCGAACTCGGTGATTCCATGCCATGCAACCGCTCAAACTGCATCCTAAGGTCAGAACTGCTTCGACCATTCCTAGGTCTGGCCTTCCTAGGCTGATCCATCACGTTAAGTCCTCATTTCAGTGCTCATGATACACCATATGATTCATAATTTGCATTTTGACCTAAGGCATAAGGATTCCAATCCAAAACCTTCATCAATTCCCGAAATACACAGACATGGGACATTCTGGACCTCCATAGGTCCCAATACAGGGTTACAATCGATTAGGGGACTAGGGTGACATTAAATCTATTCACAAAAAGGGTTCCATAAACCCTAGATCCATAAATACATCAACATAGCAGAGTATACTCGAATTCTTACCTGGATGATGTATTCTCTGTGTCCCCAATCTTCAGAATGTGACTCCCTTGCTGTTCCTTTAGCCAATCCCTTCTCTTTCTTGCTCCAGATGCACACAATCAATTTAGGGTTCTTCTCAGAAGGCTAAAATGAACAATGACGGCCAATAAGTCCCTTTTATACGTCTCAAACCTGAACGGTTAGGGTTTTCGCTAAACAGCGTAGACTCGCCGAGTCCATATCTGGACTCGTCGAGTCCAGTCGCGAACCCGCGACCAAGTCTGCGAACCTACTCGGCGAGTCTAGGCTCCAACTCGCCAAGTCCCCTCTTAAATTACCCCAAAAACATAATTTAACAATACCTGAGATTCCGAGCTGTTACAGGTTCCTTACTTTCGGAGAAGTGTCGAATTCCATCAGCCATAGGGTCTATTTATACTTGTAGACTCCTTAAGGGTTACAACCTAAACCCTAATTGGATTATCTTCTCTTAAGGCTATCCAAATCCATTCCTAAGATAAGCCTTTGGACGATTTTGTCTATCCTAACACTCTTAGAATTCGTCCAAAGCATATCCCAATGGATTTACAGTCTAAAGCTTAACTATCAACCAATTGACAGTTTATACCCCTTTATTTAATTAATCTCTTTAAGTCACCAAATTAATTCTAATTAATTCTATGACTTATATTAATCAAATAACAATATATTATTCTCATAATATATTAATAATATTTACTCTCTCTTATTAAATCATCCTATCAAGTTGCTATGGCGAAGGCAACCCAAAAGGACCATGCACAACCGGATCAAATACTTGCCTAATATAGTTGCAGCCTTAGACACTATTCCAACAGTCTCCCACTTGGATAAGTCTAGTAACTATAAAAGTACAATTCGGTTTGCAATCGTAGCTCTCAAAGACGCTGTCAACTCTGATCTAATCAATCTTGTCCTTTAGATAAGGGATCGTACAGTCCTCTGATAGATATCATGCTGACAATCCTATGGAATGGTTAGTCAAGCATTTAGGTTTCTCGATCTCTGATTTATTTGACATAGAACTTAATCGAACACATCAATTCAGTTCTGACCGAGCCCGGCACATAAGTCAAATCAAATCATCGAGCGGCCGAGATATCGCTTTTACCTTCTTAGATAAAAGTTACAGATAAACTTCGACTTATATGCATTTACTTATTCATTAACCAACTATGCACAACAATGCGTTTTATAACACCGAGTTACTGATGTGTTTTCCCATTATCAATGGACAATTAATTAACAAATAACAAACCATATATCTAGGTTTTAAAACTATATGATATTATCGTCTTGCGATCACCCTTTTATATCATATTCCATAAGGTGATTCCAGCAAGCACGGGTTTGTTCCAATGCTCAAAACTAGTTCATAAGCACTCATGAACGTTGCAGCAACCCTTTGCTATGTATAACACCATTTAGACAATCTACATACCAATTCATGACAATCTTCATTCATATCTACTTCCAACATATGAACGATTGTGGACAATTTGAACAATTCCATTATTCTTAATAATTTCAATTATTCTGGAAGTCAAAACATGAAAAGTGAAACAATAGTTAAACAATTAACATAAGATAGTAACATTACTCATAAATAAAACTCCTTTTATTTAATCATTAAATGTCAATTACATTTATCTATTACACGTTTCTAATACTATCTAATCTATGCTAATATCATCCTTCAGCCCAATACTCCTAGCATGCTGCAAGTGCTTAACCCTACTTAGTCCCTTCGTAAGCGGATCTGCTGGGTTATCTTCTGATGATATCCTCTTCACTACGAGTTGTCCTTCTTCTACACGATGTCTAATGAAGTGATACTTTCTGTCGATATGTCTTGATCTACCATGATCCCTCGGTTCCTTGGTCAAGGCAACCGCGCCTTCGTTATCACAGAAAATCTCCATAGGCTCCTTTATGGCAGGTACAACTCCAAGATCACCGATGAAGTTCTTTATCCATATTGCCTCCTTTGACGCTTCGCTCGCTGCAATGTACTCTGATTCGCACATTGAATCAGCTACGGTTTCCTGCTTGGAACTCTTCCATGTCACTGCTCCTCCATTTAAGGTAAAGACCCAGCCCGACTGCGAACGGTAGTTGTCCCTGTCGGTTTGAAAACTGGCATCACTATACCCTCGCACCTTCAAGTCATCACTCCCTCCGAGGACTAAGAGCCATTCCTTCGTCCTCCGAAGGTACTTAAGGATGTTTTTCACCGCAATCCAATGTGCTTTGCCGGGATTCCCTTGATATCTGCTAACCATGCTCAAAGCGAAAGCTACATCAGGGAAAGTACAAGTCATAGCGTACATGATTGAGCCAACTGCGGAAGCGTATGGTACTCGGCTCATTTCTGCTATCTGAGCTTCGGTACTCGGACTTTGAGTCTTACTCAATTTGGCATTACTTTGTATCAGTAGTTCTCCCTTCTTCGATTTTTTCATACTAAAACGTTTTAGTACTTTCTCTAAGTAAGTATTCTGACTAAGTCCAATTAGTCTCTTACTTCTTTCTCTTACTATCCTTATTCCCAAAATGTAAGAAGCTTCTCCGAGGTCCTTCATAGCGAAGCACTTCCCGAGCCAGGACTTAACCTCCTGCAGAGTCGGGATGTCGTTTCCTATGAGTAATATATCATCGACATATAGAACGAGAAAGCTTACTATACTCCTAGTGGCTTTGACATATACACAAGATTCGTCTTCGCTTCGTACAAATCCAAACTCTTTGACTTTCTCATCGAAACAAAGATTCCATCTGCGAGACACTTGCTTAAGTCCATAAATGGACTTCTCAAGCTTACACACTCTATCCGGATGCTTCGGATCCACAAACCCCTCTGGCTGAGCCATGTAAACATCCTCAGCCAACTTTCCGTTAAGGAAAGCGGTCTTGACATCCATTTGCCAAATCTCATAATCATGAAATGCGGCAATTGCTAGCATCACTCTAATAGATTTAATCTTCGCAACTGGTGAGAAGGTCTCATCATAGTCAACTCCAGGAGTTTGAGTAAAGCCCTTCGCAACCAATCATGCTTTGTATGTGTGCACGTTTCCATCCACGTCGGTCTTCTTCTTGAAGATCCATTTGCACCCAACGGTCTTACGTCCGGGCACATAATCAACCAAATTCCAAACTTGGTTATCATACATGGATTGGATCTCGCTATCCATTGCCTCTTTCCATTTTGCAGACTCCGGGCCTGCCATGGCTTCCTTATAGCTATTAGGTTCATCAAGATTTATTAGTGTACTATCACTAATATACGTGTGCCCTTCGGTGGTAATATGAAGGCCATAAAACTGGGGATGAACTCTAACTCTATCGGAAAGTCTAAGAGGTAAGGATTCGTCAATCGGTTCAACCGGAGTTTCCTCCTCGGTTTGAGTGCCAGCGGTAGAGGTTCCTTCATCTATCGACTCTTGAATCTCTTCAAGTTCGATTTGCCTCCCACTGTCTCCTTGGCTTATGAGTTCTCGCTCCCGAAAAACTCCTCTCCTCGCAACGAAGACAACATTGTCCTTCGGTCTATAGAAGAGATATCCAAAGGATGTATGCGGGTAGCCGATGAAAATACATCGCTCACTTCGAGGTTCAAGCTTGTCGTGAGTATCTCGTCTTACGAAAGCCTCGCAACCCCAAACCTTGACATGTACCAACGAGGGAGCTTTCCCTGTCCACATCTCGTGAGGTGTTTTGACAACCTTCTTAGTAGGGACTCGGTTAACGATATGGGCGGCAGTCTCTAAGGCATACCCCCAAAAAGAGATTGGTAGTGAAGCACGACTCATCATAGAGCGAACCATATCCAATAAGGTTCGATTACGCCTTTTGGCCACACCATTCAGCTGCGGTGTCCTAGGAGGCGTCAATTGTGAAACTATTCCACACTCCTTGAGATAATCGTGGAATTCAAGACTTTGGTACTCTCCTCCTCGATCGGATCGAAGCATCTTGATTTTCCTGCCCAATTGATTCTCCACTTCATTCTTGAACTCTTTGAACTTTTCAAAGGTGTCTGACTTTTGCTTGATTAAGTAGATATACCCATATCTACTATAGTCATCGGTAAAAGTCACATAGAAGCGGTTCCCATCCTTCGTGGTTGATCTAAATGGTCCACATACATCGGTATGTATTAGGTCCAATAGACCCTCGCCCCTTTCACATGTACTCGTGAAGGGTGACTTAGTCATATTTCCAAGTAAACAAGACTCGCATGTGTCATCTTCCCTAAGGTCGAATGACTCCAATACTCCATCCTTTTGGAGTTGGGCTATGCGTTTCTTGTTGACATGTCCAAGACGACAATGCCACAAGGATGCTTTATCCATACTAGTGGAAGAATCAATATTCAAAACATCATTTCCTAAGTTATCAACAATCATAACGGTTTCATATATTCCATTACATGGTATAGCTTCAAAGTAAAAGACACCATTTAGATAAGCTAAAATAGAACCATTCTCATTATTAAAAGAAAATCTAAATCCTTGTCTATATAAACCATGAAATGAAATGATGTTTCTAGCCATTTCTGGCGAATAGCAACAATTGTTCAAATCTAAAACCAAACTATTCCTAAGCACTAAAGAATACACTCCAATCTTGGTCACAGGCGACGATCTTCTGTTCCCCATGATTAGATTGATCCTTCCTTGCTCCACATCCCTACTTCTTCTTAGTCCCTGCACATTAGAACAAATGTGATAACCACAACCGGTATCAAGAACCCAAGAAATAGCATGATTAGAATCGTTAGATTTGATTGTGTATATACCTGCGAAAGACGGCTTGATCTTTCCTTCTTTGATTGCTTGCAGGTAATCCGGGCAGCTTCTCTTCCAATGTCCTATCTTGTGGCAGTGGTGGCACTCTGCCTCCTTCGGGTTAGAGCAGGGCTTAGCGGGATCAACTTTGGTCCCACTAGAAGAGGCACCATCTCGGGTTTTCACCTTGCGATAGTTCTTCGATGAAGCTTTCCTCTTCTTTCCCTTCCCTTGACCAATAGCCAAGACAGGAGCAGCGGACGGATTGGGAGTAGGTGCAACAGACTTGTCCTTGAAGTTGCTCTCAGCGACCCTCAAGAGACCTTGGAGTTTGCTTAGTGTGACCTCTTCTTTGTTCATGTGGTAGGTCATCCTAAATTGGTTGTACATCGGAGGCAAAGAGTGAAGCACCATGTCGATCGCCAAGTCCTCACCGAAGTCAACATTTAACTTGCGAAGGCGGTCGACATACCTTTGCATCTTTTGCAGGTGCACGGTAAGAGATTCTCCATGACCCATCTTTGTGGAAATCATGTTGGTGAAAATCTCATAACGCTCTTGTCTCGCGTTTTGATGGTATCTCTCCAATAAGTCTTGGTGCATCTCGTACGGGTACATGTCCTCGTAGGACTTTTGGAATTCGGAGTTCATGGTGGCGATCATGATGCAATGTACCTTCGTTGCATCTCGCTCATGAGTTTCAAAGGCGGTGATTTCGGCGGGAGTAGCAACTTCGGGGTTGATTTTCTCAAGCTTCTCATCGAGGATATACTCCTTATCCTCATAGCGAGCAATGGTGCGAATGTATCTTATCCATTCACTAAAGTTCGTTCCATCGAAGGTGACCTTTTGGCAAAGGCTCATCAACGTGAAAGAACTAGCAGCAGCGTTGTTAGCGTTCGACATCTACGATTAGAAAAAGGACAAAGATAGATTAGAATAAGAATCCCTAATTATCACCCAATAAGAAAAATTAGGGCTAGGATCCAACAATAACATTTACATACTAGAAAAGGGATGTCGTAATCTAACATGCAAATAAATTGAAGGTAAGTGAATGACGATTCACTAATTCTCCATCACAAAACTTAAACTATTAGTCCTAAGTGTTTTTGAGAATTCCTAGGTTCGGATGAGATTCATTGAAACTATTCAATGGCATGTTTAAATCTCGATATGCCCCTCTTGTTTGTGACTGGGATGCCGAGGATCACAAAGCGGGTGTGAATTACCATGCAAATTCACATGGTGCCTTCATTGTAACGATCACCTATTCGATGTGCCGGTAAACCACACACGCTCCATCGAACTATGATAAACAATGAATCACCCTTTGCCACCTTCGCTTAGAACCAATTAGTGTGCCGGTAAACCACACACGCTCCACTAACATCTTAGCAAGGTGCAAAGTGTAATTTCATGGGATTGCATCAATTCACTTTTCCTAAAGTAATTAGGATTGGGAAATTTTAAAAAATATGTGTAGTTACTTTATATTTCTTATTATACTTTTAATGAGAGGATGAGGTTGCCCTATCCTACCCGTTCGGCTAACGACCCTCCACCAATCAAGCAAGCGGTGGGTGTGAGTGTACACCCATTAAGCGCCATTTTATAGGCCGCAACCTTATACCCACCTTATAGACCAGCTTCGTGAATGAGGCCTACTAACGGTAAGACTAGCATTTAGTTATACATATATATATTATACTAGTAATATCATATTAGTATAGGGTTGTATTTTAAACCTTTTAAAATCTAGGGTTTTGAAATTTAAGTTTTCTAAATTAAAACTTTTAATCATAAATATAAATTTCAAAACTTGAGGGCAAGTTTTAAACAATTAAAACATAGATGATCAAATAACAAATAATTCCAATTAACAATTAATATCCTAATTATCTATATTTGATTTATTCAAGATTTCTTTTAAGATAATTACCAAAATAATCAAAATAATTAATTAATTATCATATAAGGAAATTAAATATTTTATTATATGATAAATATCTTTAATTAGATCAAGATTGCAGTCATATTTATCAGAAAAACGAATTAACATTGATCTAATTAGTTTATGGAAAGTTTAGATAAGATAATTACAAAGAAATCTCGAATCTGGCCATTCCTGATGCCTGGACTCGCCGAGTGCACAAGGGGACTCGCCGAGTCAGGCCTACTCGCCGAGTCCACCTTGGAACTCGCCGAGTCCATGACTCAGAAACCCAAAAAAAACGAATTTTGCAGGTTTGTTTCAGTTAATCAAGCAACAATTTAAAGAAAACCAAGCTAGGCTCTGATACCACTGATGGGTTTTAGCCATAAGAACTTTCCTATGTGCGCATGCAAAACCCTAATGCTCGGATCTAGGCTTTCTAATAAACATGCTTTGAATCCAAGTCTTCTAATGACTAAGAAGGTTAAATAACAACATTGAAATAGATTTAGAATCATACCTTTGAGTTCCTTGTTGACCTTGTTGTCTTGGAGCTTCTAGAGTCACAAATGTCACTCCTCTAATGACTTACAAACACCAATAGCAAGAAGAATGATTTAGGAGAGAGGAGAGGGGAGGAATTCGACCAGAGGTTCCTTACTTTTGGAGAAGTGTCGAATTCCATCAGCCATAGGGTCTATTTATACTTGTAGACTCCTTAAGGGTTACAACCTAAACCCTAATTGGATAATCTTCTCTTAAGGCTATCCAAATCCATTCCTAAGATAAGCCTTTGGACGATTTTGGCTATCCTAACACTCTTAGAATTCGTCCAAAGCATATCCCAATGGATTTACAGTCTAAAGCTTAACTATCAACCAATTGACAGTTTATACCCCTTTATTTAATTAATCTCTTTAAGTCACCAAATTAATTCTAATTAATTCTATGACTTATATTAATCAAATAACGATATATTATTCATGATATTATTCTCATAATATATTAATAATATTTACTCTCTCTTATTAAATCATCCTATCAAGTTGCTATGGCGAAGGCAACCCAAAAGGACCATGCACAACCGGATCAAATACTTGCCTAATATAGTTGCAGCCTTAGACACTATTCAAACAAGATTTGGGCGTTGTTTTTTATGGATTTTCTCATTTTAACATGCTCTACGACTTTGTTTTAGACAACTAAGACTAAAAAGTCTTCTATCGTAAATTCACTTTTTAAGCTTCCCGGTGCCGTGTCGGTTTTGCCGTAAAACTTCGACGGGCCATAACTTCTCCGTTTATAACTCGGATTTCGGCGTTCTTTATATGTACGGAACCCTTGAGATGTATTCTACAACTTGGTTAAGATTATTTAGTCTAAAATTATTTAGTCTAAATAATCTTTTTTTGAAAAGTCGTTTTCGACCCCTATTATCTCTAAATTGACTAGCCCGGATCTACGGACGTTACACCGCCTCCGATTGATTTAGGGCTGATTTTTTGGGCTAAAAGAAGTTGTTGTTATGGCTAAAAGAAACTATTTTTTAGATAACAAATAATTATTTATAGCAAGATTTTACATGTAAAAAAAATAATAAAGATATGGCATCTTAAAAACATTATACGAAGAATTTAAAAACATGTTTTTTTGTTGAATTTTAGAAGCTCAAAATCATGTTAGTGTTTATTATATTTATATAATTAATATATGTAAACACATATAATTTATTAGTGGGGTCCCCATGTGGGTTTCGAAAGGGGGTTGTCCACCCGACCCCCCCTGCCCCCGAAATTAAAATGGGGGTTAACTTTGCCCTCGCCCCGATTCTTTTTTAATAAACACCTAAAAACGGGACGGGTTCCCACGAGACTTTTTGACATCCATAAATGGAACACATTTTTTTTTTTGAGTAAAGTGATATAGTCATAAGAATCTATTCCCAGTAAATAAATAAATAAATTAAATAAATACACGGCAAAATTTAACACATCAAACAATTTAAGACATTAGTGATTTTCCAATAGATTCAACACATGTGGTTATCTTTTGAGTCCGGTTTCGGTGATTACTTTTTTTTTGGTGAAAACACCTTTAAAAAAATTGAAAAAAAATACAAATAACAAAATCAAGCATAGTACTACATCGAAGAGAAATAAACTGAAAAATAAAAAATTTGATTATTAAATATGAATCATAGATCATAAAAATGATCAATGCTTCAATTTTAATGATCTAAATTTTTTTTCCAATTTTTTTCCCTATATAGTATTATGCTCAATTTTATAATTAGATTTTTTTTTCAATTTTTTTAGGATGTCCTCACCGAAAAAAGAGTTATCACCCGATTCTATCTCGTTATCTTTTTTGGCAATTAAATTTATGAAATTTTAAAGCACCTATAATAGTAGAATGGTCGAATAAAACTGGATTTCTATTTTAAATCGAATATATTAAACTCAATTATAGTGGGATGCCAAGTTTTCATTAAATTGATTTTAAGTTCAATAGTAAAAACAATTTTATCAATTTTTAGAATATGTTTCGTAGAATACTATAAATCTCAATGAAATGCATAAAGTAAAAGATGAATTTGTCTGAAAAATAAAATGGTGTAATAATTTTTAAATGAAAAAACATCATAAATGGTCCCTATGGATTCCTAAAATCTGAAGTTTAGTCCCCGTGGTTTAAAAACCTCATAGATGGTCCCTGTGTTTTCAAAACTTTTGACGATTGGTCGTTATTGCTAACTCCGTTAACTTTTGTCCGTTAATTGAGGGGCATTTTCGTCATTTCACACCACAGGGACCATTTATGATCTTTTCAGTTATTAAAAAAAAAAAAGAAAAAACTAAATATAATTAAAAAAAGAAAAAACTAAACATCATTGCTTCCCCCAAAATTGAGCCTGTTTGTTCCCAAACCAAAATTCTTTCGTTAGTCATTAAACCCAAATTTTCGTTCTTACAGTTCTTCCCAAACCCAATGCAAATACCCTTCGAATCGATCAACCCGAAAATCAGACTTCGTTTCTTCAAGCAATAACTCAAAATCATTATCACAATCCAAACAACAGCCAGGAACACTTCGTACAGCATCATTCCTAGTCGACTATCTACAAACAATTTCCACTGAACCATGGCTTCGTTCGTTTTCAAGAAATTCGACCCTTAGATTCCATCGATTCCAAATCAGTAAACCAAATCATCAATCAACAAACTTCCAATAGCTAGCAAACCTTTCATTATCACTCCTCATTCAAAATCGAAATCCAGCCAACATACTAAACAAGTGAGCAATTCGTGATTCAAGTAACGAAGCACATCCCTTTGATTTTTCATTTTTAGAAAAAAAATCGTGAACAAGGTTGTCGACTCCCCCGATTTACCAGAAGCGAACAAATCACCAGTCAAACGAATTCACATCCACCTCACTTCGTTATCAGTTCTTATTTGTCAATACATAGTGATATCAAAATCATTCGCCCTTATAACTCCATCTCCAATTGATTTCGACCCTCAACTCGTTGAAATCGACTCTAATTTGATATCAGATGTGCAAGAACAAAATCAATCAAACTAATTTTGACTTCAAAAAGTCAACTGCAAATCGATTTCTTCAAAGCGTTTGATTCACCATCGAGGAGCGACCCCTCGTCCTCCTTCCGAACAACATCACCCCAAAACACCCCTGATACCGTCGTTGTGTTTCTCTTCCTTAATCCGACGAAGACGAGGATCGGAGGATCTTTCCCTTTCATCTTCTTTGCTGTTGATGACGGTAGAGGAACGAAGAGTCGCCGATTGCCTTCCTTCGCATCTGCCTTCATATGTATTTGACTGATTTCATTAGTATCCTCCACTTCTCGACTTGTTGGAAGATGGGAACTCAGGTTCCCCAAAAACCGATCGTTTGAATCATCTACTAACCCTTTCATTGGTTTTAGAGAGAGAGAGAGAGACCATTTGCATATTATTCTCTTTTTAAAAAAAATAAGTGAAGACATCATAAATGGTCCCTGTGTTAGTGAAATGACGAAAACGCCCTTCAGTTAACCGACAAAATTTAACGGAGTTAGCAATAAGGACCAATCGTCAAAAGTTTTGAAAGCACAGGGACCATTTATGAGGTTTTTAAACCACGAGGACTAAACTTCAGAATCTGAAAAAACACAGGGACCATTTATGATTTTTTTTCTTTTTAAATTATATCGAATTTAAAGCATTATGGATAACTTACGGGTAGAATAGTGGCATATCAAAACATGACTAGTTTTTGTGGCAATCTACTTCAAATATTATTAATACTTATAAACGTTTTTGATATTACCGTCTTCAAATTTGATAATTTTTGTTGGATTTATCTCTGTGATGATTTTCTTTTTCTTTTATGATAAAATTTTCTTTTCATTTATGCCATTGTGTTCGTTTTTCGTGTTAACATTTGAGATAACTTTTATTTAAAAAAAAAGAAAAAAAAAACTTAAGTTTATACTTTTTTTTAGGGATGAGCAAAAGGACCGAACTGGTCGGAACCGGCCCGAACCGGACCCGACCCGGGAACCGGCTTCGGCCAAAATCAAGAACCGAACCGGCCCGGCGGTTCTACCGGTTCCCGGTTCCTACCGGTTATTGTCGTGTCTTCAAATGTTGGAACCGGTCCTTGAAAAATAACATCATACGGTTCCGGTTTTTGCCGGTTCTACCGGTTCCGGTTATATCGGTTCCGGTTCCCGGTTCCAAAAATCCACAAAAATAACGTCCCGGTCCCGGCTCGACCGGTTCCATCGTGTCCCGGTTCCGGCCGGTTCCCCGGTCCATATGCTCATCCCTACCTTTTATTCATTTTTATCTTAAATGTTTTTTATATTATACGTACTATATAGAAAAAAAAACATATTTATACACGGCTTTTTTAACTAAACATTATAAAAATACGTTTTCTTAAAAGTTTAGCTTTGTATAAAAAAATCGCGGGTAACAAACTTTGTAAACTACACTATGTTTAGCCAATAAGTTCATTTTAGATATATTTTTTTATCTTAATTTATTTTAAATCACTATAATTTGGATAATTATCACAAAAGTCGTTATATTTTGGAAATTTCACAAAAATTACTATATTTTGGATAACTATCACAAAAGTTAATATATTTTAGTTTTTTTCAATTCTGCCATCCAGAATATGATGTCAATAAACTTTTATCACGTCAACATGTCATGTCGGCATGCCACGTTATTAAAGATGTTATCATGTCATGTTAGTAGACAATCTGGTTGACAAACCAAATGTTCAAAATTTTAACAAATCGGTAAACAAAATGTCCAATTTAAAGATAAAAAAAAATAAGACAATGTCAAAGTTGAATTTACGTGTAAACTTTGTGACTTTTGTAGAACTTTCCTTATAAAAATGTACAAATTTGTATTTATGCTTCTACAAATATTAATTAATACTTTTAAAAAATATAAAATACATATTTACACTTCTACAGAAGTATAAATATGTATTTATACATTTAAAAAAACATAATTCTAAATCTAAAAGATATAAAATCTGTATTTATGCTTCTAAATATACTAAATATAAGTCTAAATATATAATTATAACTCTAAAAACATAAAAATATTTATAATTCTGTAGAAGTATAGATATATATATTTTTATGTTTTTAGAAGTATGCCAATATTCTTTTTCTTATAACCTTTTTTTATTGATATAACTCTAGATACGTAAAAATAAGTTTATATAGTTCTCTCTCTCAATCTCTCACTCACTCTCTCTCTCTCTCTCTCTCTCTCTCTCTCTCTCTCTATATATATATATATATATATATATATATATATATATATATATATATAGAGAGAGAGAGAGAGAGAGAGAGAGAAAGAGCTAGGTTCAAATGTGGATTGACATCTATCGTGTGGACGTGTGGATAATGTTATTCTGTGATAATGAAAAAGAAAATATATTGTTTAATAATATGAATACGTTCAATCTTATATAATTATTGTAATTATTACGTATTTTCACTAATTAAATCGTCCATTAGGTTATAATAGATTTTTTTTTAATTATTCTCAATCTCTCATAGTGTTATCATGATGTTTATTGAATCATATTCTGTAAGAAGGAAAATAAATGAAAAATGATGCATGAGAACAAAAATGAATTAGAATTAGTGAGAATCCAATAAAATAACAATAGTTTTGTGAGATTGAACGTATTCACATTACTAAATAACTAATTTTCTTAGTAATTCTCATAAAATTGCATTATCCACACGTCGACATAATAGTTGTTCATCCACGTTATAACCTAGCCATATATATATATATATATATATATATATATATATATATATATATATATATATATATATATATATATATATATATTTCTTATAAAAAAAGAAAATATGTATTTATATTTCTAAAAAACATATTTATACAAGGTTTTTTTTAAAAAAATTTAGTATAAATATGTGTATAATCGGAAATCATACTTAGATTAAAAACATAAAGGATTTATAAACTTTATGGTTTTTATGCAAATTTGAATTCATGATTACATGGAAGTATGTTATTACATGTAAGAAACGCAAAAATTAAAAATCAAAATAAAATACTTTTTTTTTTTTGGCAAAGTTCGGATATAAACAAACAAAAATTTGTTATAAGAAATTTTATAATACAATGAGATATTCAAGTTCGACTTTGGTATACTTTCATCATTCTTGTCACATCTTGTGGGCATATAAAATAAGTTTATGTAACAATATACTTGAATATTGTAAACTTAGCTAGATAAAAGTCAATAAAAACAGATATAGAATTGTTATTAAAATTATATCAAGTTGCACTCACACAAGTTCAACGCTTTTAGAAGTATGTTAGTTGGAAAGGTGCGAATCTGATTAGTGTTTTGTAAGGATAGTATCACTCCATGCAAACTGCCCACCCCAACCACCGTTTTCTAAAACCATTTATTTTTAATAATATATATATATATATATATATATATATATATATATATATATATATATATATATATATATATATATATATATATATATATATATATATATATATATATATATATATATATATATATATATATATATATATATTCATTTGAGACCATGTTAATTTTGTGAAACCGTAAGATTAAATCTAAAAATAATTTTAAAATGAAAAATAAAAGGAAAAATCCAAATAAAAAAATTAATTATAATTTTCTTCATTTTATTTACCTAAAAAAATAAAAATAAAATAAAATAAATTACCTTTTTTTAATGTTAGAATATTCTACTATTCTAGTAGATTTGACAGATATGTAAAATATTCTAATATTCTACTAGAATAATTCAAAAATATTTTTAAAAAATTGAAAATTTCATTTTATTTAAAATTTTATGTTTTTTGATAAAAAAGTGACGAAATTAATATTTTTTAAAAGAATTTCGATAATTTTCAATTATTTTGCTTTTTAAAAATATTATTTGTATCTATAAAATAAATGGCTAAGATTGCGTCTTCCCGTCTCACAAAATATAGTGGTCTCATAAGAATCTATCCGTGTATATATATATATATATATATATATATATATATATATATATATATATATATATATATATATATATATAGACACACACACATAAAGACGTGCGTTACTATGAAATAGTTGTTTGTTTACATCTTTTATAAATATGTATTTGTATACATATATGTGTTACAATGATATATATATATATATATATATATATATATATATATATATATATATATATATAGAGAGAGAGAGAGAGAGAGAGAGAGAGACACACACACGTTTATTATGAAATATGTGTTCATAAACAAAAAAAGTTTTTATATAGAAAATATAAGATTTTTTATGTAGAAATACGTTTTTTTATATAAATATGACTTTAAAAGAAAAAACATATTTGAAACAAAATTTTGAGAAAAAAGATTGTAAAAAAAACTAAAGTTAGGATGAATTTATAACAAAATTCTAAAGTTTTTTCCAAAAGGGTAAATTTTGGACGAAATTTGTTATAAAGTTTAAAATCTGGGCCAAAAGTATAAATTTTGGACCAAATCTATAATAAATTTTGAAATATTTGCCAAAAATATAACTTTTGAAAGTTAGATGACATGTTGACTAGGTAAAAATGTTAGATCGAATACTATTATCGGTTTTTGGCACTTAACTGAATATATATATATATATATATATATATATATATATATATATATATATATATATATATATATATATATATATATATATATAATGACTAAATTGATTATTAGACCAATATATTAGGACTTTATTACAGTTTTCCCTAAATAAAGTGGTAAAAGTCTAGTATAATCCATTTAATTAAGCATTAATTATGATACATATTTATAAAAGTTGAGGGGTAAAATATAATTTCTAAAAGTTCATTTAATAAATGAAATTGAAATATTAGGCACATTGTAAAACATGAATAATAAATAAGGGGGAGAAAAGTCTAAGTTGGAGTATAATTATATATTAATACCTTTTTTTTTCCGCCCTGTGCGACCCCACACCTTGCACACCCATAGGGCCGGCCCACACATATATATATATATATATATATATATATATATATATATATATATATATATATATATATATATATATATATATATATATATATATATATATATATTCAATTAAGAAAAAAAATAAAAGGTTGAGAATGAAGGAATCATTCTCAGTCAATTATTTTTATTCACGTAAAACACATTTAGATTAGTTTATTAAGCATACAATGTTCTTCTGAATTGTTCCTCTGTTCTTCATCAACATCAGATGTTATTCGTTCATCTGGATCGTCCCTCTGTTCTTCATCAATATCATATGTTCTTTATCAACATCATTTGTTTTTCATCCACATCGTATGTTCTTGTAACATTTTGTTTATTAAATAAATAAATAAAATTAATAAATGAATAGTAGCCCTAAATTCGTAATAAGTTATCACTGTTAGTCATAAGGAGCTAAATGACATAGTATCTAGAATTTGGGATCTTTATTGAAATATTTGGACTCTAATTGTAATAAATTTTGGAAGCATGGTCTATTTGGTAAGTAATGGGCTTAGTTTGAAAAGGATTTGATGGGTAGGGACTATAAGTGTAATTATGGGAATTTGATTCAATCAAACGCAGGACTTGAACCCGGTCCCCTCCCTACTGTCGGAGCCGGGAACCACTAGTTGAGTACCGCTATCACCATTTTGTGGTTGATGAAGACAAACACAACGGTGGGACGTCATTTCAGTCGGGAATAGGAGAACAAATTCGTAACTGCCATTGACCGCCAATGCCGTCGAGGTTGCTGTCGCCACTGCACCACTCCAATTGAAGACGAAGTCGCCGTCGGACACTGAGGCTGTCATCGTTGCTATTCCGGTTCCACTCTCCGCCACCTTTCTTCCACTGTTGCATCGTCGCCGCCACTCCTACGGCTGTTCCACCTGATGGCGTCTGCCGCAGCTAGCGCTGTTGTTGCCGCCATTTCAGGTCGCTGTCGTTCGCCGTACGCCACTAGGTGGGTGGTTGTGTTTATACATTGAGCAAGGACATGTGTTAGTGTCCGGAGGGGGAGAAAACCACCATGGCTACCAACCGTCATAGCAGCCGCCACTTCTTCTTTTCTGCCACCGTGTGTGGGTGGCTAGGGGTGAGCGCGGTGTGGTTATTAGCTAAAACCTCACCACTAACCGCAAATGCGGTTAATTCATTTTCAAAACCGCTTGGTGCGGTTATTTTTGCGGTGCGGTTATACGGTTATTTTTGCAGTGCGGTTTTGTTTTTCCTGTGTTGCGGTTATTAACCGCATGGATTTGGGGCGGTTATTTTGTGTGATTTTTAACCATTGTTTAGAGCTCAAACGACTTTAAGAGTTCAAACATATTTCTTATAATAATAAAAAAATCATAATGTTTACGACAATTAACTTAAATCACAAATAGTTAATATCTTAAAAACATCAAATCAATAGTAAATTTCTTAAAATTGTATAATTTCACCATTTTTCAAAGTTAAACATAACAAAAAACCATATTTTTGTCTTCTAGTATTTTATTCATCTTTCATTCATGAAACCTGTCTTATTTTTAATATTTAATATATTAATATTTAATAAAAAAAGTTTTATATAATATATGCGGTGCGGTGCGGCTTTTCTGTGGTTTTTGAAAACTAATAACCGCACCGCACCGCAAATTTGCGGTTTTTGAAAAAACAGAAAACCTCACTATCGGTTTTTATTGCGGTTGCGGTTTATGCGGTTTTTGCGGTTAATTTTAGTTACGGTGCGGTTATTGCTCACCCTAATAATTATGGTGTTATGTTGTATTTACATTGTTTGGCCGGAAAATCGAAGAAACCCAACACCACCGTGAGGTGGTGGTTGCCGCCTTCATGAAACCTGTCTTATTTTTAATATTTAATATATTAATAATTAATATAAAAAGTTTTATGTAATATATGCGGTGCGGTGCGGCTTTTCTGTGGTTTTTGAAAACTAATAACCGCACTGCACCGCAAATTTGCGGTTTTTGAAAAAACAGAAAACCTCACTATCGGTTTTTATTGCGGTTGCGGTTAATTTTAGTTACGGTGCGGTTATTGCTCACCCCTAATAATTATGGTGTTATGTTGTATTTACATTGTTTGGCCGGAAAATCGAAGAAACCCAACACCACCGTGAGGTGGTGGTTGCCGCCTTCTGCTACCACCAACTGCCGTGTTGGGTGGAGGTGTGCATTTTTGTGTGATTTGATTGCTATTTGGGATGCTTGGACATGTTTTGGTTTAAAGTCATAACCACCACTACGAGGTGGTGGCTGCCGCTGTGAGCCACCGTTGACTACCACTGCCCGAGGTGGTAGTAGGTGGTGCCCGACTTATTGAACATTAACTAACCTAAAAACTTAACCATTGATCTAATAGGAACGCAATTGGGTTGGAAACCCTAATTAGGGTTTAGAAAACCCTAATTTTGGAGATGTTAGTTTTGGTTTTGTCGGGACCCGCGTTTTGAACCATTGGAATTAAATTATGAATTACACCCGGCCACACCGTATGATTTACCTAGTAGAATGATGGACTTAATGGATTAAGTCATTAATCAGTTAAGTGTTTTTAAATAACCCTAATTGTCATTTTATGTGAAAACCCTAATTATGATGGGTTTGGAGTTGGGCTTTTCTATTGGGCTTAGATGTTTGGATTCTTGATGGGCCATCTAATAACAAGTATATGGAGTAGAAAATTTGGATGGGCTTTAGGGTAAGGCCCATGTGACGGGTTTGGCACCAATTTGGAAAATTGGGCCATATGTTGGGCCTTGGTTCATTGTTTGGCTTTTGGGCCTTCAGAGTGTGTGTTTGGGCCTTGGGCTAGGATCAACCTAGGTTGGGGTAAAGTAGTCTTTTTACACCAAGTATGGACATATGATTATGTATTGGAACCCAATTATTAATTGGGTGTTATTTTGATGTTGACAGTTCGGGAATCTGTCATCCAGCAACAAGAGTTTTATCCGTGGGACTTCATCAGTACGAGGTGAGTTACATTCCCTGTATCATTGGGTCGAAGGCACCAATGCCGGTCCACTAGTTGTTGTTTATAGTAAGATGTCTGTCTTTGTAATAATTGTTTGGTGTGCCAGTATGTGTTGATGTTTCTGTGATTATTTGCTTATGACATTATGTGGTAGTGGTAGGGGTGAAATAGACCTGATATCCGGTTGAAATAGACCAAAGGGGAGGCCAGCACCAATATATGCTCAGCAGTATCTGTGACATCCCCATTTTCACGCCCAGAAAACACCGATTTTGTTTATGCTTTATAAAAATCAGAGTACTTCTTTTTCATAAAAATTTTGCGGAATTTGTTCCAAGAAAAACACGATAAATACTTTATCAAAACATTTTCTAAGAAACGTATTTTATTCATTTCAAAACGTTTGGGATGCCATTGTCAATAAAGAAACATAAGCATAAACAGAACTTACTTTTATTTACACTAGTGATCTACATCTCTTTAATGTCTCAGTGTAATGTGACTTCATATCAACACCTTAGATATAAATAAACTGGAGTGGGTCAGGTTGGGAAACCTGGTGAGTACATAGGGTTTTCAACCCACAATAATATAATTATTATGTTTAAACAATCAAACAATTAAACCCCATTACCCATCCCCATTATCTTCTTTATTCTAAAGGATCTATCCTATGAATCAATTATTTCTCGTTCATTCATTCCTAAGGATTATCCTAAGAAATAGGTACGAATTCCATCGTTGTCAATGACACATCTGTCAAGCACAACTGCTAGTTATGTCACTTAGGCGCAACTGCCAAAATTGTGACATATTTTGTCCCTCATCATTCATCTACCCATGTTTTACCCAACATATTTTGTAGATATAAAATACTTTATACAGTTTACATCATTTAAAACATATATAAAAATCTTTCACCAGCATAGACAACAAGTATTCAGACAATATGCACACATAACACGTAATTTATATTAAAATACTTCATATCTATGTGTAAGATGAAAGGGACCATGCACTCACCTGATTAGGTGGTGATTCCAAACTCAGACAACACTTCGTTATCTCAAAACAATATTCCTCGACAAAACCTAGTATCAATACCACTAGGGTTTAGTTTTTAACGTTAACCGCGACAAATTAATAGTCTAGCTATTATTACTATTTTATAAGCGTTAAATAACACTCAATATAACTCATAATAATAGCCCAAATAATTATTTTAAGGTCCTAATAATGTTACTATAATTAAATAAAATCTATATTAAATATAGTATAGGCGTAGCTTACTTACAGCGGATTTTTATTAAAAATCGGGCTTCACTGGAGCAGCGTTTCCGAGCCGAAAACTTTTCTTCTCGGATCCGTTGGGCGCTTCGGGGCTTTCTTCTCGTGCTAGGGAGGTTCCCTAGACTTGGGAGGGGTTTAGGGAGGCTAGAGAGAAGTTAGAGAGAGAAAGAGAGGCTTATGGTGTGAATAAAATATGAGGAGTTCACCCTTGTATTTATAGGAGTTTTATAGTAAAGTAGTCTCTTAGCTTCATCCGTATCTTCCACGTACGAGCTCCGTTTTCTATGTTATTTATTTCCACGCGTTGGTATTTACGAGTACTACAACTTTCATTTAGACCCCTTCGGCTAATTCTCCTTCTATCTCATATTTACAAAAACTGTGTCGTATTTATCGCGCTTGAAGAGTAGCGACTAAGCTTCGTCCATATCTATCTCATAATATCTCCGTTTTCGACGTTCTTTATATCCATGCGTAGTTAAAAATAATATCTACAACTTTCATTTTGACTCCATCGGCTAATTCTCGACCGATCATAAATTTAACAGTATGAGGCGTTTAGACTGTTAAATGACCGCGAAGAATTCGTAACTCCTTCATACGAACTCCGTTTTCGTCCATCTTTTTACCGCTGAGTTCCTATTAATGAGATCTTTAACTCACATTTAGGTCGCGTAAGACAAAAACCGCTCGAACTAAAATTTGAGTTTCGGGCTGTACATTGCTAAGCCGAAACTTTGAAAAATCATAACTTCCTCATACGAAGTCAGATTTGGGTGTTTTTTTTATGGATTTTCTCGTTTTAACATACTCTACGACTTTGTTTTAGACAACTAATGCTAAAAAGTCTTCTATCGTAAATTCACTTTTTACGCTTCCCGGTGCCGTGCCGGTTTTGTCGTAAAACTTCGACGGGCCATAACTTCTTCGTTATAACTCGGATTTCGGCGTTCTTTATATGTACGGAACCCTTGAGATGTATTCTACAACTTGGGTAAGATTATTTAGTCTAAATAATCTTTTGTCGAAAAGTCGTTTTCGACCCCTATTATCTCTAAGTTGACTAGTCTGGATCTACGGTCGTTACAATTATCCGGTTGAAATAGACCGAAGAGGAGGCCAGCTCTCAGATATGCTTGGAAGTATCCGGTTGCAATAGATCGAATGGGAGGCCATCACTCAAATATGCTCAGCAGTATCCGATTGAGATAGACCGAAGGGGAGGCCAGCACTCAGATATGCTTGGCAGTATATTTGTTGTATGGTATGTGGTATGATGAGCGAACTCACTAAGTTTTATGCTTATGGTTTTCAGTTCTGGTTTCAGGTACTTCTTCTTCAAAAGGAAATGAACCGACATGATCGCAGCACATCATACTATGATTTTCCGCATTATGAGATATTTGAAGAATGTACTATGATATTGTTTTCCTATGACATGTAGTGATTTTTGACACTTGGGTTCGATTATGGTTTGGATGCCACTGTTGATGTTTTTAGACTACCGTTTTATAATTTACTTAATTAAAAATGAAATTTTTGGTTCTGAATTTTGGGATGTTACAGTTCTATTGCTTGTTCGCCATCCACGACACCTGTTCTTCGTATAAAAAAATCGACACTTCATTTTTTGTTAAAATTATATCAATATGGATGTCTATTTACAGATCATAAAAAATTATGAATTTTAATACATTTATAATCGATTTTTGATAAATATAGGTTATTAAAAAATTCAAAAAAAACAAAAAAAAATGTTATTTGGATATATTATGGTAATGATTACCATAGTTTGAGAAAAAAAATTACAACATTGAAAAACAAACCTCTATTACTTTCCCTTTTCCGTCAGTATGATGGAGGGATGTACGACAAAAATAAATGATTAGTTGAAAATGATTCCTCCATTCTCAACCTCTATTTATTTTCTCAATTGAACCTACATTTCTCTCTCTTTCTCTCTCTCTCTCTCTCTCTGTATATATATATATATACACACAGAGAGAGAGAGAGAGACAGAGGTAGGTTCAAATGTCTCTCACATCTAATGAGTGCTAGAATGCACCAATAAATATCTAGTATTAATTATATGGATATTATATGCTATCCATACTTATAACTCTTTTTATGGAAACTAATTAAATTCGTCATTAATGTCAATAGTAATATTATTTCAGAATGAATTCATATCTAGAAGAATGAGAGTGTATTCCAGCAAAATGAGAGTGTATTCTAGTAGAATACACTCTCGTTCTTCATATTTAATGCAACTTTATTGTATTTTAAGTGAGTGAGTTTTGAAACAAAATATGAACTCATATATAAAAACCTAAATGCGAATTCATTATGAAAGAATGTTATTGCTGACTTTAATGACGTATTTAATTAGTTTATATAAAAAGAGAATTATAATTATGGATATCATTTAATATACATATAATTATGAAAATTATTTAATATCTATATTTATTTAATTAAATAATTATTTAATTTACTAAATTCCTATTGGTGCATTGTAGCACACACTAAATGTAAGAAACAAAATGACTCATCCTTATATATATATATATATATATATATATATATATATATATATATATATATATATATATATATATATATATATATATATATATATATATATATATATATATATATATATATATATATATAGACTTAGGTTATTCTATTAACACTAATTATTGTACATATATCGTATGCTATGAAAATTATTAAGAGAATAAGTTATTTAACAATGCGAATACGTCCAACCTTACAAAATATCGTCATTTTCATGCATTCTCGCTAATTCTTATTTATTTTTGTTCTCACATATCGTTTTTCACTCATTTTCATTCTGACAGAATACCATCCAAATAAAACATTCTGATAGAAATGAAAATAATAATAATAAGTATATAATAACCTTATAAACGATTTAATATATGAGAATGTGTGTTAATGACACTAGTTATGTAAGATTGAACGTATTTATATTATCAAACAACATATTTTTTTTATCATTCTCATAGCAAACGATATATATACAATAATTAGTTAGAATACTTGAACTTAGCTCTCTCTCTCTCTTTATATATATATATATATATATATATATATATATTATATATATATATATATATATATATATATATATATATATAAATTTGTAAAATGGGATCTAAGGAGGATTAATGTTAATTTTTCAGATTAATTACTACTTTGACATCTTACAATACAAGTTTTAAAATAACTCTTTATTTGGAAATAGAGATTTTATTTCTAAGCATAGTAGATTTTTGTACTTACAATTTTCTTCTTAAGTAATTTTATCTCACGGTTTTTATTCTTTAAACTATAAGTTTAAAGTTAAATTGTCGATATCTTATAATTTATGATTTCGGTCCCTTTCTATTTTTTATAGTTATGTTTTTGGTTATTTATATAATTTATTTGGATAGGTAAACTTCCCTAACGATGATTTCTGGGTTAGCTTTCACGCACCCACTAATCATTGGCTATAAACATGAGTCTATGTCTCATGCCCTGAAGTTACTGCAGACGAATCTTCATAGCCACAAGAGATGAGTAGTGTCAATAGGTTATTCACCATATCTTTCACATGCCTTAACAAGTTACCACAACCCAAGTGGTTTATTTTGATACTTTTATGGTCCATTTGATACGTTATAATCGTCAGTTCGTCATTTTCAAGTCTTATTTTATTCTCTCATTCATACATAATATTATGGATTAAACTTTATTTTGATACTTCTATGTTGTTCCACTTGACACAGTATAGTCGTCGTTGTTATATATGTGGACTATTGATAATTGTACCTTATATTATATATACGAATTGTAAATGAGTTATCTCGTGCATTGAAGTTATATTTTCGTCCCTAAAATAATTTCTTTTTATAATTTTTGTTTATAATAATTTCCTTAAGATATACTTTAAAACTTTATTTTCGTCCGCCTCCTCCATAAATAGTTGTTTCGATTACTTTATTTTGATACTTTTATGGTCCATTTTATATGATCTAATCGTCTGCATGCAATATGTAAATTGTTGACATTTGTAAATTACATTACATATAAGAAGTGCAAAGGAGTTATACCCTATCAAAGTTGCGTTTTGGTCCCTTACACAATTAGTTTTTGTAGTTTTCGATTTTTGTATTTTCAAACAAGTTTTCTGCTGCAACATATGGGATGAACTAAATACTAGTTTTTAATAAATATGGTAAAATTGACATGTTAGACATGTTGGAAAATATATAAAAAATGATGACAAAATTGCAAAAATGGTCCTTGTGGTTGGCAAAATTATGTAGTATTGGTCCAAAAAAGTTTCTTTGTGTATCTGTGGTCCAATTTTAGATACCTTATGTGGTTTTGGTCATTATGGTTGTCAATTTGCTATGGTTTTGGTCCATACCCAACCTAAAATGACAAATATGTCCTTTTGATTCTTTTTTTTTTTTTTAAATTTCTTTTTAATTACAATCTTTCTATGTTAATTGTAAAATACCTAAAACAGAAAACCCACCCACCCACCCCCTCCCATATCACATCCTACCCCACCTCTACTTCCACATCATCTATCTCTTTCTCTTCTTCCATTTTTATTATCGAGTTGTAGGTTTCCAAGAGAATGAGCAACAAGTTTGCGATGTTGATCTATCACCCTTCTTCTACTTCTCTTATGAATCGAGCCCTTCTTCCACAGACCCCACCCCTGTATTTCTCTCAACCGTCGCCATGTGACCCTCCTTCCACTGATGCCCCTATTTGTTCATCACCACCCCGATAATGCTCTTTCATCAGCTCCAATTTCAACTCTGCAACTGTTGACCTAATTGAGTTGTGGGTTGATTTAAGCTTTGATTGTTCTTGAAAATCAAACCTAGAAATTCGATTGTTCTATGTGTGTGTGTGTGTTAAAGAGAAAACACCACCTTCTACCACCCTCATACCTCCTTTTTACTGGCACCATCAACCACCGATTACCCTTAAAAACAACAATTGACAACCATCACCATCAACCACCCGAATCAACCAAAAATCACCACCTTCTAGCACCATAAATCAACATTATTTCTCCACACCAACCCATCGTTACAAAACCTTAAACCAACCATAACCACAACCATTTACCTACACAAATCAGTCACCAATCACCACCATAAACACACCATTACCGATCCTTCAACACTCTTTTACCCTGTTCATCGCTATTTACACAGCTTCGCACCAACATAAAAAAATGGTGAAAAGAAAGCTTGTGATCAAATCGAAACCAGGAAGAATATGAGGGATTAACCGGGTAATCCAATGTAGAAGAAGAGAAGAGGGTGTGCTTTTGTGCGATTTTGAGAAAGAAGGAGGCAGAGAATAGATCAAGGAAGAAGAGGAGGGGTGTTCATCATTGATACTTTGAAGGCTCCTGCAATCTGATTTTAAGAGGAAGCTACGATTTTTTATTTTTTGGTTAGCTTTGATCGAAATTTGAGAACAAAAAAGAGGCTGTATTTCTTGGGAAGAGTATCGATTGAGTGTGAATTAGTTTTCAGGAAAAAAAGAATGAGAGCATAATACTGTGGTTTTTTTTTTGTTTTTATTTTTTTTAAATTTGAAATTATTAAAATAGAAAATAAAAATAAAAAACAAATACCAGTTGTATAGTTGTCTTTTTAAGTGTAGAGGGACCAAAACCGCTAAAAAGATCCGATTTTGGACCATTGCCGCAACGTCAAAACTTTTTGGACCAAAACCATAGAATTTTCCCAACCACAGGGATCATTTGTTTTTACATATAAGAAGTTTAAAGGAGTTATATCGTATCAAAGTTAGGTTTTGGTCCTTATACAATTTGTTTTTATAGTTTTCGATTTTAGTATTTTCAAACGAGTTCTCTGCTACAACATATGAGATGATCTAAATACTAGTTTTGTATAAATTTGATAAAATAGACATGTTAGACACGTTGGCAAATATATAAAAAATGATTCAAGTTCACAATGTGTACTTTTTGTATTTTTGTCGTAATAATGTTTTAAATATACTCCAAAATTATATTATTAAGAAAACCAAATAATTGTTAAGGATAAATTACAAATTGATCATCATAAGTTTAATCCGTCTCACTACAGTTGATATGTTTGTATTTCGTTGCACATAGATAGTTAATGTGCTTACTTAAAATCAAAGTCCAATACAACTTGAAGTCAACTTATATATTTTAGAGACCATACCTACAATGATACAACTTGAAGTCAACTTATATATTTTAGAGACCATACCTACAATGATAAGGACGATAATAGAACCATTTCAAAATTTAGATGAACTTGTGATTTTGGATAAAATAAAAGGCTAATTATTACTATAATTTACTGATTAAAAAAAGATTTACAAAATTGGATGTATTTTAGAATACTTCCAACCATTTTAGAATCAATTGATATGTTTCTTTTCTATATTATTATATAGACATATTCTAACATTCTAAAAACCATGGCTAAAATTGTTCATTTTTAAAATAAATAAAACATTCATTTTAACAAAACTACATCCAAGGCAATCTGTTTTTTTATAAACCATTATTCAGAAATCATAATTAATAGGAAGAAAATGCGGAATTTCAAATCATCAATATGTTGATGTATGTATATAGTCCCGCCTTGACAATCGGATAAGTACATGCAAAATATTTAATCCACAACCGTAAGCACAAAGGTTAGTAAGCACCCTCAAAATGCTACATACAACACAATATAATAATCAACAATGTTTATTAGCAACTCTGGGGACTATCAGCGGCCCCCATGGCCTAACAACATGCCATGTGGATTAGCATCACACCTCACGGATTATCAGCAACCGTGGGGACTATCATCAGTCCCATGGACTTACAACAGTCCAAGAGTTATCAACAACTAAGTTCACATATAATAGAAACTAACAAATAAGACCCAACTAGTCAACATGCATATACTACCGCATATGCAAGTACAGTGAGAAGACTCACCTAACTCACGTAATTAACAAAACCTTAAATCAATGCCCTGAAACAGATGCTGCAACTCTCCTATCAAAATGCATAAGGTCCAACCTTAGTCTATACCCTGAATCTGTAATCTTGACCCAAAATTCATCCCAGGTCAACAAGTCAACAGTCAAAATCAAAGTCAACAACCAAAACACGAACCATTGGGCCTCACGTCATGACCATCTTTTGGTCACGTGGTGAGATCTCACTTAATCCAATCCCACCACGACTCGTTCCAACTCGTCATAGACAACCCAATGAACAGACATCACAATGTGAACACTCCTCGGTCACATCGTGAGGATAATAAGACAAAATAGTTGCAGACTCCTTTCTTGGTCACTCCATGATTGTTAGATTAGAGGTCTAAACCCATAACTATTATTGGTATGTATTTGACCCGAGAGTAGCATGGTCCATTTGAGTTGCATATCATCAGAACAATTTGTTAGGATGGTCTTTTGAGAGAAGGTTATATATGATTTATTAATATATTATAAGTTATAATATATTAATATGAAATCATATGAATTAAATAGTATTAATCAAGAATTAATTTGGAATTAATTTAGTGATCAAAAGAGACTAATTAAATCTATAGGGACTAATTATGTTAATTAGTTATATTTCTATGTTTTGGGCTTATGATCCAAGTTGGACTAAGTTTATGTATAGATACATAAAGAGTTGGGCGACATGAACCATGGATCATAAAACCCATTGGTATGGATTTGGGTTATACCCATGACTCTTGAAATCCCACATATAAATACATACTCCATTGCCCAAAATCTCCACTTGTGTATTCTTGGAGTTGGTGATGTTTTTGGGTGCATAGAATTCTCTCTTAAGTTCCTCCTTTCCATGATGTGTTGTGATTCCACTTGAGGCTTCCACACTATTGGGGCTAAGCTATTTAAGGCCAAATAAATCAACACTTCAAGCTCCATCAAAAGGTATGTTATCATAACTAGTATCTTATATGGTTTATGTCAAATGCATGCTAGTTGTAGGTTTAATACCCTGGAAACCATTTTCATGTATAATTAGTGAAAACATAGATCCAAGGTATTTAGGGTTGTATGTGCACCATAGGATGTTGTAGTATACTAGAACCCAACAGTGGTATCAGAGCCATGGGTTGTTTTCAATTATGCTTGATGCAACTTGTTGAAAAAAATCTGAAAAAATCGAATTTTTTGTTGTCTGGACAGCAGAATCGACGAGTCCAGTGTGTGATTCAACGAGTCCATGAACAAATTCATCCAACTCGTCAAGTTTATTCATGCACTTGACGAGTTGGACCCCCTGACAGCCTATATTCGTGTTTTTTTTGTCTGTTTTGGATTAGAATCATTACCACAAAGTGTTTTTGTTCATAAAATTTGTTTTTGATACTATGGTAATATTTATTCTCATCCAAATAAAGGTTAATTGTTAAAGTTTCAAGAGTTATGTTAATTTTTGTGATTGGCTAAGTTCTTGAAAATTGTTGATATGAATTGTCTTTGCTTATGAGTTTCATCTTGTTCATAGAAAACTTACTTGATTAATGTGCTAATTGGTAATTTGATCTTAATGTTTTTTATGAACTCCATAACTTGTCCTCAAGTTATGGAAAATGAAGAGTTTTTCATTTAAAAGCACATTAAGTCTCATAGGTTATGAAAATGGAAAAGTCTCTATTTTTAATGTCATCATAAAATGATTTTAAGTCTTCCATAACTTGTTCTCAAGTTATGGAACTTGAAAAGTTTTTCATTAAACCATAATTAAACTCATAAGTTATGAAAATCCAAGAGTTTTGAAAAGTTTCAAAACTTGCCCTCAAGTTTTGGAATTTGTAAAGTTAATATACTTTAATTCCAACCCTTAGAATTTTAAATGTTAATATTCAAACTTTATGGACTTCATTAAATTAATTAAAGTGTTTAATTAAAAGTGTTAATAGTTCCGAAATGACATGGTTTAAGGTTAATTAAATTAAGAGTACAGTTTAATTAATAGATTAAACCACCAAGTATTTTAAATGTGTAAAATATACCCTTATACCATTATAATATTAAAAGTTAATACTTATATATATATATATATATATATATATATATATATATATATATATATATATATATATATATATATATATATATATATAAACAAAGTCAGTCTTATCGTTAGTAGGCCTCATTCACGAAGCCGGTCTATAAGGGGGTATAAGGTTACTGCCTATAAAATGACAGTTTAATGGGTGTCCACGCTCACCCACCGCTTCCTTGACTAGTGGAGGTTTGTTAGCCGAACGGGTAGGATGAGACTCTAATTCTCCCTTCATTAAAAGTATAATGATATACACTAAGTAACTAAACACTTATAAATTCCCAATCTTGGTTACTTAGGAAAAAGTGAATTTGGTGCTAACCCATGAAATTTCACTTTACACCTTGTTAAGTCGTTAGTGGAGCGTGTGTGGTTAATCGACACACTAATCTGGGACTAACAGTGCGTGGCAAAGGCTAGCTTGATGTTAATCACAGATCAATGGAGTATGTGTGGTTAACCGGCACATTGATTAGGTGGTTGTAACATTGGGTGTACCAAACTAATTTGCATGGTTATTCACTCCTTCTTTGTGATCCACGGCATCCCAGTCACAAGCTTGAGAGGGCACAATCGAGATTGAAACATGCCATTGAAAAGTTCAATGAATCTCAAAGGATCTAGGAGTTTCAATTCACTTAAAACCTAAAATTCCTTTTCGTTTTTCGTGGTGGAAATTGGTAAATAGTCATTTACCTACCTTCAAATATTTTGTAGCTTGGATTACGACATCCCTCTTTCAAGTTATAAAATATTGTGTTGGGTCCTAGCCTTAATATTTCATATTGGACTAAGGATTTAAATCAACTAACTTGAATTTCTCCCACATAAATGTCTAGTTATGACAACCATGGTCTTCCTTATCCTTTAGATAAAGCTTTCCTAATGAAGATGATATCCTACATGGAAATCAAGGTGAAAGATTAATCCCTTTGTTGTGCATTAATGGGACTGGAAATCATACTTCACTTCTTTCACCTCCTCCAATAATTATCCCTGACCCACAAGTTCAAGGTCACCCATTCCCTATTGGCAAGCAAAGTCTATATATGCTTACATCTTGGAGATTAAGTCACATATTGACAAGCCGGGAGAGTCAGGTGTCGAAGTCTCGAGGTAGCTGGCTGTTGACTTGGTTCTTCAGTCACTCCCTGATGACAGATCACGACATGAACCTTATCGATCTTACCTATTTGCATGTTGCTGCTAAATCAGCAATGATTTAGAGCACTGGTAAAGCAAATTTGATTGGAAGATCGACTTCTCAAACTTCCATGGATATTGAAAATGGTACCATTAGAAGTCTAGAAAAGCTTTCTCTTCCCAATGGAAAGGGATCGACCATGGTCAAGTCATTTAACTCAATGGTAAAGAGAAAGGCTAAGTCTGAGATAGTCTCGTGTACCATTCCCAAAAGTCCATATGTTTCTTTTGCCAAAAGAAGGGGCATTGGTTGCGAAGCTGCCCAATTTACCTTAGAGTTCATAAGGATGGTAAAGTCACAATGTTTGTCTTTACTTCAGGTAAAGTCCACTATCTAACTCTATTAAGTTCCTATTTGGAGATTATTAATACATGATGTAATGTAATTACATTTTAATGTTTTGGAGAATCAAAGGAAGCTTAAAGAAAGGGTAAGTTGATTCTGATTGTGAAAAATGGATTTCGATCGTATGGTTCGATGATCAGAATTTTGAGCTACTGCTTAAGAGTTATGATATATTGCTTAGGAATAGATAACAACATGTTTTTCATATGTGTTTGCATTGTAAGGGTAAGTTTTTTTCGCAAGTTTTAAAATAAAAGAAAAGTTTTGATTTTATTTATTTTAAGTATCCTTACAATGACATTTGTGAAAATTATTGTTATGTTTCCATTGATAGCAATATTAGAAAATAGATTTTGATTCTTTCGTTTGTGGTAATGTCAAAATTTACCAAATAAGGAAAGATTCTCATCACTCAAGTTTCAGTTGGATAGAAACTTGGAATCATGCAACTTGTGTTGTATGATGAATGAAAAATTTTCATCTTTGGGAAATTAAGACTAAATCCTTGTTCGCATGTATATCTGAGTCAAGTGAGTGATTAGGGGATCAGGTACACTTGGTTGTGCGTTGGTCAGGTCCACCACAAGGAATGATAAGATTATTCGTCATGATTTACTAAAGTTTAGTAAATATGATTATGCTTACATGTTTAAGTATAATTCTGAAACATTGGAAATTTTTTTTAATGTAAGGCAAAACGAATGAGAAGAATCAAATTAGGCAGAAAGATAAAAGTTTCTCCAATCTGAAAAGATGGGAGAGTACTTGAAGTATCATGTTTTATGATTATCTTAGTGATTATCAAACCATATCACAATTGATCCTCTAAGGACATCTTAGTGCATTTGTATGGCTAAGAAGAGAAATCTTGAATTGTTGAAATGGTTAATTCAGAAGATAAATCATACTTTGTTCCAAAACAAGTCTTAGAGTCATACTCCAAGATTGTAACTTGAGGGACATAATGTTTAGAAGGTTTATAACACTTGTCTAATGTAGAGTAACATTTGAAATTGGTAAGTTGTGATGTTTTGGATAAAACAAAGACTAACTAAGACCAATTGTCTGAAGTGTTAGAATCCACACTAACTCTTGAATATTTGTTTTGTCAAGGAATGGTTCTTGACAAGAGAATCTTATATGTCAACAGGTCAGTGGGAGTCATAAAAGATCTTGATTGGTTTCAAGAACCGATGAAGGATATAATTAATCACTAGCACACAACTTAATGTTTGTAACCTATTGTGTTGACATATTCTTATTTCTGTGTCTATTCCAGTTAAAAGTTGACTATGCTTTTGAGTTCTATGAGTTCTTAATTGTTTGCATAACAACCTGGAAGCAATGGTAGGCCCTTGAGCTGCCAGGAGGCAATAAATTAAGATTAAACAAGTTCAATCCATATGAGTTTAGATTTGTCACTAACATTGTCTTATGATTAAGGTTATGACAAATTTACATGGATAGGAACACATATACCATAAAAATCTAAGTGTCATAAGGTTTCTCTCCGATTCATGAAAATGATGGTGAGGAAACGCTTTCACTAAGTAGATTTTAAGTAGATAGCAATTGTGATATTTTCATTCCCAAAATTGTTAGTGGAGCACGTGTGGTTAACCGGCACACTAACATGGACTTGTGAGAATGGAAAAAGGTCTAAACATTATGATTACAACATCCATCTTCATAATTGTTTAGACACACATGTGAGCTATCTAAGGACAGGTGTATGATTTTGATAAAGTCTTATCAAAGCATCTCGTATCAGAAATCTAAACTTTGGTAAGAAAGTCAATAAAGTACTGATTTCTGGATACATGTAAAAGCTAGTGGGAGCATAAGTGTTATGCTAATAATTATCATGTTAGTTGGAGCATGATTATTATGTTAAATATTGCAAGTTAGCAATGTTAATTATAGAAAAACTAAAGTTTCAATTCAGTTTGTATCACAACTAGCAATTTAAGCTAGGAAATTTTGTGCTCTTGTAAACATTGTCTATGATAACAATTTTAACCTTAACTTGATAATATGTGTGATGCTTATTCAATTACAACAAGTACAGTTTAGAATCACCAAGTAAAGATCAAAACTCTATACATAACATTTCAAATCCTAAATTTAAAATTGGAAACCTTACGAATTCCAGTTTAAATCCATTATGAACTATGAATTCCGTATTGGGCCTAATGGACCAATAAGATTGCAATTTGACTGTCTTGGGCTTAGAACCCTTAAATGGGCTCAAATTGGACCTACATTCATGAAACTTAACATTTTGGGCCATAATGCGCCTAAAATGAATAAGTTTATCCTTAATAGGCCTTATTGGGCCATAGCAACTCCAATCACCCTAAAGGGTAATAAAACTACCTAATGGACTTTCATTGGGCCGTAAACTGTGACATCCCCATTTTCACGGCCAGAAAAGACCGATTTTGTTTATGCTTTGTTTGAAAATCAGAGTAAAATTTTAAATAAATGTGTTGCGGAATTTGTCCAAAAACAAAATATGATAAACATTTATCAAAAGCATTTCCATTGAAATGTATTTCATTAAAAAGACTCGGGATGTCATGTTCGATACAGATCATAAGCATAAACAATACAACATAGGCCTTACTACATTATTCCGTATTTATAGGCCTAAAATCCCTTAATCTATGCTCATGCGCCACTACCTGTAATACAAGAAACTGAGTGGGTCAGGCTTGGGAGCCTGGCGAGCAAATAGGGTTTTCAACCCACAATAAATAAGTTATTTAATTTCATCAACCAACAATAACCCGATTACCCGTTCCCGTTATCCTCACTTTACGTCCCTAAAAACCTATCATAAGGGACCTAGCCTAAGGATCATCATCGGGATGGACACTACTGCTAAGGGGATTCCTCGACAATAAATGTCCTTAAGGAAATCATGTGGGGGATGGAGTACACCGGTGAACACATCGTTCACAAACACCTACAGGTTGCGAGCCTGCTAGCATTCTACTGGACTGTCTAGAATAGTTTGTGGTCGTCATCTATATTCCGGTAGATGACTGGAATCAACAACAACAACATCGAGGCTTCTCATCATTTTGTCACATATCTTCTATTACATCTATCCATGTTTTACCCCAATATTTTCGTAGATATAAAATACATATATGGTTTAAATCATTTAAAACATGTATAAAATCGTTCATCTAACATAGGTAGCAAGTACTCAAATAATATGCACACATAGCACGTAATTTATATAAAATACTTCATATCTATGTGTAAGATGAAAGTAACTATGCACTCACCTGATAAGTTGGTGATTCTGAATTCAGACAGCGCTTCGTTACTTCTTAAAACAATTTCCTTCGAAAAAACCTAGTATCATTACCACTAGGGTTTAGTTTAATATTCACGAGACTAATTAATAGTCTAGCTATTATTACTATTATATAAGTGTTAAACAAAACTTATATAACCCATAATAATAGCCCAAGTACTTATTATAAGTTCCTAATAACATTATTATATTAAAACATAAACTATATTAAAGATAGGTTAGGCGTAGCTCACTTACAGCGGATTTTTCTCAAAACCGGGCTTCGCTGGAGCAGCGTTTCCGATCCGAAAGGCTCTTCTTCTCAGAGCCTTCAGGCACTCCAGGGCTTCTGCCTCGTGCTAGGGGGGTTCCCTAGGCTTTTCGGGGGGGGGGGGGGGGTCGGGGCTTAGAGAGAGAGTATAGAGAGAGGAATGAAAGGCTAAGGTGTGAAGAATGAAAGAGAGGGGCGTCTCTATTTATAGGAGGCTGAAGAGTCTCTCACGTCGTGGCCAATTGATGCCCACGTCATGGCCAGCTGGGTACAACCTAATGCTAACACGTGGCATCGCACACAGGGTGGAAATCATCCGATTTTCAAAAATTCATAACTTTCGCATACAAGCTCCGTTTTCGACGTTATTTATATCCACGCGTAGGTAAAAATAAGATCTACAACTTTCATTTTGACTCCATCGGCTAATTCTCGACCGATCTTAAATTTAACAGTAGGAGGAGATTAGACTGTTAAATGACTGTGAAAAATTCGTAACTCCTTCATACGGACTCCGTTTTCGTCTGTATTTTTACCATTGTGTTCTTATTAATGAGATCTTCAACTCTCATTTAGGTCGCTTAATCCAAAAACCGCTCGAACTAAAATTCGAGTTTCGGGTCGTGAACTGCTAGGCCAAATCTTAGAAAAATCATAACTTCCCCATACGAAGCCAGATTTGGGCGTTCTTTTTATGGACGCTTTCATGTTAACATATTCTACTACTTTAATTTAGATCACTAAGTCTAAGAAGTCCTCTATCGTAAATTCACTATTTACGTCTCCCGGTGCCAGACCGTTTTTGCCAAAAAACTTCGACGGGTCATAACTTAGTCGTTATAACTCGGATTTCGGTGTTCTTTATATCCATGGAATCCTTGTTTCGACCATTACAACTTTATGTAAATATGTCGGGTTTATCTCACACTTTAATTTTGACACTTATTTTTATCCTTTATTTATTATATATTTATAAATAAATAATAAGCACACAAATACACAGAATTCACATAATACTCAAATATTTCATCTTTATTACTTCAAAAAGAGTTACAATAGTTGACCTAGACTATTACATCGTCTAAAAATGCTTAGCCCCGAAACCTGGGCGTTACATAAACACAACCAAAGGCCCAATGAGCCAAAAACCTTTTTCTACGAGCCTCCTAAACTCGAACCAAATCAAGATAAGGCCCAAGCTCCTCCATACTTACCCTTTCTCGGCTCATGTGTGTAATAATAATAATAATAATAATAATAATAATAATAATAATAATAATAATAATAATAATAATAATAAAGGATAAATTACCCAAGCCATGACACATCATTTTTATTTAAAGGATAACTAGGCATCTTTTACAACAAACAACTAAGCACTCTCATGTATCCATGCAAGACTCTCTCTTCCCCTCCCCTCTTTATTCTTCGGCCGTGAACATCAAACAGACACACATACATACTTCATTTACAAACATTCTCAAATCTCTCAAAAACACTCCTACTTCCATCAAGATTTTTGAGATTTTTACATGTGTATCCAAGAATTCTTCACAAAGATTACTTCTACGTAAGTTGTTAACACATTCAATTGATTTGTTTTCCATTTCATGCAAGAGTTCTCATCTATAGCACTTTATTTCATGATCTAGCTTTCTAGAACTTCTTAAGTTCGAAATCCACTCAAGAAAGCTTACTAGGGCCGAAAGCTGACTCACTTCTTCTTCAAAACCAAGAACAACTAAGCAAGGTGAGTTCATACCCCTTGTTTTCGGTTTTTACATGAATTTGGGGGAGAATACATGTAAAATGTGTAGATCTATGTGTTTTTGGATGTTATGTGTGATTTTCTTGAATTATATTATGAATATGCGTTAGATCTTGACACATCTCGAAATCGTTAACAATAATGAGTAAAAATCCATGAACAAAGACACCTTATACATTATATTACAAAGACAAGAGTATTACACATACTTAAAATGAGAAAAACAAAACAAAAATCTTGTTTAAGGATCATTTTTGACAAGTAAACAAAAGATGGGAAAATTTGAGACATTCACGGTTTTACAAGGATCAAAAAGGTTATATTTATATAAAAATGAGTTTTTATAATAATCATGATTTTGGGCCCAAATTTGCGAAAAATAAGAAATTTGCGAAAAATAAGAAATTTTGGGGTTAAAAATGTTATTTGATCAAAGCTTGAGCCAAAAACATAAATAAATCAAATTAAGGGTTGAAAATGATACTTATTTCTAAACTTGACTAAAAATGCAAAGTTTTTGGAATTTGGGCCAAAAATGTAAAATCTACAACAAATGGGCAAAAAAATCTAAACTTTTATTAAATAAGGGATGGAAATGTCAACAATTGTATTTTGGGCATAAATTGTAATTTAAGATTTTAATTGGGCCAAAAATGCCAAGTTGAATACTCAAATGGGCTAAAATGTCATTTTTATTAAGAAAGGACTAAAAATGTCATTTTATACCAATAAGGGCTGAAAATGTAAATTTTATTTGAAAAAGGGGCTGAAATGGTCAAATAAATATTTTGAGTCAAATATGTAATTATTAAACTATTGGACTACAGATATAAACTTGAATAACATAAGGGTTTAAAAATGATATTTTTTTTTATAAAAACTAAGAATATCCTTATAAACCAAACTTTGGGTATTTAACATCACAAGTAATTACTTAGTATAAAACATTATACTTAAAAGAATATACAAGAATAGAACAACAACGCGGCTGTTGGGCCTAGTATTCCCTACACATGCTTATTGGGCCTTTGTGACCCAATCACATGTTTAATGGGCCCAAAATAATGAACACATGTCTATTGGGCTTTTGGGACCCAATTACATGCTTCATTGGGTCTAATTTAGTCTAAAAATGCTATTGGGCCTTAGTGGCCCATTGCATTACTAAAAGGTCCTGGAATATATAATATATGCTTGATGTGCTATAACGTGTCCGTCGCATAGCTGTCAGCCTGGAAATAACTTACATAACTAATGGACCATAGTTGTCCCTTTTCATGTTTGTTGGGCTTCATTCATTCATCTTCATGTAATCATCGAGTGGGTTAAAATCAAAAATACATTTAACTATATACATATTCATGGGGTAATATTTAAGATCTAGTGAGACCTGTCGGTTGACACCACCGAGTGTAAAACCGTAGCCTATAGTTATAATCAGAGTCTACTGGAGGGAGAGCGAGAGTTTGTGTATAGATCTATATGGGGGTGACTCCCCCACACCTGAGTTGTTCGCTACAATTAGACTCGGCCAGTCTAGGGTGACAAAATCTTGATCAAAACTGGCGTATGGAAAAATGCCAAGACAGGCGAATTAGTCACTATCATGCATGGTTATAACGAATCACATAGAGATCCATTACCATATAAACATTCATGGGAATCATATTCTTACACTATTGTAGTACAAAACATTTCATTCGATAATGCAAGAATTACAATACTGTTATAAATCGGAAAATATCGGATTTTCCGGGAAAATACTTTCATTCCCCATTTTTCTACTTACATCAACTATAGAACAAGAAAACTTTTGGGATTCAGCCATTGTGTATACTTTGAAATAAAAAGAATCACACATACATTTATACTTGATTATCACGTTATTATCGTAGATAAATTTTACAGCAAAATATCGGATTTTCTGGGTTACACAAACGATACATAACATTTAAATAAATCATGCTTATGAACTCACCAACATTATATATGTTGACCATTTTCAAAATAACGTGTATTCTCAGGTAACCGTTAAGCCGAAGAACTTCAAGTGTATTTCTTTTTTTTGGAATCTTATTTTGTGGAATGTTAACTCTCGTACAATTTTATGTTTTGAAATATGTAATGTTAAACAATGTATTTGATGTAAAAATTGATGGTTGTAATATGTAATGCATGGGGATGTTTATGTTGTGTTCATGTATAATCATTGTGATGATATTTCAATCGATAGTCACACGAGCCCTCGGACGTTTCCGTCGTCCGGTTCGAGGGTGTGACAGTTTGAAAAGTTGTTTTGCTATAATTAAGGGAGAGGAAATTATACTTCATCCCAATTCTAAAAGCATAGATTGAGATTTTAATCAACTTTAGTCAGAGATATATATGGATGTTCTGTTGGAATGGTTCAATATAAGGTAATTCTATATATATTGCGTTCTCAAAATTCGACTGTGATTACGACATCCCTCTTCATAGCCTGTTTTATGAGAACTTGGCAAATAAAATTTTTATAGCAAAAAGACTGGTAAAGTATCACGTCTTTATGTAAGACATCATGAATCGTGTCCCATATACTTCGGGTATAGGATCGATTACATGTGCTATAATATTTATTCGTTCTAAATTTTCCAAATGCTTAGGGCATTAAGAGGGAAAAAGGATTAGAACTGGATATGACTAAAATGATTAAGCAATTGTCGAGGACAATCTGAGGTTTACCAAAGATTTGGTGCTCATGGACAGTTGGAAGTATAATGAAAATTTTGGAAAGGACCATATCGTCATATTCTGAAAAGAGGCAACTCTTGTTCAGAAGTGATAGTCAAAATGGGAATATGGAAATGTCTCCATAAGTGGAAGTAATTCTTCAAATCTGTGTAAGATTAGAAAACTTAATGAAAGATGGATGTTCAAAGGAATGTACTTTGAATATGAGACGTTGTTTCCATGGAATTGCTCTCCATTGGAATATTTTGTAATGTTTGTTGCCAAGTCTTTGTGACTTTTATGCATAGTCATTACAAGAGGATCATTGCATAAAAGTTTTGAATTTGAAAGATTATAGTAAATGGGAAGATTTTGGTATTCTTACATTTACGATAACGATTTGGAATTGTGAAATGAGCATCATTGAAATATTGTCAATTGATCTATTTCACAAAGAAATGACCATCAGTAAACATAGTCTACATGCTTGGCGCATGGCATAACTATTGTTTTAATTCAAGTATAAAGTTGGTATATTCGAAACATTATACAATGAATAATGAGTAATCAATATGGTGTTTAAATAAAAGGTGTTTTATTTACTCTCAAAGGTGTTTGGGGCCATATCGGATTAGTATTATTCTTGTGTTTCGCTTTTCATGTTTTGACTTTCCGAATAAAAAGGTTATTCAAACCATCCACAGTTGATCATACTTTGGAAGAAGTTATTGAGGCAAGACTGTCATGAATGGGTCTATAGTTTGCATGTGTGTTTTAGATATTTAGACATAGCTGTAGTGTTCATGAGTGCTCTTGGAATAAGATTCGAGTATTGGATTAAACCCACGCTCATTTGAATCACTTCATGGATTTTATCACGAGTGATCATGAGACGATAATATCTTATATTCTTTAAGCCTAGAGATATGAGTTGTTGACTATGAGTTCGTTATACATTGATTGTACAAAAACGCATCAGTAACTTGATGTTATAAAACGTGCCTTTGTGTATGATTCAACAAGTAGTTAGTACAAGCATATGAGTCGAAGTTTATCCATTCCTTTTACCCTTGGTGGGATAAAGGCGATATATGTGAGCCCCTCTATGATTTAGTGACGACAAAACGTAAGTGCTTGGTCGGGCCCGGACTGATTTGATTTGTTCAATTAGTCAGTCATCATAAATCCGAAATCAGGAAAGAACACATGGACAGAGAGAATGATTATAATCCATGTCTTAGTCCATATGGTATCTAGAATGGAGGAATATGTGATCCCTTATCTAATGGACGTGTCATTGATTTGTTCAGAGTTTGACAACAGTTTAAAGATCTACGATTGCTAGTCGGGATTTTGGAGTCATACTTGCAGTAATAGTTTTAGACTTATCCAAGTGAGAGATTGTTGGATTAGATGTCTAATCCCATAACTATTATTGGTATGTACATGACCCGAGAGTAGCAAGGTCCATTTGGGTTGCATATCATCAACACAATTTGTTAGGATGAACTTTTGAGAGAAGGTTATATTGATGGGGTTGAGTCATAAGAACATTCCTATGTGCACATGAAAACCCTAATTGCTTGGATCTAGGTTTCTCTAATTGAACTTGCATTCTATCCAAGACTTTCAATACTAGATCTAATGTAAACAATTGATTCTAATCATATGAATTAGGATCTAGAACAATACCTTAGATTAGTTGCTTGATACTTCTTCTTCTTGGAGCTTAGAGTCACAATTGTCACTCCTCTAATGGCTTACAAACACCAACTAGCAAGAAGATGATTTGAGAGAGAGAGGGGAGAGGGTGAGAAATCGTCCCTAGGGTTCCTTGCGTTGCATGAGTGCCGATTTCCCTCACCCTAGGGGTCTATTTATACTATGGGATACTAGGGTTTCACCTTTAACCCTAATTGAATAACTTAGGCCCTAAGCAATCCAAGATCCTCCTAGATATTAGGCTTGGACGAATTTAAGGTTCCCAAACCCTAAATTTCGTCCACCCCATTATCTATAAGGATACATAGCCCAAAACACAACTATCACACATTTGACAGTTTATGCCCCTTTATTCAATTAACCTCTTTAAGTCACCAAATTAATTCTTAATTAATATATGAATTATATTAATCAAATAACATTATTATTCCTTTAATATATTATTCTCATAATATATTAACAATAATATCTCTTCTCTCTTAACAAATCATCCTGTCAAGTTGCTATGGTGAAGGCAACCGAAAAGGACCATGCACAACCGGGTCAAGTACTTACCAAATATAGTTACAGCCTTAGACACTAATCCAACAGTCTCCCACTTGGATAAGTCTAGTAACTATATATGCAAACACAAACCGATTAGCAATCGTAGCTCTCAAAGACACTGTCAACTCTGATCTTAACAATCTCCTGTCCTTTCGATAAGGGATCGTACAGTCCTCTGTTTAGATATTATGCTGACAATCTTATAGAACTTATTGTCCGGCATTTGGTTTCTCGATCTCAAATTCATTTGACATAGAACTTAAATTTAACACATCAATTCAGTCCTGACCGGGCCTGGCACATAAGTCAAATCAAATCATCAAGCGGTCGTGATATCACTTTTATCCTCTCAGGATGAAAGTAACATATAAACTTAGACTTATATACATTCACTATTTACTAATCAAGTATACACAACAATGCGTTTTATGACATCAGTTTACTGATGCGGTTTCGCATTGTCAATGCACAACCAATTAATAAACAATAAACCATATATCTTGGTTTTAAGACCATATGATATTATCGTCTTGCGATCACTTGTTTCACATTCCAAAAGTGATTCTAGCAAGCGCGTGTTTATTCCAATGCTCAAAACTTGTTCATAAGCACTCATGAATGTTGTAGCAAAACATTGCTATGTCTAATACCCTTTTAGACAATCTACACACCAATTCATGACAATCTTCATTCATACCTACTTCCAACATATGAACGATTGTGGATTGTTTGAATAATTCGATTATTCTTAATAAACTCAACTATTCTGGAAGTCAAAACATGCAAAGTGAAACAATAATTAAACAATTAACATAGGACAGTAGCTTTACTCATAAATAGTACTATTTTATTTAATCATCAAATGTTAATTACATTTATCTATTACATGTTTCAAAACTATCTAATCTAAACTAATATCATCTTTCAGCCCAATGCTCCTAGCGTGCTGCAAATGCTTAACCCTACTGAGTCCCTTCGTAAGCGGATCTGTTAGGTTATCCTATGACGATACCATCTTCACTACGAGGTGTCCTTCTTCTACTCGGTGTCTAATAAAGTGATATTTTCTGTCGATATGCTGAGATCTACCATGATCCCTCGGTTCCTTGGTCAAGGCAACCGCTCCTTCATTATCACTGAAAATTGCCATAGGCTCCTTTATGGCAGGCACAACTCCAAGATCACCAATGAAGTTCTTCAACCACATTGCCTCCTTCGATGCTTCGCTCGCTACAATGTACTCTGATTTGCATGTTGAATCATCTACGGTTTCTTGTTTGGAACTTTTCCAAGTCACTGCTCCTCCATTAAGGGTAAAGACCCAGCCCGACTGCGAACGGTAGTTTTCCTTGTCAATCTGGAAGCTGGCGTCACTATACCCTCGCACCTTTAAGTCATTACACCCTCCGAGGACTAAGAACCATTCTTTGGTCCTCCGAAGGTACTTAATTATATTCTTAACCTCAATCCAATGAGCTCTGCCAGGGTTTCCTTGATATCTACTGGCCATGCTCAAAGCAAAGGCCACATCAGGGCGAGTACAAGTCATAGCGTACATGATTGAGCCAATTGCGGAAGCGTAGGGTACTCGGCTCATCTCAGCTATCTCGGCTTCGGTACTCGGACTTTGAGACTTACTCTATTTGGCATTACTCTATATCGGTAGTTCTCCCTTCTTGGAGTTCTCCATACTAAAAAGTTTTAGTACCTTATCCAAGTAAGTATTCTGACTAAGTCCTATTAGTCTCTTACTTCTTTCTCTCACTATCCTTATTCGCAAAATTTAGGAAGCCTCTCCGAGGTCCTTCATAGCGAAGCACTTCCCGATCCAGGACTTAACCTCCTGCAGAGCCGGGATGTCATTTGCCATGAGCAGTATGTCATCGACATACAAAACGAGGAAGCTAACTATACTCCCATTAGCTTTGACATATATACATGATTCATCTTCACTTCGTACAAATCCAAACTCTTTGACTTTCTCATCGAAGCAAAGATTCCATCTGCGAGACACTTGCTTAAGTCCATAAATGGACTTCTCAAGCTTACACACTCTATTGGGATGCTTCGGATTGACAAAACCTTCTGGCTGAGCCATGTAAACATCCTCAGCCAGCTTCCCATTAAGGAAAGCGGTCTTTACATCCATCTGTCATATCTCATAATCATGAAATGCGGCAATGGCCAGCATCACCCTAATAGACTTTATCTTAGCAACTAGTGAGAAGGTCTCATCATAGTCAGCTCCGGGAGTTTGAGTAAAGCCCTTCGCCACTAGTCGTGCCTTATACGTGTGCACATTTCCATCCACGTCGGTCTTCTTCTTAAAGATCCATTTGCACCCAACCGTCTTACGTCCGGGCACAATGTCAACCAAATTCGAAACTTGGTTGTCATACATGGACTGAATCTCGCTGTCCATTGCCTCTTTCCATTTTACAGACTCTGGGCTTGCCATGGCTTCCTTATAGCTGTTAGGTTCATCTAGATTTATTAGTGTACCATCACTAATATACGTATCCCCTTTGGTAGTAATATGAAAACCATAAAACTGGGGTTGAACTCTAACTCTTTCGGAACGTCTAAGAGGTAAGGACTCGTCAATCGGTTTAATCGGAGTTTCCTCCTCGGGTTGAGCGCCAGCGGTAGAGGTTCCTTCATCGCTCGACTCTTGAATTTCTTCAAGATCGATTTGCCTCCGACTGTCCCCTTGGCTTATGAGTTCTCACTCTCGGAAAACCCCTCTCCTTGCAACGAAGACAATATTGTCACTCGGTCTATAGAAGAGATATCCAAAGGATCTCTGCAGGTAGCCGACGAAAATACACTGCTCACTATGAGGTTCGAGCTTGTCGCGAGTCTCTCGTTTTACGAAGACTTCACAGCCCCAAACCTTGATATGTGCTAATAAGGGAGCTTTCCCAGTCCACATCTCGTGAGGTGTTTTGGCAACCTTCTTTTTAGGTACTCGGTTAAGGATATGGGCGGCAGTCTCTAAGGCATACCCCCAGAATGAGATAGATAGTGAAGCATAACTTATCATAGAACAAACCATGTCTAACAGGGTTCGATTACGCCTTTCTACCATACCATTCAGCTGCGGTGTCCTAGGTGGCGTCAATTGCGAAACTATTCCACAATCCTTGAGATAGTCGTGGAATTCAAGACTTAGGTACTCTCCTCATCGATCGGATCGAAGCATCTTGATTTTGTTGCCCAATTGATTCTCCACTTCATGCTTGAACTCTTTGAACTTTTCAAACGTTTTTGAATTGTGCTTGATTAAGTAATATACCCATATCTACTATAATCATCGGTGAAAGTCACATAGAAGCGGTTCCCATCCTTTGTGGTGGATCTAAAGGGCCCACATACATCGGCATGTATGAGATCCAGTAAACCCTCACCCCTTTCAAAAATGCCAGTGAAGGGTGACTTGGTCATCTTTCCAAGCAAACAAGATTCGCACGTGTCATCTTCCCTCAGGTCGAATGACTCCAACACTCCATCATTTTGGAGTTGGGCTATGTGCTTCTTGTTGACATGTCCAAGACGAAAATGCCACAAGGATGCTTTATCCATACTATTGGAAGAATCCATACACAATACATCATTTCCTAGGTTATCTACAACCATAATAGTTTCATAAATTCCATTACAAGGCATTGCTTCAAAGTATAAAACACCATTTAGATAAGCATAAATAGAACCATTTTCAGTATTAAACGA